>NW_028123757.1:265000-624000 GCF_965194805.1 Balaenoptera borealis
GTCCCTCCCTGCACGTCCCGAGCCAAAATCACTGATGGCACCACTGGGTGTTAGGGACCCTGGACTCGGGCCTGGTTGTCATGACCCAAAAGGGAAACTTTCAATGGGTTTGCAACTGTGAGGTCAATGTGCCCAGTGGAGTGACCCTAAGGGACTCGGCTTCCAGGTTTTAGAACTGCAGTCCTGAAGACATGATTGGACATCCACAAAGACAAGAAGAAATACAATTTATAGGACAGAGTTCCTGCAGGAAACAAAGGACACACTTGGGTCCAAAAAGAATTTAAGAAGGGCCTGTTTGCAGATGAGGACGGGGTTAGCAAACCAGCAAGGGATGATCAGGTATCCAAAAGTAGCATCAGCAGAAAGCCGTTACTTACCACCTCTAGGACTGAAAGGACACAGGGAGGAAACTGTACTTCAAGAGCCTGTTGGGATATGAGCACAGAGGTCACAGGTGAAGAAATGCCCTGCTCTCTCTCCTCTTTCCCACTGACCCCTGCCACTGCCCCACCAACCCCAGTGGCTGAGCCCCAGTGGAAGCCAGAGGAAGGCCACAGAGGTCAGATTCCAGAGAGGTCAGACCGGGTGCAGAGTGGAAGAGGGCAGAGAATGGATCTAAGGGTGGAGCAAACGAGTAATAACCAGTCCCCACAGCTCAAGGGCTCAGAGTTTGAGGGCGAGGGAAGGCCTGAAGGGCTGACAGACAGACAGGCAGGCTACAAGATCAACTACAGCATCACACTGATGTCCCACTGATACCCGGAAGCCAATTCAAAGGACAGTGAAGACTCTTCTCATTCTGGGAGAGAGAAGCAGTCAGGAGTCTGGGATTTACAGTTGTGCAGACCTGGGATGGAGTCCTGGTTCAGCCTTGCTCTGGCCATGTAACCTTGGGCAAGCTATTTAACTTCCCCATGGCTCAGCTTGCACTTCTGGATAAGGAGCATCATACAGGATTATTGGAAATTGAATAACGCTTATAAAGAACTTAGCCCATTTCCTGACTTATAATAAATGTGCCAAGATGGTTGTTACTTATACAAATTAGGAAATCAGTATCCCACTGAAGCTCCTTTAGAGAAAAGGGGGGAGGGTCATTATGAGGATGAGGAAGGTCCAGGAGAACTCAAGGGCAGGGGCACGGACTCTCTTCAGAAAGGGACCCCAGGCAGGACCCCAGGTGGTATCTGCTCTCCATCTCCTGGTTGTACTTCTTTCTGTGCGTCTTCATCCTCCTCCCTCTCCGAGCACTTGTTGTCTGTTTTACTGTCCACACCGTGGACCGTGGCCACCCAGTAAGGTTCCTGAATATTGTCCAGTCACAAGAATTTCCAGTCACCCAACCCCACCCTCTGGCTGGTCCTCAGCCCTAGCGCTGAAGTCCTGGGAGAGAGATTCGACTGGGCTGACTCAGGTGAGGAGTCCACTCGGGCCTGGTCACCCTCAGCCTGCTGGTTCTCTTCAGGTGGCCCCTGCAGATTCACTCCCAGCCCCTGTTTGCCTGCCCCCTGCCCTGGGAGGACTGCATCGAAGTTCTTCCTGGACCTTGGCTTCTGCTTGAGTGTGGTCAGTGGGGAGCCCCAGCAGAACAATGGAGGAAAGGAGAGGATGAGGCTGGGGCCCCTCCCTGCAGGGCCAGCTGGGGCGGGCTATGTGCCTACGCGGAAGCCACAGCTGCACTCAAGGAGCCCCTCTCGGCAGGATGCTTAGGTTCCAGCAACCATTCCCTCTTCCTGCCCCTTCAGGACCAGAGGTTTCAACAGCCTGGCTATTGCTCAACCTTGAGCACGGGCACTGTCCCTCATGGTCTCCCTACACCCCGCTGACCACACATGTTTAAATCGCCCCTTTGCTGGACACTCCTTGAATTAATTTGAATACACTGTCTGTATCCTGCTGGGATCCTGACCAACACACAAGGCCAGGGAATGGAGATAAAGACTCTTAATAAATGAGGCTCCTAGGCCCTACACCCACTGGAGGTCGGGGGGTTACTGAAGGTAGAAAGCTCAAGGTGTTTCCTATGTTGTTAATGTGGCTGTCATTTTTATTATTACTAGTATTATAAACATCATTAATTGCTTAGAACTTCTACCCATTCTCAAAGACCGGATATTGGATTGGAGTCAGCCTCTATTTCCCACACAACTCAAATACAAAAGGCCTCCAAGAATACAGCCACATGCATCCTTAAGGCTCGTACACTGTACTTCTCCTAGTTTCCTACATGAGCCTCCACAGTCCTTAACCTGAATTTTTTGCCTTTGAAAGAAAGTTATACTTTGAAAAGCCTTGGTGATCCCCAGTTTCTTGGGCCAAGTGGTGATACTGGCAGAGCTCTGGAGGACCCAGGGCTGACCCAGCTGCCCAGAGAACACAGATTTATATGCAAGATGACAACTCTGATCACTGGCAAGGGAGGGGATACAGCTCTCCCCTTTAAAGCAGGGCTCTCAGAATTACTGTCAAACCATGAAAAAGCTCAAAGCCTCAACCTCAAAGACTCTTCCATTCTAGCTGATCACACACCCCTCTCTCTGCTCTCATTTCCACCTAGAAAATATACTCTTTCGTCAGTGATTAAATAAACCCACTAACCTGCTTCCAACATTAGGAAGAGGTTACTCCTATTCAACTGTTTACAATGCACCAGAAATCGCTGAGGGCACTGGGTACAAAATGCATGCTCTCCTTCCACTCTGAGATTACATGCCTGCTATAAGAGGTAGAATGACCCCCCAGTACTGGGGTTAAACATGCACATTCTTGATGACAAAATATATCGTTCCACATAGCAGAGGTCATTTTGTAAAATTAAAAGCAAACATCGAGTGGAATCATTTTTCCTGCCCAGGATGAGCCTTATAAGATGAAAATGAAAAGTGGAGAAAATAAGTATTCATTTACTAAGCCAGTCATCTGATTTTTTTCTAGCTTGTTTAAACATTTGTGAGTCCAGCATGGAGTCCCACTCTCCAAGCTCAACGTTTCCATCCAGTTGATCCTGCAAGAGAGTTATCAACGTGACCTGTTGCCATGGAAACAATGGTGAGGTCACATGCCCAGCACAGTGACTTTTTGGTGACTTTAGGAGAGTTAGATCTAGTTGAAAAATCTAATTCTGTCATTTAATAGCTGTGTGACCTTGGGCACACTAGTGTAACTCTCTGAGCCTCAGTTTCCTTACCTGAAAATTGGGAATAATGGTAACGGCTCTCTCTAAGAGTTCTTATAAGAATCAAATGAGATCAACTGGGTAAAGTACTTGGTATGATTTTTGGCACTATATGTGCTCAGGAAATGTTATCTGCTCGTTGTTATTATAATTAGGAAGTTAAACCATGTTTTCATTCATTCATTCATAATCTAATTCATTTATTTCACAAATAATCATTGAGCTTTACTATGTTGCAGATGCTGATCTAGACGGTAAAGATAAAATAAGGAACAAAATTGACAGAGTTCTGCCTTCACAGAGCTTATATTCTAGTGAGGGAGAAAGACAGTTAACAATAAACCATATATACATGAAATATTCTATCCGGTAGTGGTACATGCTATGAAGAAGCTTGCAGCAGGATAAGAAGAGAAAGGGGGCCGGTTGAGGGACAAGGGGAGCTATTTCAGATAGCATCCTCTCTGAGGAGACATTTCAGGAGAGACCAGAAAGCCCCATGACAGGACAAGCCTGTGGATGTGTGGGAAAGAGCAAGGGCAGGAGATGAGCGGAATAGAAAGTAGGTTAGGGAGACAGGGGCACAGAGAGAAAGGGAGAACACTCATGTGTCTAATGTTAGGAAGCAAGGACACTTGTGCATCTCAGACTTGTTAATGAGTGAGATAATGGAGGTTGTCAGAGCAGTAACAGGAAACAATACAGCATGGCGATAAAGACAGAAAGCCCCGGAGATTCCTGCTGCCTGTAAGAGAGTCTCAGCTCTGCCACTATCAGCTCTCAGTGTGGTCCCCCAATCAGCAGTAGCAGCATCACCTGAGATCTTACTAGAAATGCAGAATCTCAGTCCACACCCTAGCCCTACATTTCAACCCAGATGATTCATAAACTCGCTAAAGTCTGAGAAGCACTAGCCTAGGACTTTTCACTTAACCTCTCTGGCTCTTAGAAACACCATCTTCAAAATGGGTATCATAAACATAATTCCCTCATAATATGGTTATTGTGAATTTTAAATAAGCTTGTAACAATAGAGTGTGCAGCCCAGTGCTTGAGACGTTGTGATTGCTCAATGAATCGTAGCTTTTGCATTTAATCCTTGGTAGGTTAACACACCAGAGGGCTAGGTCCTGAAGGTCTGGATTAAAGAGGATGAAATCCCTGTATCCTTCATGAAGCCCTGTAAGAACCCAGGATGCTAAGGGAGTGTTCCCTTTGGATTCCTGGGAACTGTCACTGTTGCTTGTTGACTGCTTTGACCTCTACTTGGAACGTGTACAGAGGGAATGGTGACCAATTCTGCTGCACCTTCCCTGAGACTGCTGGCTCCAGAAAGACCCACCCCCTTGATTATACAATGAAGGTCATCTTCACTTGTGAAGAGAGCACTAGAGCTTTATATCAGCAGTGCCTGCAGGAGGAGTCAGGTTTCTTTTAATGAAGGTGGTCTGCCGGGACCCACCCAAGCTGCTTGACGAGGCTCCCCTGTGATTCATAGCTTTCACCAATGGTTTTCCTCCATGGGAAATTAGCTGGCTCTGGAGAGGCTCAAACCTGAATATTGGCCTGGATATCACAATATTTCCAAGTGCAAAAGAGTGTTTCTCTAGCCAAGATGGCAGCTGTCAACCACCTCATTCCCAGATGTGTTACTATAAATCTCAAAACTACAAGTGTGTAGAAAAGCAAAATATGTTACGAAATATGAGCTTGTAACTTTCAGTTAAGCACCACTGATAACATAATAGAGTAGCTAAGCAGTCGACTCCGCAGACGGACTTTGATTCCCCAACCCAACTCAATTCTCTAAGCTCCTTAAAGTTCAGTCTCCTCATCTGAACCTGGGGGGTGACAAAAGGACCCACTTCACAGGGGTGTTGTAAGAACTAATAAGATACCACCTATAAAGAAACTTTGAATGTCCTGAAAGACACTCAACATTCTGGAAATTTGAGCAGTCACCATGATTGTTATTATTGTCTGTGATCGCTGAATCAAAGAGGAAACTCTCAGATAGATGGGGCCCATTCTTCAGCTATGAGAATATGAAGAGCAATGTTCTCCTGCCAATAGGGATTTAAAAAGTGATAAAATTGAACTGGGATGATCACAATGTGAATGAAGGGAAGCAAACATTCAGGAGATATTTCTGAAATAGGGGCAGTAGGACTTTGTGACCTCTTGTGTGCAGGGGGTAATGAGAAAGAGAGTCAAGATTTCTAGTCTACATTCTTACATGTTCCTACATTCCATGGGGAACATAGGGAAAGGTTCATGAAAAAGGACAATGAGTTTAAAGGCAGTCTGCAAACTTTGGGGGGGTACATGCTCTGAACAAGAAATGTATAGCTGTTCACAATGCAGAGTTAAATAAACATAAGGCTAAATTTAAAAGGAAGGCTTTAATTTAACCAGAAAGGCTAAATTTAAAAGGACTAACAATATCAAGAGTTGGTAAAGATGTAGAGGAACTGGAACTCTCGTTCACTGCAGATGGCAGTGTCAATGGATATGACCACTTTGGGGAAATGTTTGGTCGTATTTATTAAAGCTAAAATATCTTAGCAGTTCCACTCCTGGACATGTACACAGCCAAAATGAATACATACTCCACAAACATACAGGCATGAAAATGTTCCGAGTGGTATTATTCATAATTGACAAAAACTGGAAACAAGCTAAATGTACTAAATGTAGAATGAATAAATTGCAATGTGTTCATACCATGAAATAATGCACAACAATGAAAAAGAATAAGCTACTGAATATCATAGCCAAAATATTGACTGAAAATATCCAGATACCAAAAAAAGCACTGAATGATGATATTTATGTAAAGTGCAAGCACAGGCAAAACTAATCTATGAGATTATGAGAGTCAACATGGTGGTTCCATTTAGGGGGTATTATCTGTGAGAGAGCACAAGAAAGCCAGCCCTCTGGGGTGGTGGAAATGTCTGTATCTTGATCAGAGTGGTGGTTACCTGGATGTAAACATATGCCAAAAACAAACAAAAAAAATCATTGTGCTGTACATTTTAAATATATGTAATTTATTTTATGAAGGTTATACCTCAATTAAAAAAGTAAATTTAGTAACACAGGGCTAACTATTTGAGCAGCTCTTGCAAACAATAACATGAGAAGGCTTGGCAATTCTGGAACGCAGTGGAACCACAAGGCTGAAGTGACCGTTTAGCAACCGAAATAAGGTTTTGACTCTAACAGGTCTATCAAACACTGCTTAAGGTCATTCTTGGAATGGATAGTTGTTTTGGTGTTTGTCAAGCATGGTCCCTGTGGAATCTGTAATAAGCCTCCAGAAGGAGGTAGATGAAGAAGGCTGTGTCTCATAAGCTCTCTCTGTCCTTATGAACCTGCAAGGAGCGTGGAAGAGCTGAGCACATATAACATGGCTGCCACTAGAGGGCACCACTGGGAGCCTCTGCCAGGACCAGCCCAGGAGCTGCGGCTCCCACTGGCTGCAAAGAGGTAACCTTTGTACCACCCATCTCAATAGTGACCCACGAGCTTATAGTTCCCAAAAACAGCAGCAGATGGTGTGTCAGCCTGAGGTGGGACAATGGTGTGAATTCTTCTGGGATGGCTTTGGTTGAGCTTCTTCCTTTCCTGGGTCTCACCTTTTAATTTTGCAAAAAGAAAAAAAAAAAAAGCACAGCTCCTTCTAATCCTATAAATACCAAGATTCCATGATGCTGTAGCTGAGGAGCTCCTCTATTAGCTACCTGTTTATCTGATAAATACTATATGAGCACCTATGTATATTGGGGACAGAACAGCAAACAAGACAGAAACGGCTCCTGTCCATATAGAACTTAGCTTCTAATGAGGGAGACAGACAGGATGTGTTCAGACTGTAGTTAGTGATATGAAGAAAATGATTAGGTCTGATGTGGGGAGGTGACAATTTTAGTTAGGGTGCTCAGAAACTGCTTCTCCAAGGAGGTGGAATTTAAATTGAGGCTTCAACAATGTGAAGAAAGTGGCCATCCCAACAGCCTTGGGGAGAGCCTGGAGCAGGGAGAACAAGTGCCAAGTCCAGGTAGGAAGAGCCATGCTTCCCTGCCACCCAGCAGGAGCCATCTGGGGGGGTACGGCGGTTAGAAGTGCCTGGCCCAGCTCTCTGCACATTTTACTTGGTAACAAGAGGTACCAAGGTGCTCTGGCTTTCCATCTGTCCTATCACAGGGAGGAAATGGCAATTTTCCACCAGCAAACCCCAGTATTTGGGAACTAAACAACCCAGGAGTTAGAACTCAGCAATGGGAGCAGGGAAACCTATTGGATTTAGAAATGCATTTGCTCAGAAAAGTAGTATATACACCTAGAGACAGTTCCAATGGGAAATAAACAATGAAATAGCAATTATGTGTTGGGTTCCCAGGTGGAATTACTCCTATGGAAGCAGAAAGGACCCTCAGCCCTGGTTCGTGCCCCCTTCCCCAAGCTCCCTTAGCACCACAGGTTTACACCACCTCTTAGTAATTATCACATTCGATTGCTATTATTGGTTTACATGTCACTCTCTCCTCATTAGGGTATAAGCTGTTAGGGGCAGAGACCACGTTGAGCTTGTCTTGCTGAGTGCAGCTCCAAGTTCATTAGCTGGTGCTCTATACACACTGAGCAAATGTTGGAGAAATGAATGCATGCACACATGTGTGAGTTAATGCATCAACTCAATTCAGCTGATACTTACTGAGTACCTACTACATGCAGGTATTCCTCCAAATGCTGAGGATACAGCAGTAAGCAGAACAGAAAGAAAAAAATATTCCTGACCTCGTGAGCTTTGCCTCATAGTGGGGGATATGGGGCAGACAGACAATAAAATCAATAAGTGAGGAGGCTGGGGTGGCTGCTGGGGAAGGAGAGAGGGTGAGAGTAGCAGGTGAGAAGCCAGAGAGTTAACAGAGGGCCCCAGGGTGCAAGACCAACAGGGTTTGTTAGGACTTGGCCCTGACTCTGAGAGAGATAAAAAGCCACCAGATAGCTCTGAGCAAAGGATGATATGATCTGCCTTATATTTTGTAATTATCAGGAAAAATTAACTTAGTATTAGAACTGAGGGCTAAAGCACCCATTCTGTCCCATAAGCACCAAAAGAGAGGCGCTCTGACAGGCAAAGGAATAAAAGAAACACATCTGAGGCTCTCTCTGTGAGCCATGCAGAGAAAAAGCAGTCTGAACGGGACCCTGAAGGGACAGGCTTCAGAGCTTACCTGCCACGGCGCCAGCAATATCATCTGTCTCCTCACTCATTTTTTCCCAATTTTATTGAGATATATTTGACATATAACATTGTATTAGTTTCAGATGTACAGCACAACGATTTGATATATGTGTATGTTGTGATCACCTCAATAAGCTTAGTTAATATCCATCACCTCATAGTTACAATTTTTTTTCTTGTGATGGAAAGTCTTAAGATCTACTCTCTCAGCAACTTTCAAATATACAACACAGTGTTGTCACACTGTAGTCACTCATTTTGAGAGGTAAATGCCCAGGGCAAAGAGTGGCCGCCTAGAACGTGAGCATTGCCCGATCTTAGCCTCAGTCTGAAGGTCACTTCAGAGGCAGGAGCTGTCTGTCAGGGTTTCCAGGAGTGTGCAGAGACCAACAGGGCAGATGGAGCTTGTCTGGGGTGTGGAGCCTACTCTGCAAAACCCCTTTTCAGCAGCCACATAGGAGCCAGGGGCCAGGGGTACCATCACCTCACATGTGTCCAAAGGGATCACTCAGCACGGCCACTTCTTTCTCCTGTCCACCAAGAAGGGGGTCCTTCCTCCTTAGGGCCATACACTGAAACAGAAACCCTAAGGACCCCCTCACCCCTTTGTTAGCCGTCTCTTGACTTCTTGCCGCACCTTCTTCATCAGTCTCAACAAGTCCCTGGACTTACGCCATAACTGCTGTCTGTGATTTGCGGTTTTTTAACTGTCTCTGATGGTCAGAGAGAAACCCCCATTTCCATCTCTGGTTTTCCTTAGAGCCAGCAAGAGTCCACATCCCAGTGCATCTGCCTCCAATCCTGTCCTAGGCACCTACTGTGTGTGCCTACCCGGCTGGACTTGCCTTTGGGAAGCACCCTCCACCTCGCAAGTCCCTGAGGTTCCGGTGGGGCTGCTGTCCCCCTCCTGTGGTCAGTGACCTAGGACTGGCCAATCAGAATCATGGTGACAGATTCTGGTACAAGCCAGGCCCCTGATGGCCACCCTTTGCTGATACTATTTGGAAAGGGTGCTCTTTGCTCTGCCAGAATTGCTAAAGTGACGAAATGGAAGCCTGTAGCTACTGATGGGCCCCGACTCAGGGAAAGTCTGCCTGTGAGTAAGGCCAACACAGAGGAAAATAGAGCTAGGGTATGAAGAGGGACAGCTTCATGGCCAGTTCATCAGAGCACCTGGAACCAGCCAAGCCTGAAGCTGATGCTACCCTGGACCCTTTAGCTACAGGAGTTGTATGAGTTTCCTATGGCTGCTGTATCAAATTACCACAGACTTGCTGACTTAACACACATTTATTCTTACAGTTCTGGAGGTCAGAAGTCTAAAATCAAGGTGTTAGCAGGGCTGTATTACTTATGGAGGCTTCAGGGGAGATTCTGTTTCCCTGCCTGTTCTAGTTCCTTGACTCGTGGCCCCTTCCTCACATTACTCCACCCTTTTTCTTCCATCCTCACATCTACTTCTGTACTCAAATCTTCATCTTTCCTTTATACAGACCCTTGTGATTACATTGGCCCACCCAGATAATCTCCTCATCACAAGAACCTTAATTTAATCTACACTGCAAAGCCCCCTTTGCCATTTAAGGTAACATATTCATGGGTTCTGGGGATTAGGATGTGGACACCTTTGGGTGCCATTATTCAGCCCACCACAGGAGTCAATGAATTCTTTGTTTGAGACAGTTTAGGCTGGGAATCTGTCACTTACAATGGAAGGAGTCCATGTACCCATTCCTAAATCTACAACATCATCTTACTCCTGGGGAACACACAAACCCTAGTATTCAGTTTATCCAGAGTTCTAATTTCTTTTTATCCCTTCAGTATTTTTTAATTTCATCTGACAGTACAGAGTAGAGGTTACGAAGGCAGATTTTGGATTCAGATAGCTTGGGTCTACATCCTGCCCTTTCCACTTACGAGTTAAGCTTTTTAAGCTACAAGCCTCTTGATCTGTCAAATGGAGGTAATAAAAGCACCTACTTGAGACAAGGATAGTAAAAATTAAAAGAGATAATGAATGTACAGCGCTCACAGTACAAGGCCAGTGTTCGATAAACAATGCAGAGATGCATTCCTTCCATCTGGCATTACACTAATTTTACGTACAATGTGTCTCAATTAATTGCTACATTTTTATTTAGCTCTTTTAGAAATAGCTCCAGACTCAGAGAATGAACCTCAGTGAATCTTCACACCATCTTCATTTGAAAGGTGTTGTCAAGCACTTCCACAGAACAAACAATTGAATAAAATTTTTGTGAGTCGCCCATGCCTCCCCTCCTTATCCTCTCCCTTTACTGCTAACATCATTCTGCTTCCAGAGCAACCCTCTCCTATCTGTGAGGTCTCTATTTTTCAGTCCCTCTAGGCAGAGTCTCCTTCATATCTATGTAATTTTGCTCTTTTCTCCAGCTTACCTAATAACCAGTTTTTCATATTCTTATAGAAAATGTGATTGCTCCTCCCTTCTGCCCAATTCCACTCACCACTTAATGCTCTGGGGTTTAACTGCAGAAACGATTTCAGCCTCACACTCCCTGAGCATTCCATTCGTCATGGATGCCACCTGGGTGAAGTCATGAGGTGTTCTGGTGGTCCACGCCTCAACAACATAACAGGGAACAACAGGCAGTGAGTGACCTTACTGAGTGGTTCAAGTTTGCTGAACTTGGGCTGGCAAGAGGCAGTCATTTGTGACAAGTGACAGTTATGCTGTACAGCTGATGGAGGCGGATATTTTCCTGTATTTTATACCCCAGATGCAGGCTAACTGGAAGAAACATGACAGGGAGTTCCTAGAGAAGGTCAATTAATACTGAACTTTTACTTGGACACCTGCACATCCCAGAATCCAACCTACCCACTCTCTCCTCTCCTCAACCCTCACCACAAAGAAATTCTTTGACATTTATCCCTACACATTTAAGAATTTTTTAAAATTCTTTTATACAATTAATCAAAATATACTTGTAGAAGACATCTTTATTTCTACCCAACCAGCTAGTAAACCCTATATGAATGAGGTAGAGAGCAGAAATCTCTTCATCTCACAGAAGGCATCAGGTCCTATCTCAGCTTCAGGTTGGTCTAAACTACCATGGTAGTTCCTTTCCTCTTGCCAGCAATTGGCCTAGGTGTAGGCATGTAACCAAGCTCTGACCAATGAAACATGAGAAGTCTGCTGAGAAGCTTCTCTTTGCTGATAAAACAATAGAGAGAGCCTCAGGTAGAGAAAAACTTTTTGTTTCCCTGACTTTCTGCTTGGAATGGAGGGCTTGATGCTTGGAGCAGTGTCAAGCCTTTTCCCCTGTGAAGTAAAGGCCAAAAATAATCTTAGAGACACAACCCCAACTTTGACCCCATTGAGCTGCTAAACAACTTCTTGTTATGTGATATATTTAAATTACCTTTATCATTTAAGCCACTATTAGTTAGGCATTTTGTTGCTTGCAGCTGAATGCATTGTAAATGATATACCATTTAACTCTGTTTTCTAGGTGGACCATTAAGGAAAACTTAACCCTCCCTATGTCTGCCTTTAAAACTATGTGTTTACATACGGTGGCAGCATCAGTCATCTTACTGAACAACTTTTTAAATGAAGTCAAGTGTTAAGAAGTCCCCCAGGGCTTCCCTGGTGGCGCAGTGGCTAAGAATCTGCTGCTAAAGCAGGGGACGCGGGTTCGAGCCCTGGTCCGGGAAGATCCCACCATGCCGCGGAGCAACTAATCCCGTGTGTCACAACTACTGAGCCTGCGCTCTAGAGCCTGGGAGCCACAACTACTGAGCCCACATGCCACAACTACTGAAGCCTGTACGCCTAGAGCCCATGCTCCACAGCAAGAGAAGCCAACGCAACGAGAAGCCCGCACACCACAACGAAGACCCAACGTAGCCAAAAACAAAAACAAAAGTCCCCCAATGGTAGTTATATATCTTTGGATGCTCAATTCCCATTGAGTTGACTGAACAAGGCCTTTACCTCCCCTATGCAGTGTACTGAGTGCATTGCTGGGTTCTTATCACCCAAATATTACAGTACTTGATTATCTTCCTCCCTTTCCCCTATCTTGGCCATGCAGTGAAGTGTCTTGACCACAGCTTGCTATGTAGAAATAAACAGAAGGTAAAAAAACAAAACCAAAAACCTGAAATTCCCAGCTGTGAAGTAAGAGGAAAGCCCCAGGATGGAGCTGATTTCTAGAGAAAATGAAAGGAATAGAATCAGGAGCCATATTTCCCATGGACATTGCTAATTAAAAATGGTGGCTTAATCACACAGTCTCCAGTTCAGATTGTAACTACCACATGACTTTTTTTACTGTGGCCTTGCACCTGATAAGGAAATTAGAAATCTGAATATAATGTTGTCAAGGGACAAATTAAAAATATTATTTGGGGGTCATTGGGTTGGGGGAAGTAGTTGACCTAAGGCCTAAACATTTTACAACTTCCCTAAGGCACATCTACAAAAAGTGTTAACATGCCTGACGATACGTAAGACTAAGACCTAAAGCACTTAAATGAGCATGAGCTCACAAGCAGGGGAGTCTGGTGGAACTGCAGCTGGAAATCAGATGTTCCATACTGAGGAAACTTAAAGAAACACAGCCACAGACTCCCAAATGCAGATGCGGGTCAACCACTGCATCTGCCATGAAACAAGCCATGATACAGCAGAAACTAACACACCATTATAAAGCAATTATACTCCAATAAAGATACTTAAAAAAAAAGAAAGAAAGAATCAGGCCAGTAATTCACGTTTCAAAAGGCCACATGAAGTGAAATTCATTCCCTTGGTGAATTTACTGGCTTCCAAGGGCTGACCCCTCAGTCTTAGAGGCTCAGAAAACTGACTTTTCTAGCACAGAAAAATCAGTTCCTTCTTCAGATGTGGAACTGTATTACTAAAGCTCATGAGACTTGTTATAAAGCTGGAATGTCAACTTATTAATGCAAAGTGATAAATGACTGGCATGGGAACTTTTAAAAGTTCTCCCAATTAATCCAGCCTCTTTGTAGAGCCCAGCTTATAAGGGGGCCAAATCAATTTTATCTTGAAATTTAATGGATTCAAAAGGCACTGGATTTGTAGGAGCATCACAAGAGATAACCTGATCCAGGCAATGCACCTTAACAATAGACCAAAGTCAACTGACTTTACTTCCTTCAACCATCTCCACAAGGGATGCCCTTGCCAATGGGAACAGAATTCTTCATGTTGGTTGGCAGTGCCACTTTTCCCTGGATGTCCACTGCTAAAAATTGCCTCCAAGATTGTCTTTTCCTTTTTCTCTGCTTTTGTGAACAGATTAAAATCCTTTTTGAGCAACACGTTTTTCATTAGATATGTTTATTCATTCAACCAGATTGCTGAGATGTCTTGTAGCCTAGAAGCCATTTCTACTTTTCCAATTGTTAAGACCCATTATGCATTGTTTTTAGGGCTTAAATCTCAGAATGTAATCCTGTTACCCTCTTTACCAGGCTCTTGGCTAATGTTCCACAAAAGCTTCCAAGTGGTTTCTATAAACTTCTCATTAGACCTTGAGTTCCACATTGGATCAGTAACATATGACCAACATGATTCTATTTCTACCTGTTCATTCACTCATGCCTTTCTTCCTTGCTTCACTCATTCATTTATTCAATATATCCTCATTGGGTAGCTGCTAGATATCAGGTATTGTTCTTGGCACTAGGCATACAGCAGGAAACAAAACAAAAACTCTTATCTTCATGGAGTTCCTGTTCTATTAGGAGGAAACAGACAGTACACAAATACTTGTAATATGTGAAATGGTGAGGAGCAGTATGGAGAAAAATAAAGTAGGGAAATATAGAGAGATTTTTGAGGGTAGAGTATGCAGTTTCTAAAATGTGGTATTGGAAACCCTCATTAAAAAGATAACAAGCCCTGAGGAAATCTAAGGAAAGAGAGTTCCAGACAAAGGGAGCAGTGTGTGCAGCTGGAGCAGGGTGGGCCAAGGGAGAGAAGCAGGAGGTGAGGTCAGAGAGCTAATGTTGAGCCTGGGTCAAGTAGAACCCACACCTGTGTCTATCCACTACCAGATACATGGACGAAATTAAAACATACCATTGATGGAAATGTTCTCATTCCTCTGGTCCACGTAAACAGGTGGGCTCTAGATCTTCAAATATTGTATTAGACAAACTAAAGGTACAAGCTGTCCCCATGTTCATTCAACCAATATGGTTGAGCTCCTATCATGTGTCAGCCCTTGGGCTAGGCCTGGATTATACCTTGGTGGAGATGAGCTTGTAATCTAATGGGGTAGACAGGCCTCAAGCAAATAACTACTTGATCTCGATCAAGATAACGGCTCTGCCAAGAAAGAAACTATGGATGCCTCAAAAGATATAGTCTAGTTTGGGAGGCAAGGAGAAGGCTTTTTAGGAGAACAAACATTTAAGGGAGACCCAAAGAAGAGAAGTTAATGAGGAAAAGGAAGAAAAAGCAGCAAGGGAAGTGAATTGTTCCAAAAAGAGGGAAGGGGGTGCAAAAAGACTGGACAGAAAGAACAGTGTGGGTGGAGGAAGGTGAACGCGAGGAAGGGCAACAGCAGATTGGGCTGGAGGAGTTGGTGGGGGCCAGACAAGCAGGTGAGGGCAGAACATTTGAGTCTGGATCTTATGCCAGCATAGTGGGAAGGCAAGAAAAGTTTTGGATCATCTGTTTATACCTTCAACAGACATTTGTTCAGGGCCTGCTCGATGCCAGAGCCGTGCTCAGCTCCTGAACGTCACACTGTGTAGCTCACGGCCCAGCAGGGAAAGCAGGGAAGTGGCATTAACGGGGCAACTATGGAGCCCGCAGAGTTGACGCTCTCCACCGTCTTCAATGTCGATAAGTCAGTGATATTATATTCTTTACCACATGTATGTATTTATGAAGTCAACAGCGGGGGCATGTTTTCTCCATTTTACAGCTGACAAAACTAAGAGAGGCTTAAGGAACTTCCAGAACCACATAGACGGTATATGATAGATTTAGGATTTGTGGCAGACCGCATTTTCCAGACTTGGCCATCACAATACATTCTATCCCGCACACTCCCTTTGCTAAGTGACCCTGACCTCCCTCCCATTGGGTGACAGAGACTACATCTCCTTACCTTGAACCTGGGTGGGCCTGTGACTGTGGTGGAAAGAATGGTATGTGATTCTCATTGTGTAGGGGAATATGTGTGTTTCTCCTTTACTACTCACACAGAACACTTCACCTCTGACACTTCTGGTCACCAAATGTGTGCGGGGTTTTCCCCACCAAGCAATTCTCTGTGATATTAGCTAGGTGTCCTCCAATTCAGTTCAATTCTGACACTGTCTACCTGGAATTAGCATCAGATTCCACAGATTAAGGGCTCAGTCCCACAAGACTCAGTCCCCTCAAGCCCCACCCCCCCAACACACACACATATTTCAGATGCCAATCACAAGTTCCAGTTTGTCACCTGTACTTCTGACTGACTGGTTAAAAACAAGCTTCCCACAACCCCCTCCTTGGGTTCCATAATTTGCTAGAATAGCTCACACAACTCAGGGTTTACTGGTTTATTATAAAAGGATATGATAGGGCTTCCCTGGTGGCGCAGTGGTTGAGAATCTGCCTGCCAATGCAGGGGACACGGGTTCGAGCCCTGGTCTGGGAAGATCCCACATGCCGCGGAGCAACCAGGCCCGTGAGCCACAATTACTGAGCCTGCGCGTCTGGAGCCTGTTCTCCGCAACAAGAGAGGCCGCGATAATGAGAGGCCCGCGCACCGCGATGAAGAGTGGCCCCCACTTGCCACAACTAGAGAAAGCCCTCGCACAGAAACGAAGACCCAACACAGCCATAAATAAATAAATAAATAAAAATTTAAAAAAAAAAAGGATATGATAATGGATACAGATGAACAACCAGATGGAAGAGATACATAGACCAAGGTATGTGAGAAGGAGCAAAGAGCTTCCACTATTCCAGCACCTCCACGTGTTCAGCAACTGAGAAGCTCCCCGAACCCTAATACCTTTCAGATTTTTATGAAGGCTTCATCATGCAGGCATGATTGATCACTAAGTCAATTTCCAGCCCTTCTCCCCTCCCTACGGGATACAGGGTAGGGCTGAAATTTCCAAGCTTCTAATCATGGCTTGTTCTTTCTGGTGACCACCTCCAATCCAGGAGCCTACCAAGCATTGCCTCATTAGAAAAAAAGACACTTCTATCACCCAGGAAATTTCAAGAAATTTAGGAGCTCTGTGTCAGGAACCAGTGTTAGAAGACCAAACATTAGAACAAAAGATGCTCCGAGTGTTCTTATCACTTTGGAAATTACAAGGGTTCTAGGAGCTCTGTGCCAGGAACCAGGGGCAGAGACCAGTGTGTGTGTGTGTGTGTGTGTGTGTGTGTGTGTGTGTGTGTGTGTACAGATGCCAACAGCCAGCATCAACCCCAAGTTACCTGCTTGAGTGAGCCTTCAGATGACCCCAGATGTGGAGTCACTTCCAGTTCTCAAGCTTTCCCTGATAAGGCCCCAGATATCATGGAGTAGAGAAGAACCATCCCTGCTGAGCCTGGTCCAGATTCCTGCTCCACAGAACGTGTGAGCATAATAAACTAGGGGAGCTTTTACACCACGTGGATTGGGTAGTCTGGTGCACAGCTATAGTAACTAGAACAGCAACCAAGCTCCTATTTCCTCACTGCAGAGCTCTCGAGCGCATAAAGACAGGCAGGACAGCATAGCAGTTAGGTGCAAGTTCCTGACACAGAGCTCCTAAATTTCTCTTGTGTGATGTTGGAAAGTTAATTACTGCTTCTCAGCCTCCATTTCCATATTTGTAAAATGGGGACGGTATTGAGTTGTTGTGGTGCTAAATCAGCTGACACATATCAAGTCTTAGCACATTACCTGACTCACCAGACATGGTATAAAAAAGTTAGACATTATTATTATGTCTAACACATTCATTTAACAATAAATGAACTTTATACAAACAGACTTTACACAAACTTTCAGGTGACTGAGAGGCAACTCAGTTATTCCCAACACGTTGTCATTGATTAAAACCCTCTAGGAATTTTTAAAAACTTTTCTTTAGGACTACTTTATGTGTCATATTAGAAGATAAGGCTCATTATTTTATAAGCACATATCATTTTTACTCCACTTTGATCATCTACCTTATTGACCAGGCTATTTCAAAAAATGAAACCCATTTTCAGAGTATAAAGGAACAACCTAATAAAGAAATGGGCAGTAGACTTGAAAGAACACTTCACAAAAGAGGATATCCAAGTAGCCCATAAACATATGGAAAAGTGCTCAATCTCATTGTCATCAAGGAAATGCAAGCTGAAACTGTAAGAGAACAATACACACCAACCAAAATGACTGAAATTAATTTAAGAGACTGACAACATAAAGTGTGATGAGGCCACTGAGATGGAGAAAAGCCACCCCTGACAATAGGAAGCCAGCCCATGGTACCCTTCTGTTGAACACGTTCTCCTGTCACACCAGACAAAAACAAGACCATTCTGTAGTCATATCGGAACAGAGACAAAATTAGGAACACTGTACAAGTCACAAAATGACCAAACACCCCATATCTAGGCTGTTATGGGCTGAACTGTGTCTCCACTAGAGACATGGTAAAATCCTACTCCCTGGTACCTGTGAATATGACCTCATTTGGAAATAGGGTCTTTACAGGTATAATCAAGTTAAGAAGAGGTCATTAGTATGGGCCTAATCCAATATGACTGGCATCCTTATAAGAAATGGACTAGAGACAGAGACAGACACACAGGGAGAACAACACCATGTGACGGTGGAGGCAGAGGGTGGAGTGATGCCCCACAAGCCAAGGAGTGCCGCCTTGATTTTGGACTTTTCACCTCCAGAACTGTGAGAAAATAAATTCTTATTGCTTTAAACCACCCAGTTTGTGATACTTTATTACAGCAGCCCTAGAAATCCAATATATCAGCTAATATGAGGGAACTCTGCTTCTTTACAAATTCCAGTTTAACCCCACTCCATTCTTCCTGTTTTCTGGATAAAAATGGCTGAGAAACCCAACTACAGAATTAACCCCACTTCCTGACAGCATTCAATCAAGAGCAAAGCCCAGATTCCTTGAACCCTCCCTAAAATCACCTAACAGAATCCCAAATCTTACAAAAAGTCTTCATAACACATTTTTTCCTGAGACACTCCACAATCCCCATGGTGTGCATTCTCCCTGTTGCAACAAACCAATGAACCTAATTTTGTCTGACTACAGGTGTATTCCTGGTGGTCTTTCGCTGCAGGGCATTGACAATGTGAATTGATATAACTACTATGAAAAGTTTCTGGTAATATCTACCAAAGCTGAAAATATACATGTCCAGTGACCCCAAAATTTTAATCCTAGGTATAAACTCAGCAGAAATAAATACCTATGTGCACCCCCAAAAATGTACAAAAATGTTCATAGTAGTATTATTCACACACACACAAAAAAACTGGAAACAACCCAAAGTTCATCAATAATAGAAAAAATTAAGTAAATTATGGTGATTGTAATTCTATTACAATACAATTCTATACAACAATGAAAGGGGATGAATTTATATAGATAAATTTCCCAAAACTGATACTGAGTAAAAAAAAGCTAGACATGAAATGATTTCATGATATGACTATGATTTCAATATTAGTTTCAAAAACAGATAAAATGGATTTATGTAGCAGAAGCCAGAATAATGGTTACCTAGAGAAGACATGTAGAGAGGCTGCTGCGAAGCTGATAATGGGTTATCTTTTTTATCTGAGTGGTGTTTACATCAGTATGTTTAATTTGGGATAATCCATAAAGCTGTATACTTATAAATTATGCAACTGTCAGCATGGATATTAATTTCAATTAATAAGGTTGATTTAAAAATTATTTATTCACATGTTGATTTTTTTTTTATAAATTGAGATAAACTGAATTATTATACAATGTATTCACTTAATAGACTTTATTGAGCACCTACTATGTGCCAGGCACCAAGAAAACACAGAGCTCACATGCAATGCATGGCCCTCCCTTCATGTATCTTTCCTTTACAGTCAAATGGGGGACAGTATATAAAAATAAATGCACAGTAAATGAGGCAGAGAAGAAAAAAATGGAAAACGAAAGGAAGAGAGAAGAAATTCTTAGAGGAGCGTCTAAGAAATTCTTAGAGGAGCCTCAACATCGTACAAGTTCATGTATCTTGCGTGTGAAAGGAAATATTAAAATGATATATTTGACTATCACAAACAGATATACTGAAACGCATTGCATTGATAATAAATTGCAATGTGCTTCATAAAATGTTGATGTGGCTATGTGTAATACATTTTCATCTCAAAATTTATCGCTAAATTATTTAACAGTTTACAACTGTATATATAGATCACAATTTTGTCAAAGTGGCAAAAAATGTTTCTCTTTAAAAAATTAATTTCTTTGGATAATTTTTTCTTTCTTGATTTTTAGAATATTAAAACATAACTACCTGGGTATGGGGGGGTGGAGCATGGGGAGTAATTATCTTCCATGCTTCTATTTTTAACCATATCATCCATTCACTTAGACATCTCCTCCACCTACTCTTCCCCTACAGCTCACTTACTCATGCATCGAAGTCCAGCCAACCTAGACTCACACTGTGACTCCATCACAGCTATGTGATAAGTTAGGCAGAGAATTAGGAAAGAAAAATCACCCAGAAAATTTTAGTTCAACAGTTAAGAGCTCAAGCTCCAGAGATCAAGCGTCTGGTTTTAACCTTCAGCTCTGCCACCTGCTGTGTGACCTCAGACAAGTCCTTAACCTGGCTGTTCCCCAGTTTCCTCCTCTGCAAAATGGGGATAATAAAAATAGCACAGTCCTCATAGGGTTATGGGATTAAATGGAAAAAAATACATGAAAAGCGTAGCATACTGCTTGGCACATCATGGGTTCTTTCCCTCTTCACACAACCTCTGCTACTGGAAAACACACCTCCTTCTCTCACTCCCAAGCCTCAGTCCATGCCATCTGGAGGCGAGCAAATTCTTCTGTCCAACATTGCAATGGAAACCTTGAGCATGTTAGTCAAGCACCATACAGTTGCAAATAACAGAATCCTAAGGTAATACAATTTAAACAAAAGGGGTATTTAGTGGCTCTTGTAACTGTGAAGTCTAGGGGGAAAGGCCAGGATCAAGAGACTCAACAGGCCAGCAGGACACTCTCTTTCTGTGTGGTTCTCTCTGTCTGTCTGTCTCTATATTTGTGTATACCTCTGTCAACCTCATTTTCCTGCATGCTCCCTCCATGTTCCATCAAAGATGGCCATCCCCAACTCTAGATTTACCTGTTTACCAATGCCAGAGAACAGAGCATGTCTTTTTTTCCAACCGTTTCATCAAAAGTCCCAGGAGTGTCTCTGATTGGACCATAGTGGGTAATGTGCTTATGCTTGAACCAATCATTGTGGCAAGGGGAATGGAATGACCCTTGGAGCTTAGATGGTGAATTCATCCCCAACCCAGGAAGATGAATACAAATTAGAGCAGAAGTGCTTCCCCAAAGGAAACTGAAATTACTAAACTGCCTACACCAGGTGACTTTTCCCAAGAAACAGTTGACATCTCTGGCCCATTCCCCAAAGTCATTTCTATAATAGGAAGTTTTCAAGGAAGAGTTCACACTGATTAAGTGGAATCACAGATGTAGGACAGTAGAACTGGGAAATGATTGCGTACAACCCCCTCATCTTACAGATGAGAAAACTGAACCTCTGAGAGGGGATGGGACTCACCTGAGACCATAGAGTTGATTAATGACAGGGACAGGAAAAAATCAAAATCTCTGGGTACCTGGTCCAATGTATTGTTTTCTCAGTTTTTATTTTTCCCACATTCAAATATATGTGGTTAATATCTGCCTGCATGATTTCTTTTAGAAGAGGAGTCCCTCTTGATATGAACAGAAACTACAGGTGATGCCGAACAATGACTACAATTGAATAATGCTTGTATACCCTCTATCAGGGATGAACATCCCGTATAGATGCCTAATACACACCCCTCAATGCCCAGTGTAAAGCACTCATAGACTTCAACAAGGACTGTGACAAGGGAAAGATGAGACTTCAGTGAAGTTCTTTGGTTACTATCATATTCTAATTGAAGAGCAAGATGATCTGCCTTTGTGAGCATTATGAGGGTAGCAAAGGGGGATTCTTTGAACTTTTCATTCTTTGCCCTGTCTGGCCAATGGTATCATGAAACCCCCTGAAATAGAAAGGGACTTCAGTTTCTTATCTGGCTATGCTTAGGATGGGATGGACTCCAGGAAATCTTGGAGTTAGAGCTTATTCACACTTAACTTATATGAATTCAACAATTTGCATTCAACACAGAGAGGGGAAAAATTAAGCAGGGTGGATAATCTTGCAGTTTTTCACTGAAAAAATATCTGCTCCAAACTGATTGTGTAAGGAGAGGTATAAATCTGTAAGTAACACCTTTATCCAGAGCTCAACCCAAGACAACACAATCAGATTTAATGCTGGCAGAAAAACTGTCTGGGTTGGACTTATCAAGAAATAAGACGGTTAGTCTCCAAAGGAATTTGGAGGTAATTTTCGCCATGTTAGGTATTCACCTTAAGTGCTGACTCTAGTAACTCCACCTATGATTCAACGGCACTGTATATAATGAACAGCACAGAGACAAGGTCACAAACAGCATAATTAGCTGATAATAAAAATAGCTAACACTTTATAGGACTGTTCTAAGCATTCTTACCTCTATTAACTCACTTAATCCTTAAAAACAACCCTAAGAAGTGAGAAGGCAGAAGTCTTTATAGATGAAGGAAATATGACCTGCCCAAGGTCACACAGCTAATAAGTGGCAGAAACCAGGGTATTAAGATATAAATGTGTGTTTTGTTCTCCCTACTGCAGGTTAGGTTTCTCTTTGCAAGCTCAGAAAGGTAACTGTGTCTTCGTATAACATTGTCTTGGGTGTGTTTTTTTTGGGCCAGAGACAAAAGCAGGCTTGCCAGGCAGGGAAGATAATGTCTTTCCTAGCTATTTTTTTTCAAAAGCTTTGCCTCTCTGAGGGATGTTATGGTGGGTTATACCATACTGAGAGAAGAAAAGTTGCTTGGACCTTTACAAGTAACTTGAATTGAGGACAGGTGAATATTCATCCAACAAGATGACAAGGACAAAGTCCTTCAGGGTTTCCACAAAGGCTGGTTCATGCCTGGTAGATGTCAGTGGCTGGAGTGGTAATTGAACAGTTAGAGCTTTAGCCCTGAGAACCACAGTGCCAACCAAACTTGGAACAGAAGCCTAGGAATTTTGCCTTCAAGTAACATCAGGGCTGGGAAAAAGAGTCTGGAAGTCGTAACCTGTGTAGGCCAGAGACAAATGGACCCTTCCCTGAAAACGCTGTCCTGCAAGGACATCCTGAGCCTTCATATGACCCTACAGGGGAAAGGCTGGGAGTGGAAGAAGCTCAGGTAAAGACAAAGATTGAATTTTCAGCTATTACAGATTAAACATGATTTGGATAACTCAAAGAATGTGACATTTCTTGCCCCATGGTGTTGTGGAATAAAATGCATCCCTGCTACATAGATAAGGAGCAAATTCCTGAGAGAGGGGACTAGAGTTAACCTTGGTAAGAAAGCGGTAGAAAGAAGGTCCTGGGGAGATGAAGGAAGTGATGAAACAAATTAGGCCTCCACATAGATAACATTCCCGAACAAGACAAGGCAACAAAGGCATATCCTTGGCTGACTAGAGATAGGAGAACAAAGAAGAGACCACTTTGGGTTGCCTCCGGAGAGAATGATGGGCAGGGAGGGGAGTTAACATGATGGAAGGGAGCGAGGAGGAAAGTAGGGGGAAAAGTGCTTAAGCACGTGTAATCAGTGTGCTGCTTTAAATCTGCCTGCTTTGAATGGCTTTTTCGCCACCAGTGGTGGACAGATAGAAAAGACAGGATTGCAGGTAGATGGGGAGTTCGGTTTCATGACCTCTTTCAACACCAAGGTGACTTCATCTCTCCAGATAAAGATGGCGATTCTGTCTATGACACGTAACTGGTGTCATAATACGCATGATGCATGTGGGGTGGAAGGGCAAGAGAAGGACTGGTAGAGAAGATGAGTGAGGCGGAACCGGCAGGCCAGGGAGCCAATGGGCTCAGGTGGCCTAGCATCCCAAGGACAGAACCAGGGCCCATTCTACTACGATTTCATCAGGATGTAGCAGGAGATGCCAGTTTTGAGATCAGAGAACAGAAGTGTAGAGACTCCAGGCTGACCTGACTCCCAGTCCTAAAGTTAACTGGTAGGAGAAACTGACCACAGTGGATGGAGGAGGGGGAAGGAACAGAGTCTACACTGTCCATGAAATCAACAGAGAAGGAGACAAGAAGGGAGCTGGCCCTCAGAGGCCTCCCAGTGCCCAGAGCTGATGCAAGCTCTACTGGAAACAGTCTCATGGGCAACATCACCTAATTCTAAGCCCATCTGTGTTTTAACAGGAGAGGGGTTAGTGGTGATGGTGAGCAGTTCCATTAAGCCTGAGCTCAGGATCAGTGTTCCTGAATTCAAATCTCTGCTCCACCACTTACAACCTGCCTGTGAAATCTTAGACTAGTTAACCTCTACCTACCTCACTTATCTCTTGTATGATTGAAGATAACTAATACTACCTGATTTGTAGAGTTATTATTTAGACTAATTAAACCAATTCAAGGAAAGCCCTTAATATTCAGGGTAACCCTACACTCCAGTTTGTCTGAGTCAGTACAGTTCATGCCTTTACCAAATATAATTATTAGTAGAGCTCCCTTTTACTCTGAAAAGTGTCCTCATTTGATTTCTGCTTCTGGCCAAGATGGAATAACATGGAACAGAGTTACCATTCTGCCTGAAACAACTTTTTAAAGTGAACAAAGTATATATAACAATGATTCTTAAGCTATTGGATATCAGGGGAAAAGATAATGATTCCCTGAGAGATTAGCCCACTGCCTGCCTTAGCCTACTGCCTGGAGAAAGTTTCCAGGTCTCAATGTAGGTAAGGGAGATGGAACTGCAAGTCCATGAAAGCCAAGGCAGCTAAAGTTCTCAGAGCCCAGTGCCAGAGAAAAGGATGCACAGAGAGAGAACTCAGCTGCCTAGGGTCGACCTAGAGAACCAATCAACGCATGAGTGAGGAAACTTCCCCAAGTGCAGGGAGAGAAGCACCCAAAAGGATTAGAACAATACTCTGTATTAGTGGCTTCTCCCAACAGCCCAAATGAAAATCTCATAATGCATGGGACATTGGTTAGATTACTAAGGAGGGTCTCGCTTGAGTAGTAGGAAAATATTAATCCTAGATTAAAGGCTGCTATGGTCCTACCTAGCAAAGTTTAAAAGCAAGACCCACATGGATTAAGTTTTTCCCTAGAAATTTACTATGTTCTAGAAAAACTCTCAAAAACATTTATAGAAATACAAAATACTGTCAACCTAGAATTCTTTATACTCAGCAAAAGTATCTTTTGAAAACAAAGGCCAAAGACATTTTTAGACATGCAAAATCTGAAAGAATTTATAATCAACAGACCTGTACTACAAGAAACATTAAAGAAGGTCCTTTAACCAAAAGTAAAATTATTCCAGATATAAACCTGGACTGGGAAAAAGTAATTTAAAAAATCAAAAATTGTAACTGCCTGAGAAATACGATTTCTTTTCTTATCACTTAATTTTGTCATTTAAATATTTATAAAAGATATTAACTGTTTAAAAAAATATATATATATACACACACATACATACATTATAAGTATATGTATGTAATATTATAAAGTTATAAAATTATAAACCCTAAAGCCACCACTAAAATAACACAATGAGACTTCCCTGGTGGTGAAGTGGTTAAGAATCCACCTGCCAATGCAGGGGAAAAGGGTTCGAGCCCTGGTCTGGGAAGATCCCACATGCCACGGAGCAACTAAGCTCATGCACCACAACTACTGAGACTGAGCTCTAGAGCCCGTGAGCCACAACTACTGAAGCCCACGTGCCTATAGCCTGTGCTCCGCAACAAAAGAAGCCACCCCAATGAGAAGCCCACACACTGCAACGAAGAGTAGCCCCCACTCATGGCAACTAGAGAAAGCCCACATGTAGCAGTGAAGACCCAACGGAGCCAAAAATAAATAAATCAAATAAATTTATTTTAAAATAAATAAATAAATAAAATAAAATGACACAATGAAGAGTCACAGCTAATAAACCAACAAAGGAGAAAAATGAAATCATAAAAAATATTCAATCTATGGGCTTCCCTGGTGGCGCAGTGTTTAAGAATCCACCTGCCAATGCAGGGGACACGGGTTCGAGCCCTGGTCTGGGAAGATCCCACATGTCGTGGAGCAACTAAGCCCATGAGCCACAACTACTGAGCCTGCATGCTGCAACTACTGAAGCCCGCGAGCCTAGAGCCCATGCTCCGCAACAAAGGAAGCCACTGCAATGAGAAGCCCGCGCACCGCAACGAAAAGTAGGCCCCCACTCGCCGCAACCAGAGAAAGCCCACATGCAGCAACAAAGACCTAACACAGCCAAAAATAAAATAAATAAATAAATAAATTTATTTATTTAAAAAAAATTCAATCCAAAAGAAGGTAGAAAAGGAGGAAAAGAAATTTTAAAAGAGACAATAGAAAACAAACAACAGGATGTAGCCCACACAAATGTATTTAAGTCAAACACAGCAATAAACAAATTAAACGTAAATGGCCTAAATTCCCCAATTAAAAATCGGAAATTGTCAAATTGGATAAAAAAGTAATACCCAATTACATCTGCCTATAAGAAACTCATTTTAAATATAAAGACAAGATTAAAGGTAAGAAGATGAAACTATATATACTATGTTAATATTAATCAAAATAAAGGTGAGAAAGCTATATTAATATCAGACAATATTAGATTTCAGAGGAAAAATACCAAAATTAAATATTGCCATTTAATAATAATAAAGAGGTCAGTTCAAGAGTATATAACAATTCTAAGTATTTACACTCCTAAACACAAAATACATAAATCCAAAACTGATGGAATTGCAATAAGAAATAGAAAAATTGGTATTTTTGTCAATTTCAACATTCCTCTCTCAATAATTGATAAGCCGTGAAATCAGAAAATCAGTAAGAAGACAGAAGACCTGAACAATGCTATCAACAAATTTAACCTAATTGACATTACTACAACACTCAACAACAGAATATACATTCTTTTCAAGTGCACATAGAATATATACCAAAATAGATCATATTATAGTTTATAAAACAAGATTCAACAAATGTATAAGGATTCAAGTCACACAAAGTATGTTCTCTGACCATAATGGGATCAAATTACAAACCAATAATTAGGAAGATATCTAGATAATCTTCCAAATAGTTGGAAACTAAATAACACACTTCTAAACAACCCATGAGTCAAGAAATCAAAAGAGTATTCTGATCTCAATGAAAATGAAAACACAATTTATTCAAAAATTTTTGGATGCAAACAAATTTATTACGGAAATTTATAGCACTAAAAGTACTTACATTAGAAAATTAGAAAGGTCTCAAATCAATAAGTTTGGCTTCCACTATAAGAAAAAGAGGAGAAAATAAAACCTAAAGTAAGAATAAGAAAGTAAATAAACATCATCATGAAAATCAGTGAATTAGAAAACAAAAAACAACACAGAAAAACAATAAAACCAAAACTTGGTTCCTTTATAAGCTCAGTAACATTGCAAACCTGTATCTGCTAATCAGGAACAAAAGAGAAAAGACACATATTTCCAACATTAGAAATAAGACAAGTGGGGCTTCCCTGGTGGCGCAGTAGTTGAGAATCTGCCTGCCAATGCAGGGGACATGGGTTTGAGCCCTGGTCTGGGAAGATCCCATATGCCGTGAAGCAACTAGGCCCGTGAGCCACAATTACTGAGCCTGCGTGTCTGGAGCCTGTGCTCCGCAACAAGAGAGGCCGCGTTAGTGAGAGGCCCGCGCACCGCGATGAAGAGTGGCCCCCACTCACTGCAACTGGAGAAAGCCCTCGCACAGAAACGAAGACCCAACACAGCCAAAAATTAAATAAATAAATAAATAAATAAACCCAAAAAAGAAAAAAAAAAAAAAAAAGAAATAAGACAAGTGATGTGAATACAGATTCTACATATAGTCAAAGGATAATAAGGAATATTGTGAACAATTTTATGCCAATATATTTGACAACTTAGATGAGATAGAAAAATGACTCAAAGACACAAATTTTCCGAGTTTACTTAAGAAAAGCTAGACTACGTTAATAGCACTATATCAAACAAAAGTGCTGTTAAAACACTGCCACAAAGAAAACTCCGGGTTCAGGTAGCTTCACAGGAAACCCCTACCAAATATTTAAGGAAATAATAATACCAATTCTAGACAAACTCTTCCAGAAAGTTGAAGAGAAGGGAATACTTCTCAACTCATTCTATGAGGCCCCTTATGGTTTAAAAAAAGAGAGAGACAGACATACAAAACCAGAAAACTACAGCCCAGTGTCTCTCATGAATATAGATGAAAAAAGTCTTAACAAAATGTGAGCATATTAAATCCAACAATGTATAAAAAGGATAATACATCATGACCAACTGAGGATTATCCCAGGAAAGGAAGTTTGGTTTAACATTTGAAAACCAGTCGAAGTAATTTATGATAATTAGAATATTTTAAAGGAAAAACCATATACTCATTTCAACTGGTGCAGAAAAAGCATTCAACAAAATCCAACATTCATTCCTGATTTAAAAAAAGAAAGAAAGAAAACCTCTAGGCAAACTAAGAATAGAACTCCTCAACCAGATAAGGAGCATCTACAAAAATAATATAGCTAACATAATTCTTAATGGTGAAAGACTAAATATTTTACCCTTAAGTTCAGGAATAAGCAAGAATGTTCATTCTCATCATTTCTATTAAAGATTGTCCTGAAGTTCCAGCCAGTGAACTAAGGCAAGAAAAATAAAGACATTCAGGTTTAAGCAAAGCTACTTTAATCACCAGTGACATGATCATCTATGTAAACATAATTAAATAAATTTTAAATGTTTTTTAAAATCTCATATAACCCCTAAAAAGTCACTGGAACTAATGCAGGAGTTTAACAATAATTCAGCATTCAAGATCAATATACTTAAAAACCGTGTTTCTACATACCAGCAAGAAGTAATCAGAACTTAAAATTTAAAAACAATACTATTTACAATAGCATCAAAAATATGCAGGACATGTACACTGAAAACTACAAAACACTGCTGAGAAATATTAATGGTCTAAGTCAATGGAGAAATATATCATGCTTGTGAATGAAAAGACTCAATATTGTGAAGATATAAAATCTTCTCAAAGTGATATGTAGATTCAACCCATTCCTAATAAAAATCCCAGCAGACTTTTTTTCTGGTTCTAAAATTCATTCAGAAATGCAAAAGACCTAGAATAACCAAAATAGTTTTGAATGAGAAGAAAAAATGTTGTAGGACTTACACTACCTGACTGTAAGACTCCCTGTAGGCAATAATCAAGATAGTTTGGTATCAGTGAGCAAGTAGACAAAGATCAGTGGAAGAGAATAGAGAGCCCAGAAATAGACCCACACATGTATGGACAATTAATTTTTTACAAATATTCAAAGGTGATTCAATTGAGAAAGAATAGTCTTTTCAACAAATAATCATACAAATATACACACATCCGTATATATGTATATATACATACACAAATACATGTATATATACGTGTGTATATATATACCTCAACCCATACCTAACTCAACACACAAAAATTAACACAAAAATGAACAGAAAGCATCAAGCCCAGAAGAGTTCACCAGTATACTCTACTGAACATTTAAGGAAGATATTATACCAAGTATCTACAATCTCTTTCAGAGAATACAAGCAGAGGTAATACTTCCTAACTTATCCTACAGGGCCAGCATTACCTTATTACCAAAACCAGTCAAAGAAATTACAAGAGAAAAGAGACCAGTATCTCTCATGAACATAGATACAAAAGTCCTCAACAAAATATTAGCAAATCAAATCCAACAATGTATAAAAAGAATACCATCACGAGCAAGTGAGATTTATCCCAGGTATGCAAGGTTAGTTCATCATCTGAAACTCAATTAATCTAATCCATTACATCAACAAACTAAAAAAGAAAAATCACATGATCATATCAATACATGCAGAAAAAGCATTTGACAAAATCCAACACCTATTCGTGATAAAAACTTTCAGCAAACTAGGAATAGAGGGAAACTTCCTCAACTTGGTAAAGAATAACTACAAAAATTCTACAGCTAATATCATATTTAATGATGAGAAATTTGAAGCCTTCCCACTAAGATAAGATACAAAGCAAAATATCCTCTCTCATCAGTAGTTTTCAACATTGTTCTGGAAGTTTTATTTAATGCAATAAGGCAATTAAAGGAAATAAAAAGTATACAGATTGGGAAGGAAAAAATAAAACTGTCTTTTTTCATAGATGGCATGATTGTCTTGTAGAAAATCCAAAAGAATAGACAAGAAAACTCCTGGCATTACTAAGTGATTATAGTGAGGTTGTAGGACACACGGTTAATATACAAATGTCAATTGCTTTCCTATATACCAACAATTAAAAAGTGGAATTTTAAATAAAAAAACACAGTACCTTTGGAGTTCAGGTCTTTTGAGCATGAGCTGCCTATATTCCTTGCTTGACCCTGCAATATATGCTGTAATTTCCTTCATCCAAAACAAACAACAACAACAACAGCAACAAACCACAGTATCATGTACATTAGCACCAAGAAAAAAAAAAAAGAAAGAATTAGGAATAAATCTAACAAAATATGTACAAGGTCTATATAAGGAAAGCTTTAAAATTCTGATGAAAGAAATCAAAGAACTAAATAAATTGAGAGATATTCCATGTTCATGGATAGAAAGACTCAAAATTCTCAAGATGTCAGTTCTTCACAACTTGAACTATAGATTCAATGCATTCTCAATCAAAATCCCACAAGCTATTCTGTAGATGTTGATTCTAAAGTTTATATGGACAGGTAAAAGATCCAGAGTAGCCAACAAAATACTGAAGGAAAACAACAAAGTTTCAGGACTAACACTACCCAACTTCAAGGCTTACTATAAAGCTAGAGTAATCAAGACAATGTGGTATTGGTGAAAGAATAGACAAATAGATCAATGGAACAGAATAGAGAGCCCAGAAATAGACTCCCATAAATATAGTCAACTGATCTTTGACAAAAGAGCAAAGGCAATTCAATGGAGCAAAGACATTCTCTTCAATAAATAGTGCTGGGGACTTCCCTGGTGGTCCAGTGGCTAAGACTCCATGCTCCCAATTCAGGGGGCCCAGGTTCGATCCCTGGTCAGGGATCCCCTAGATCCCACATGCCGCAACTAAGAGTTAGCATGCTGCAACTAAAAGACCCCGCATGCTGCAACTAAAAAAAAGATCCCACCTGCCACAACTAAGACCTGACGCAGCCAAATAAATACAAAAAAAAAAATTTTTAAGTTTAAAAAAAATAAAAAATAAATGGTGCTGGAACACCTGAACATCGACATGCAAAAAAAAAAGAATCAGCACAGACCTTAAACCCTTTACAAAAATTAACCCAAAATGGATCGCAGACCTAAATGTAAATCACAAAACTATAAAAATCCTAGAAGATAACATAGGAAAAAACCTAGATGACCTTGGGTATGATGACGACTATTTAGATAGAAGAGCAAAGGCCCAGTGCATGAAATAAACAATTGATAAGCTAGACTTCATTAAAATTAAAAACTCTGCTCTGTGAAAGACAATGTTAAAAGAATGAGAAGACAAGACACAGACTGGGAGAAAATATTTGCAAACTACACATCTGGTAAAGGACTGTTATCCAAAATATACAAAGAACACTTAAAACTCAACAATAAGAAAACAACCCAATTAAAAAATGGGCCAAAGACCTTAACAGACACCTCACCAAAGAAGATATACAGGTACCAAATAAGCATATGAAAGACACTCCACATCATACATCATCAGGGAAATGCAAATTAGAACAGCAATGAAATATCACTACACAATTATTAGAATGGTCAAAATCCAGAACACTGACAACACCAAATGCTGACGAGGATGTGGAGCAACACAATGAGGGAATTCTCCCTCATTGCTGGTGGGACTGCAAAATGGTATAGCCACTTTGGAAGACGGTTTGGCAGTTTCCTACAAAACTAAACATTCTATATGATCCAGCAGTTGCACTCCCTGTTACTTACCCAAAGGAGTTGAAAACTTATGTCCACACAAAAACCTGCACATGGATGTTTATAAGCTGCTTTATTCATAATTCCCAAAGCTTGGAGGGAAGCAAGACATCCCTTAGTAGGTGAATGGATAAATAAACAGTGGTACATCCAGCAATGGAATATTATTCAGTACTAAAAAGAAATGAGCTATTAACCCATGAAGACATGAAGGAAGCTTAAATACATACTTAACTAAAAGAAGCCAACCTGATAAGTCTTCATACAGTATGAATCCAACTTTATTCTGGAAAAAATAAAACTATGGAGACAGTTGAAAAGATCAGTGGTTGCCAGGGGTTAGAGGAGGGGGAGGGATGAATAGGCAGAGCACTGAGGATTCTTAGGGCAGTAAAACTGCTCTGTATCATACCATAATGATGGATACATATCCTTACACATTTGCCCAAACCCACAAAATGTACAACACCAAGATGAACTTTTATGCAAACCATGGACTTTGTGTGATTATGATGTGTTAATGCAGGTTCATCAATTATAACAAAGGTACCACTCTGTTAATGGGGGAGGCTATACATGTGTGAGGGCAGGGAGTATATGGGAAATCTCTGGACCTTTCCCTCAGTTTTGCTGTGAAGCTAAAACTCTAAAATATAAAGTCTTAATTAAAAAAAAATAAGAAAAAATAGTAGTAGTATAATCCTACCTGCCACGGTCATAAAGGTGCAGAAATGAAGCTAGATCTGATCTAAAGATAGGCCCTAACAGTAGATCTAGGAGTGGGGAGTTGGAGAGGCAGTACAGTACTAAGATGTGTACTAAGAGCTTGAGTCAGGGGGGTGGACAAAAATAGGTTATAATCCTAGCTCTGCCATTAACTAGCCATACGACCTTGAGCAAGTGCCTAGCCTTCTCTGAGTTCTCAGATTCCTCCTCTATAAAGAGTGGTAGTGCACCTAGGGTAGCTGGGGGAACCAAATGAGATGATGCAGGGAAAGAATGGAAAATCATACCCTGCATGCAATAACAACATGGCAGCTTTTTAAAAAGAAATAGAAAAACATAGCAAAGGTCTGGGCCAGGAGGGGATGCTGAGCAGAGATACTTACTTGGTCACTGGAGGCAAAAGTGAACCCCTAAGGCAGTATGCACTGTAGTGTGACCCTTGAGTACCAGGCTCTCTGCTAAACCTTGAGAGGATTAACGGGCTTGGTTCTGTTTTCAGGATGAAATTGTAATAGGAAAAAAGTGTGCAGACTCTTTTTTTCTTTTTTTTAATAATCTAGCTAAATGTGTTACTCTTCCTAAGCAAGTTGCTAATGGAACCATTCCACTGGCCACAGCATGGACTTAGCAGAACTGTCACAAATGTTTAGAAACAAGAATATCCCTCTATTGATGAGGATGTCCTGTTCTTGAAAAGTGGAGTGTCTTGGGGACAGACAGTGATGCTAGGGGACAGAAAGTAATCTGATGACAGCAAGGGAGAGACAGACAGAAAGCTAGACATATTTGTTTGCATGAAGCAGCAGATGCAAGCCTGAGCTGATCTCTGAAGGTCATGCTCCTCTCAAAGTCCTTTTCTTAGGGGTTGTCTTGCCTGTGGAATACAGGCTGTCGATGTATAATTTTCCAAAGTTAAAAACATAATTCTCATATAAACAGTGAGTACATGACAAAGTTTTATTTAGCTTGTTAATGAAAGAACTAGCAGGGTGACAAAACTGGATACAGAAATTGATACATATAGGACCCCTCTATTTGCTGGATAAAGATTGCTGAATTAGATTCTAAACTACAAGGCAATAAAAGCATAACCATTGGTGTTATTTTTCTACTGCACATAAATCATTTGCATCTCTATCAGACAAAAACAATTTGTACCTCGTCAGTTATTAGTAAACAGTCAAACAAAGTTATGTTCCCCTACAGCAGAGGTCAGCAAACTAAGGCCCATGGGCCAAATCTGGTCTGCCTCATGTTTTTGTAAATAAAGTTTTATTGGAATATAGTCACACACATTCATTTATCTACTGTTTATGGCTGCTTTTAAGCTACAACAGCAGAGGTGAATAAGTGTGACAGAGACCATATAACCTGTAGAACCTGAATTATTTATTATTTGGCTCTTTACAGAAAAAGTTTGCCAACCCCTGCCCTAAAAAGTCAAATAATCCTTAGGTGGGCTTCTTAGTCAGTACTCTAGCATGACATTGAAAGGATATGCAGGGATCAAATCATTACAATGTACACTTTAAATATCTTATGATTTTATTTGTCTTACTATACCTCAATAAAGCTGAAAAAATAAATAAAATAAAATTCTGCACAGGAAAAAAACAAAAACAAAAAGAAAGAATATGTCAGAACCCTTTGGCTTTACTGCCAAATATCAGCTAGAAAGACAGACTGATTAATCTATCAGATAGAGAGAGAGAGAGATTTTTTCTTTTAACAAGGCTAATTGCCAAAAACTATAACTGAGGAAACGTATGACTTTCCTTTGGAAAGGGTGTGTGTAGACTGCCTCCATTCCTAATGCAGAATTAACAGAAGGGTTACAAAGATGCTGAGTCAAAGGGTAAAATGTCCTGAAACTCTCCTTTGCCCACAGCTTCATCTTTTTTGTTCAATTTTCTTTTGGTCAGGCCATGCCCACATAGCACTGAGCACTGAATTTGACCCTATCTCTGACTGGGATGGCAGCTACTCCCCGCAAGTCCTGGAGGACACTTGGAGGCTCTCTTTGAGAGTGCCTTAAGTAAATGCAAGGGGGTGGGGGGCAGGGGAACTACAAGGATGTCCATCACAGAATTCATTATTGGCAACAAAGTAGAAATTAGCTGAATTTCCAATGACAGAGCGTGCTTAAATAAAAAAGGCTTAAATCAAGTCACACAATGAATACTCTGCAGTCGTTATACATGGTGATAATGCTACATATTTGTCAATAAGGGAAGACATTCATTATATATTGTTGAAAGAACAAAGCTGGTCCCAAACAGCATACACAGTATGATTTATTGTTTTAAAAGATATAAAGGAATAAAAAAAATGTGGAAGTACAAGCATGAACTTGATAATAGTTACTATCACTGGATAGTGAATTTTTATTTTCTTCTTTGTGATCATCTGGTTTTCTTTATCCTAATTGTGCTATAGTAGGTATGAAGAACTTGTATAATAAATACAATTAAGGAAAATTTTTAAAGGCTTTCCTCAAAGGAGCTGTGTTATATTAGCTGTTTAGAAACAGTAACATGATTTTGACTCACAATATACGTATTTATGTCAATACAGACTTTTTTATAAGAAGTATGTGTATAAATACTTCCCCTCAAATAATCTAATGCATCTATGTCATTATAAACCATTTTATATGAAGAGTAACTTTCCCAAAGAAGACAGGCTGTCATAGAGGAGCCAAAGAGAGAATGAAAAAAAGATTAGTAGGAGTTTATGTGCAATGCTATGGCAAATACTGAGGAGTCTAATGAGCTCGTTGATCCAATTAAGATTCTAATCATTTGACACAAATATAAACCAGTACTTCACATGACAGCATGTAGATTAACCCGTATGACCTTATATCTAAAGAATGTGCCATATAAAATGGTGACTTTTTAGGGACAACAAATACTAAAAATGCAATAACATTCTTCTTCCTTTTCTCCCTTCCCCCCTTGTTTTTCAAGTGACATGCTTGACCTGCACCTGGCATCCTGTGTATTGCAATATGCCAGGCACTGTAAGGGTACAAAGAGCATGGACATCAATCCAACACCTCCATTCCAATCTGCTTGGATCTGTTGGCCACATACAATCTGTTCCTGAGGTCAAACAAATTCCAATGAAATCTGAACAACTATTTTACTAGGAATTTTCTGTTTTCACAAAACAACAAATATAAGATGACATGACTAGCACAAGATACATGTTTAATACATCCTTCAACTGCATGAATTGTAAATCTTAAATACAGTAAATGAATATCTAGGTTTTAGTGAATGGTACTTCAAAATAGGAAAAAAATGGTTTTTTTCCCTCCTTTCTCTGGAATAATAGAGGGTAAGTATAGAAGTGACAGTGTCCATCTTTGTTCTTATTTCTTCCCAGGGTAGAGGACATGTGATAAAAGAAAGGTCTGCAGAAAGAGGGGAGTTGTGGAAAATGCCTTGTAAATTTTATTAAAATATGAATAGTGACACATTTATCATTTTTCGTATGAGAGCAGCACTGAATAGGATAGACAGAACAAAACAGGCTTGGGTTGGACAAAAGTTCTTAAGGATGAATTTTAGTAGATTCTGATACCTTAGGTAAATTTGTAGGGAGAGGTACCTAAATCAAGAGGTTGTAGAATTTAGATAGACAAAGGAGAAAGAGCTAAAACGCACGCACAATTAAAGGAGGTTTAGACAATTTATATTTTTAAATGCTAGTTGATTTATTCATGTTGCTATGTTAATGCATTTGAAACGAGCATTGACAAGGCAATTGGGAAGGTGCCCAAAGGAATGATTCCACACTGGAAATTCGTGACCAGAGGGGCCTTTTTTTCAAACTGACATTAGTTTTTCAATGAATTAATTGCAAATTTCAAGAATTATGAGATTTCCTAAGTTATTTGTATTAGGAAATGAACAGGAAAACGTAATTATTTTTTCCCTCAAATAATATTTGAGATCTGAAAAGAAGCTATGAGCTATGTCATATTTCTTGAATCTTTCTGACAGTTTGTAATTACTTTTAATGCTGCTGTTCTCTAAATTATTAATGCTAATCTATCATGACAGGGGTTGAAGAGAACCAGTGATTATATGCCTTTTTACTAGCAAGGCTGGCTTTAAATAAATGTCTTAATCACAAGAAAATAGAAGAGTAGTTACTTTAAAAGAAATAGACTTTACCTTCTTTGGGGTCCCTCCCATCCCTTAAAATAAAATAAATGCACACTGACAACAGTTCAAGCAGGATGACAATCTATGCAATAATTTCTGAAAGTGACATCGTGTGATGACACCTGGTGATTCACAGACTCAAAGAGTTGTAAGGTGTCTTAAAGCTCATCAGCTGCCACTTGCCTTTCAACGCCTGAACCATCTCGATTAATCATGGCCAGTGGCTACCTGTTCTCTGCTTGAATATCTTCAGAATCACAGGAATTCACTCCCTCCAAAGGCATTCCTTTCTTCCTTATTTTGAGTCAAGATCTTGCTTCCTATAAATTCCACCTCCTGATCTTAGCTCTGTGCTTTGGTAGCACATAGAACAGGCAGTTCTCGTCACCCAATACATCCTTGGCAACCCTTCAAATATTTGGATATATCCTCAGTATTCTCTCTGGGTCTTCTCATTTCCAGGCTAAACACTCCAACTTCCTTTAATACGCTCCATGAGATCAGGGGCCCTCTGTTTAATTCATCCATCTCTAGCACCCAACATACCATAGATAATAAATAATAGTCATCCCCCTTATCCGCAGAGGATATGTTCCAAGACCCCCAGTGGATGCCTAAAGTGGTGGATACTACCAAACCCTATATATACTATGTTTTTTCCTATATATACATACCCATGATAAAGTTTAACTTATAAATTAGTCACAGTGAGAGATTAAAGAAAACTAATAAAAAATAGAACCATTATAACAATATACTGTAATAAAAGTTATGTGAATGTGGTCTCTCTCTCAAAATACCTTATTGTATAAATTTAATGCCTTTTCCATCTTAACTAAGAACTTATCACGCACTGCACTGTGGTCATAAATTTTGCAGTTTGAGATGTGACAGCAAAACTAGCATGAATTTCTTTTTCCTTCTTCACAGTTTCACGGATAGAAATTCTCTCTTACCATAGATCTTAGTAACCTCAGCATAAGATTTTTTTCTTTCCTTATTAAGTCAAGAACTCTAACCCTTTCACTTAAAGGAAGAATTTTATGGCTTCTCTTTGGTATATCCAAATTGCCAGCATCACTAGTCTTGTGCTTTGGGGCCATTATTAAGTAAAATACGGGTTACTTGAACACAAGCACTGTGATACCACAACAATCGATTTGATAACCTAGAAGGCTACTGAGTGACTAACAGGCGGGATACGCTCAACAAAGGGATGATTCACATCCAGGGCAGTTGGGCGCAAGATTTCATCACACTCCTCAGAACAGAGTGCAATTTAAAACTTATAAATTGTTTCTTTCTGGAATTTTCCATTTAACATTTTCAGAATGTGGTTCACCTCAGGTAACTGAAATCACAGAAATCAAAACTGCAGATAAGGGGGGAGTACTGTAATTGAAAGAATAAATGTAATGAAACCGAAACCATGGAACTCAGAGTGGGACTTGAACCCTGTGCCGGGATTCGAACCCGGCCTAAACCCAGATTGGGACTTGAACCCATGGTCTTTTAATTGAGATCACACACCTGGTCTCAGGACTTAATGAAGCTCAGGTTCTTGATGTCTCCTTGCAGAAAGAATTCAGTGAGAGACAAAAGTGACAAGTAAGAAGTGGATTTATTTAGAGAGAAACACACTCCACAGACAGCGTGTGGGCCATCTCAGAAGGCAAGAGGCCCCAAAATACAGGGGTGGTTAGTTTTTATGGGCTGGGTAATTCCACAGGCTGATGAGTGGGAGGATTATTTCAACTATTTTGGGGAAGGGACAGGGATTTCCAGGAATTGGGCCACTGCCCACTTTTTGATCTTTGATGGTTGGCCTCAGAACTATCATGGCGCTGGTGGGTGTGTCACTTAGCTTATGCTAATGTATCATAATGAGAATATAATGAAGCTCAAGGTCCACTGGAAGTCAAATCTTCCACCATCTTGGACCTAGTTGGTTCTAACCAGTTTTTGTCATGTCCTATGACTATGTCATTCTTTGAAAGGTTGTGCCCTGCCCACTTCCCTCCTGTTTCAGTAAGACTGTTAATCATCTCTAGTTTTCCACATGTTTTCATTTCCAATGACTAACAAACCTCTCCAATCCTTGGCCAGTCACACCCAAACTCCTCTGTTAGGAGATGATCTCACCCCAATCCGCCAAAGAATGGGAGACTCACTCCCTAATTTCCTCTTTCTCCGTGTTTACACTATTCTTACTTACTTTACTTTGTTTCAAAGAAAAAGGCCTCTTATTTATCACCAAGGCTAATGCCACCATCTGAGCTGTTCTCCCTTCCACTCCTCCATCTGTTCTATTTCCAGTCTACACTTAATCTCTTTACAGACACTCCTTCAGTTTAACAATATGCTTGAGCTGGCTTCCTAAAAACTAAACTTTCCCTTCATCTTGGCTTTCCCTTAAAAAACTGCCATCTTTTTCATTACTACCAACATCTGCAATCATTTTCTATAGACGTACAGTATGTCTCCTTCATAAAATTATCAATATGTCATTGTTAATAAACACACACAAAGGTAAAAAAAGAGAAGTGCCACCCAAAGATTCAGATTCTGTGTGTGGTAAAAATGATTAGTGAGAGTGGATTACTAATAATGAGGTGTCAATCGACTAAATTCAGAGATAAACTGAAGGGTGAGACGAAGTCCTATTATCTAATAAACTAATGTTAACACTCTGGAAAAGGTTTTTATTGTTCAACATCAACGCATATTTATGCAGACATTGGAATAAAACTTATCTATCCATGAATATTTTTTTTACAAAAACATACAGGCAGAATTTTGATGGTCTAAATTCTGTTGCAAAATGCAAAAGTGTGCCTTTTCTCCCCATTTTAAAATTCATTGTCAAAATTAAATGAATACCACATCCATATCCAACTTTAATTTTCAACTTGTGTTAATAATATCAGAAATCAAACCTCTAGAATACATTCTTATGTTTTCTTGTTATTAACTCCTCTTAACACATCTACATGTTTTACATTTGTCCGCATCTCACCATTTCTTCATGGTCAGTAAAACAAGATCATGCTTGGGGGTGGGGGCAGTGGTCCTTAGAGCAAGAGGTTGTATAAGGGAATCAGAATGAGGCACATATTTGACAGTAATTAAAACTGTAAGGCTTTTAGGAGGCACTAGGCTAATTAACTTGCGTGCCTTCTTTCATTGAGTCCTGGAAGGTATAATATTGCCTCCATTTTACAGATGAGAAAACTGAAATTCATAGACGTTAAGTAATATGACATCCCAGGCTACGCAATCAGTAAGGAGCAAAGCTGTGACTCAAATACTAACTCTAAAATTAATACTCTTAACTAGAGCCACATTCCACTCCTTTAGTATTATTTAAACTCTTTCCCATGAGTTAAGAATTAGGACTTGGAAGTGCAGAGAAGTGAGTGGTTTATGCAAGCTCACCTACACTGTTAATTGTAAGAACCTAGATCACACAGCATCTGGAAGAAAAGATGGTTTCCAATCATCCCAGCTCCTTTCTCAGGATCCACTTTCCCCTGGAAACCACTGGAGTTCTGATTGGGGAGCCATGGCCAGCTAGGAAGTAATTAGAAACTAGAGTTTGAGGGACAGGAGAGAAAAGGGGCAAGAGCTTGAGTCCCATTTCTTATTTGCCTATTCCTTCAGCCCTTTCCCCCACACTGTGACTCCACGCTTAGGAAGCAGAGAATTAAACAAAAGCCTCTGCTGCTTCAGCATTTTTTCCTACAAGTATAGCTTTAACAGCAGCCTCTGTACTTGGGGAACCTGGCAATAGCAGACAGAGCAAAATATCCTCCTAGTAATGAAGAGGAATCATTTGGGTAGCCTCTACCCTGAAAAACACCTTTCCCCACCTAAGGTAAAAAATTAAAATCTACAAAGCCCACACCACTGCCAAAGCCACAGAGAATTTTTGCTGAGAACTTTTGCAGAGAACTTTTTCTGTACAAGCAGAAGACATTTTTGCAAACACATTTGCATTTGAAAGTACCAACACATCCTAAATGTGCAGCATATGCACAGATCTGTGCAGTAGCAATTAGGCACAGAAATAACCAGTGCAACTGAATTAGAGTTGATGAGGTTTTTGGTGTTCAAGGCAGCCACCTCCTTTATATGACTAATCCCTACACATTCTTGGAGTTTTAGATTAGATGTTGCTTTTTCTATGAAGTTTTCCCAGACCCCGGAAGTCTAGGCTGTGTGCCCATCTGATGAATTTCCCCTTGCATTTCTCCTACTCATAGCATTTGTCGCCTGAGATCAGTATTACCAGTTTACTTCTGAGTCTCTCCCACTAGTCTGTTGGCTTTGTGAAAGCTGGGACACGTCTTATACACTGTATCACTAGTATGCCTCACAATGCCCAGCACAAAGTAATCGCTGAATAAATGTTTTTGAGTGGATTAATAATAAGCAGAAATGGGACATGGGACAGTTGCTTACAAAAAATTTTAAAATCTACCCAACTCTATTATCAGCTCCAATTACAAAATGTCATAAGACCAGGATGTGATGAAGTAAGTGGTGGTCATATAAATGAGTCACACATATAGAACCATGAAAAAGAAAATAACAGGTCCAGACCATGATAACATCACACTCTCTCCTGGATAAGAACTCTACTCAAAGTCTATTCATGAAGGCATTGGTAGCTGCATAACAACTATGAACTGGTGTTTACCTAACCTATCTATGCTATCTATCCATCTATCCATTTGTCCATATATCTATCTATCCATTATCTAGCTAGCTATCCATATATCTATCAATTGTCTGCCTAGCCATCTATTTATCCATTCATCCATCCATCTATCCACCTGTGGTAAGTAAAATTTTAAAGATGCCCCCCCCCCCCAAGATTCCCATTCCCTGGTTATTCAATCAAACACAAATCTAGGTACTGCTGTAAAGGGAATTTACAGGTGTAATTAAGGTTCTAATCAGCTGCTCTTAAAATAGGAAGATTATTCTGCATTTCCTGGTGGGCCCAATGAAATTACACAAGCCCTTAAAAGCAGAAGAGGAAGCAAAAGAAATGAGGCAGAAGGGGAAGCAGGGGAAGAGTGAAAGACTTGACCTGCCCTTGCTTGCTGGGGTCCTCAGTCTTATGATGATAAGGAACTGAATTTTGACAGACAACATAAACAAGCTTGGAAGGGTATTAATCCCCAGAGCCTCCAGCAAGGAACACAGCCTGGGTGATACCTTGACTTTGGACTCATGAAGCCAGGGCAAAGAAACCAACCAGATGACCAGATTTCTGACCTATAGGACAATGAGATAAAAAAAATCTATGTTGTTTTAAGTCACTAAGTTTAAGCTACAGCAGCAATAGAAAACTAACACACCATCCATCAATCTATTAACCATCTGTTTAGCTATTATCTATCTATTATCACTTATCTATTACCTATCTATCAATGTTATCTACTTATCACTTATCTATTACAGCATATATAATCTATTATTTATATATTATCTATCTAAATAGTATCTATCTGTCCATCCATCCATCCATCCATCCATCCATCTTTGTTGCCTGACCTGGCCCAGAATTCTTAACAGCAGTCTTTTCTCCCTGAACCTCCCACCCCTGACAGAGCCCCCCCTGCGCCCCACCACCACCACCACACACACTTTCCTCCCGGGAAAGACCAGCAACAACCACCAGAAATCCTGGGAACCTCTCCAACCTGCACTTGCCCTAGTATCCCCATCTCTTCCCATAACCTCTTCCTCTGCTTGACATTCTCTCTGCTTGATCTTCTTCCCTCCGGTTGGCCTTCACTCAAATAGACTGCTCAGCTCTGGGTCCTGACTCCACCCCTGGATGCTCAACTCTACCCAGTAGGTAAGTACCCACTACCCCATCCTTAACCAACCCAGACTCAGTCACCCCAACCAATGAGCAGTACCTCCAAGGCCATGGCTGTCTAAGAAGGACCCCAGAAAATCATCAGGACATAGTTCATTTACTTCTATGAATTGGATCCATTTTGTTCTCAATAAATCTTTTCTCTTTATAAAGATCTGATTTCAAACAACTCTTTCAAACTATTAAGAGATACCCAAAGCAGGAAACTGTCACTTATATTCACCATTCTGGTACTAAGAAGCATTACATCTTTGAGAATGGTGCCAGCACAGGGCCAAGGGGTCTACTGGGATGTGTTATCTTTCACAGCGACACTTAGGCAATATTTCTTTATAAAAGATACTGTGCTGTCATTCTAAGATCACATACCAGAACTGAAATGGCCATGTAAATCCAACCTCATAGAAGAAGAGTCAATTTTAACTATTGATGCCCTTAGAAATATAGGTCTTACAGCATATTACTTGCCATAGATATGAGGATTTTATATAAGTATGTAACTGTGTATACATGTGTGTATTAAAATATATATAAATTTTGAGTCCTTGTTTCATGCCAGGCATCAGACATACACACTATTACCTGCATTTTCTCCTATAACCCTTACAACTCTATAAAATTTGTCCTGCTATTACCTGCATGTTGGAGATGAGAGGTTAAGAAATAAATCTGCCCAAGGTCACACAGCTAGAACATAACGGAGGTGGGATATAAACCCAAGGCTATTCTCTCAACTACTGTACTCCGTTTTGTTCTTATCATGATGAGAGTCACTGGGATGTTATGAAAGGAGCATCCTTGTTCCTTGGATAAATCACATCACATTCCTGGCCCTCACTTGTGAAATGAGGGAGATGGGCCATGTGCTCCCTCAGGCTCCATCAGATCTAATGGTCTGCAGTTTCCTGGACTGGCCCCTCTGATTGGGTCCTGCTCTAACCATGATGCCAGAGACAGACGGGGGTTACTGTGGATCATCCCTGCCTTTCTCTTTTCGGCACTAACCTCCTGATGTCATGCACCTCATTGTCGTTCCCTTTTTCTAAAGATCATTTAACACTCCATTTAGTCACCCTTGATAATGCTCTTCTTTCCAAAGTTACAGTGAGAGGAGCCGTTTCAAGGTGATTTCTCTATACTGAGCACATGTCAAGCTCTGGAGATCAACTGGCCAGCATCCTAGTTCTGGAGCAGGTAGATGTAACGAGGCCAACACCAACAGCAGAAATAAACCAGGCTAGGGAGAGACAGACCAGTTGTTTATCAGAAAAGAACCAGACTGTAGCTGACAATACTCACTTCTAGCAACACCCTTCAGGAACCATCCATCCTGACCCTGAACCACCAGGGGAGTAGTATAGCGTGATGTAAGGAGCGTAAACACATTTCATCTAAGTCACCAACTCCAATTGATTATGAGTGGGCTCCTGGAGTGCTGAGGTGAAACACACTAGAAGACAGGTCTCAGCTCAGCAGGAAAGAGCACTGATCGATTAATGATGTCTGTCAGGGGCAGAGCATTTGAAAAGAGGCACCAGGCTCCTGGCTACTCACAGACCCTGCAAAATCAGTGAGTGGCACAGGCCGTGCAGTTAGATGGGCATAGGTTCAAATCTCAGCTCTCCCACTTACTAGCCGTATAGTACTGGGAAATTTTCTTAAACTTCTGAGTGTCAGCTAAAATGGAATGGTTTAAGAATGAAGACTGAAATGTTTGGGCAGTGCTTAGCAAGGACCCACTAACTCATTAGCAATTATAAGTTTTCCCAAATAAAAAGCAGTGAAAAGAACACTGCTAACTTTAGCTGGGTGAAAATATTTTACTTCTCTCCATCTGTTGGATTGGTGCAGAAGTCACAAACTGGCAGTCATGGACTTAATCTCACCTTTATACCTATTTAAATTGGCTCACGTTGTTGGTTTGCACAAAGTCTAAATAATGTTTGAATTAGTTACAAGCTTATTTCACATTTTTTTAAAAATCCATATATCTTACTTCTTTGAAAAGCCTGATCTGACAACATTGGTCCCATTCTCAAATGGCATCAACTGGGGCTAACTGGTGGCTGCTCCCTTTGGGGGGATTCCCGAACCTTTTTTCCTTCCTTTCTTCATTATGATATATGTCATATATTCAGAAGAGTGCATAAAATATATGTACAGTTTAAAGAGTAATTATAAAGCCAACATCTATGTAACCAAGTCCCAGGTCAAGGAGTGGAACATGGCCAGCACCCCCAGAAGACTGCATGTCCTTCCAATCACAGACTCTACCTCTCTCTAGGGTCACCACCATGCTGGCCTTCGTGATAATCATTGTCTTGCTTTTCATTACGTTTTTACCATGTAGGTATGTATCTCTAAACTACGTAGTTTGGAGAACTGTATGGACATGAATTCTTATGGAATGTCTTCTTTTGGGTCTAGCTACTTTTACTCAACATTATGGTTGGAAGATTCACGCCGGTTGCCATATTCCATTTACTTTCATTGCTATGTGGGTCATGCAGTCTTCAATTTCACTCTCTGTCATCTCTCCACCTGGCCCTATTATAAGCATCCGAATTTGTGCTTTTATATCAGGATACACATCCCCCCAGATGCAGGGAAATAACTGCCATTATAAGCATGTTTGATCACTCCAACTAAGATTCCCAGCTTGTTCCACAGCCCTACTGTGAGCTCAGCTTGCTGATAACCCCCAGGAGGCTTCAACCCAAGGAGGCTCAGTCTATCCAATTCCTCCTCCATGTCTCTCCTCAATCCCTGGTGACCTCCCCAGCCCATCCAGTAAGTGATCGGGCAGCCAAGGCTGACTGCACCATATTTATCGGTCCCTTCTTCTCAATAAGGAATTAAGAGACTCAGTGAATCCAAAGCCACAACACCCCTCTAGTAGCATATGGGGAAACTTGCAGCAGCTCTATCCATGGCTGTTTATCATTACTTTGGCTTTATGAGTCTTCATCCAGCTCTCAATCTGTGCCAATGGTTCCTCTGCCAACCCAATTTGAATTAATTTGACAAAGCAAAATTTTGTGATAAAATGTATCAGCTGCATTACTGGAATAAGATCTATGACTTCTGTGATCCTTTCATCTTCTAATTTAGCCATTCTATCAATAAAAGCAATCAAGTTTTCTTGGCAAATTTTTCTTTATAAATCAGCTTTATGGGTCATGTATCCACATTCTTCTTGATGTTTATGGATTTTCATTCCTAATATCAATTCCATTGTTTTACTACAATGGAAGTGAGACATCTAAGACAATGAGAATAGGGGTGTTTTCCAATATACTTCTGGCTATAAAAGTCAGGATCAGAGTTTCAGGAATGCTGAATGGCTTTAGTCTACCAACCATCTGCGGCAGGTAGGGGAAAAAATTCCAACCTTTCAGGCTGGCATACAAAGTCCTTTGACCATCTGACCCCAGCCAGCCTCCCCAGTCTCTTCCCTCTCTTGCATGAATGACCTGACAAGGCCCTGGTGTGTCATAGTCATTAATCCTTTTTTTCTCTCTCTGCAATGCCCCTGTGTCAGTTAGGACTCTTTAGGTTGTGAGTGATAGAAAGCCAAGATAATGACAGAAATTGGCTTAAGATAAAAAGGAATGTATTGGAGCATGTAATTTAAAAGCTCACGGATAGTACTGACTACCGACTTCAGGTATTCAGGTACCACTGGATCAGGACCTCAGCAAAGAGATAACTTTCCTACCCTCTCCTCCCCACCCTTCCCCTCCCCTCCTCTCTCCTCTTCTCCCCCTCTCCCTCTCCCTCTCTCCCCCACCCACACACCCATTCTGCATTACAATTACATAAATGCTGTTGGTTTCTCCAGCATTTACATCTTCTCGCTTCCAGTCATGAAAGATAGAAAGTCTCTATGATACATTGGATGGTTTTTCTAAATTCTTCACTCATTCTATGTCATAGAATTATACATGTACGGCAGTAGTTCTCAACCGAGGGTGATTTTTCCCCAGTGGGACATTCGGCCATGGCTGGAAACATTTTCGGTTGTCACAGTTTAGGAGGCACATTACTGAGGCCAAGGGTGCTGTTGATATCTTACAATGCACAGTTCAGCCCCCACCACAAAGAATTGTCTGGCTCAAATGTGAATGGTGCTGATGTGAGAAACCCTGCTCTATGCCCTTAGCTGTGTGAACTGGCCGTGACTACGTTTCTCTCTTCCATTAGAGGCTACAAAATGCTGGGTCTGCTGCCCAGGCACAAACTGGCCTGGTCCACTTGGCTTGGACCACACAGTCTATACATAGACACCACACACAACTGTGCACAAGCTGCCCAGCTGAGGGGTGAGTGGGGCTGACCTGGGTCTGATGGCCCATGACCAGGTAGAACTCTCCAGCCAGAGAGGATGTCTTTTCCCAATTTTCATGGATTCCCAGAAGTGGCAGGAGAAGAAGCCAGGCTCTCTCCTGCATCTCTAAGTTTACATTTTCACTTCTTAAGGTTTCTAGATAGTTCATGTTATTCTTTGTGATCTTAAGAAGGACATGATGAACTGCCTATTGCATTAGTAAGCAGACCTGGTAGATGACACATGTGGTTTCTAGGTAATTAGCTTCTAAGCATCATTCTAGGGTTCCCTTCCTTCCATCTGACAGCCTCACCAGAAGCTCATGGTCTTCTAAGAAACACTGTCTATTGTTGTTGTTGCAGGGTGAGGATATGGTTAAACACCATGGTGGTAGGCAGAAGTGTGAGATGCCCTCAGGTTTCTCATCTCTGGTATACAAGCCCTGTATAATCCCTGAAACTATGAGTATGATGAGGTATCACTCCCATGGTTATGTTATGTTATAAAGACAGTTTACAGATGTAATCATGTCTTAAATCAGTTAACCAGAAGATAGGCAGATTATCTGGGTGGGCCTGGCCTAATCACAGGAGCCCTTCAAATTTGGGTCTACAGGTCAGCAACAGAGGAGGTCAGAGCTTCAAAGCACAAGAAGAATTTAACATACCATTGCTGACCTGAAGATGGAGGGGCCAAGGTGGCAAGGAATGTGAGCAGCCTAGGAGTGGCCCAGATGACAGCAAGGAAATGGGAACGCAAGGCAATGGGAACCTCAGGCCTACAACCACAAGGAATTGAATTTCGCCAAAAGCAAGAATGAGATTGGAAGCAGATTCATCCCTAGAGCCTCCAGATGAGAACTCAGTCCAGCCAACACCTTGGTTTTAGCCCTGTGAGACTGTGAGCAGAGAACCCAGTTATGCAGCACTGGACTTCTGACCTACAGAACTGTGAGCTAATAAATGGGTATTATTTAAGCTGCTAAATTTGTGGTCATTTGGTATGCAGCCAGAGAAAACTAATACAACCGTGAATAGACCTGTAGTCATAGCAAATACCTCAGGCCCTTTGCTAACCACAAAACATTTACTTTCCACTAATCCCCACTCTCTTTCCACACCACTATAAGTGTGGATGATTTACCTGAGGTCTTGCAAGCTCAGTCACACCTGAGTAAATTGTTTCAGCATAAGACCAAAGGAATTTACTTTTCATAGAGCTAAACCACAGTTTCCTTTAATATTCCATTAATACTCAAGTTGCACCTGACCTTAATCACCCAGTAACGCTCATTTTAAGAGTTTAAAGCATATTACTTCTAAAACAAGATGCAAATATAGTATCAAAAAAGCAGTCACCCTAACGCTGGGCTTTATTGGGTGCAGCAGGATTTCACGGCAGGTCCTCCTGATTATTTAATATTCACTTTGTCTCCACCAGAGGCTGTGAGGCTGAATAGAGATGATGTCTCAGGATTGTTAAACATAACTCCAGAATGTGTGCCTGAAACACATTCTGGTTGCTAGAAGATGTAAGATATAAGAGGCAGGGCTGCTCTATGCTGATGTAACTCTTCCTACTGAATCCCCAAGCTCAGCCAGAGAAGAATTTTTAAGTATTTGGGCCAAATGTTCATCCTCCTGCAATCTGAGAGGTATTTAAAAAGTTATCCACCAGCTCCCACTATAATTTGAAAGATATATTGGAAAGAACTATTGCGACTTGGGAGAAGATGTTTTGATCATGAATTAAAATTTCATAACACCACTACAGCGTTTTTGATGGTACTTTTGTCTGCCTGTGAAGCATTTCCCTTGAGTTCAGCTGTGCCATTTGCATTTTTAATATTTAGTTGTTTCTAACTCATGCCCAGACTTCTTGACCATGTTTATATTAGACTCTAAAGAAAAGCACTGGCAGTTCCCAGTTGTTTTCTACAGAATGCTCCTGTAAGTTGCTTTTAAGCAGATCATTGCACAAAAACACTCCTTTTCTCTTGGAAACACTTCTGTAAAGGAGTAAAATGTTCCTGACTAATGATTAGCGTCAGAAAAGTTATAGTTATAACAAATATGCAATAAAAGAAAAGATCTACCATAAACTCCTCTGGATAATTAAAAACTTACAGAAATTATACTTGTTTCATAAAATGAACATAAATATACCATATATACAGATTATGACTGTATTTAATATAAACCAATATAGTGGCTATTATTTAACAATTGGGCTTGTTTGTTTATATTTAGAAAGACTTTTTAAAATGTTGTGAATGATCTATTTTGTTTTTAAAGTTTCTCAGGAGTTTTGGACCAAATGTCAATATTCCCCCTTATAAGTTTCCTGGAGCAAGGAAACCATCATATTAATGGTCACAAAACTACCCTCAACTTCAGAATTATTTTTTTCAACAAAGCATTGATTAGCTAATTCGTGTGCATGTGTTTGTGTGTGCAGGTGTGTTTGTATATATGTGCATGTGTGTGTGTACCTACACAGGAGAACCAGAAGTCTTCCTTCTCCTCTTCCGATTTCCCTGCCTATCCTCCATACGCGACCCTACTCCACCCACCCACCTCCTCACTCCTCTCTGTCTTGACATCATACTAGTGCAGGTCCTACATAGCAAAATGTGAAGAGGTGAAGAGGAGAGGGATACTTGGCTTAACGGAGGGATGGCTTGTGGAGCAAAGGATGAAGAAAAGCGGGCTGGTGCTGGCTGATTATGTGGATATTACTATTTTTGCACCAGTTGACTACAGTATTTTCTCTACATCCTGTTTCCTCTCTGCTAGAGATAGACCCAATAAATAAATCAATATAGTGGGAAATGAGGTACCAACACTAAATAAAATTAAACAAGCTTAACAATAAAATTCAAAACTTGAAAAGTGGCAGCAATCCCTATTCATTCTGCCTCTTCATCAACCTTGGAGACTAACTTGGAATTCTACTCATGTCAGTGCGGGGATGAGAGGGAGTGCAGGGTGGGGTGAGATACCTTTTGTGGTTTGTTAGTTACTTTTCCTACCCCATATATTCCTCTCTTTTCCCCTTCTCTACTCACAGGGGTGGACACCTGACATGAGTTTACCTATCGGAGTATCCTGTTTTTCTGAACACAATGACGTAGGGCATGTGATTCAAGAACGGCCAACTGGGTTTCCTCACTGGAATTGACAAACAGATGATGGAAGAGGGAAATTCCCTTTATGTTGGTATGAATGATCTGGGGCTGCCAACAGCCATTGTCCTTAGACACATGGAAAGAACTTGTCTGCCAGATGAGGAGAGCCAAAGACCAGCAGAGATAACAGAAAGGGATGGATAGAGGGATGGGTGGATGGATGGAGGAAATGGATAGATGGATGGAGGGATGAATAGAAAGATGGATAGATGAATGAATGGATGGATGAGCTCTCCCTTATCTTCTTTTAAGGGAACAGAGGTGCCAAAAACTGTGTCCCAAAGCATGAGGGTGTCTCTCTCCAATCTGATATTACATTCATAGACCATGGTCTTTAATCAAATTCATCAGCTACTCTGGCTTGGCTCCCCAGTGCTGGCAACTTGAATTCTCAAAGTCCCAGGGAGATTTTGAATGAGCCCCTAACCTTGAGCAAGAAAAGGATCTGAGTAACAGGCACTGTCTTCCACCAGCCTTCAAACCCAGAGCCATCACATTGCACACTTCCAGGATGTGAATGGGGTCACATTGCATGCTTCCAGGAGATACACGGGGTCTACTGGCATTGGACCAGGCGGTGGCCAGCCCCACCTTGAGTTCCATTCTTGGGAGAAACTCTTTTATCCTTTATCTAAGTCTTTTCCCAAATGGATCTTCAGCTTCTCATCAAGTAGACTCTATGGTGGTCTTTCCCTACCAGTGCTTAAAGCATGTCCAGATTTTAGGATAAACACTACTTAGGCCCAAGCTGGAATCCTGGCAACCTGTGCTCATCTCCTTTTCTACCACTTGCCCCTCTGGCCTCTGCTGCCATTATTTGGCAAATGACGTGCTTGCTGGGCCAATCACTGGGCTGTAGAGGGGTAACATGATGGCTTCAGCCCCTCAGCATTTATATGGGACTTCTGAGCCTAAAGGAAAGACAAAACTTGCCAAGTATGAGGAATGATTTAAAGTCACCTTCTCAGAACATACCATCCAAGCATAATGTTTAGAACTTGTTTAAATCCTGATTCAAACAAACCAATAATAAAAAAACATCATGTATGGGCTTCCCTGGTGGCACAGTGGTTGAGAGTCTGCCTGCCAATGGAGGGGACACGGGTTCGAGCCCTGGTCTGGGAAGATCCCACATGCCGCGGAGCAACTAAGCCCGTGTGCCACAACTACTGAGCCTGCGCGTCTGGAGCCTGTGCTCCGCAACAAGAGAGGCCGCGATAATAAGAGGCCCGCGCACTGTGATGAAGAGTGGCCCCCACTTGCCACAACTAGAGAAAGCCCTCGCACAGAAACGAAGACCCAACACAGCCATAAATAAATAAAATAAATAAATAAATAATTAAAAAAAAAAACATCATGTATGTTCCTATCAGGGAACTGAACACTGATTGGATACTTGATGCTAATAAGATATTTTCATTTTTTTACATGTGATAATGGTATTGTGATAGTGCTTTTTTTAAAAAAAAGAGTTCTTATCTTAGACATACATACTGATGTATATGCAGATGAAATTAAACAATGGCTGAGATTTGCGTCAAAATAAACCTGTCAGGGTGAAAGAGGTACAGAGAAGTAGGTGGGGAGAGAGATAAAACACATCTGTTGAGAATTGTTGAAGCTGGGTAATGATTACATGGGGCTTCATTGTACTAGTATGTCAACTTCTGTCTATGCTTGAACATCTTCATGATAGAAAATTTAAAAATAATTTCAGCCATCTTAGAAGGCAGGGGTTCCAGAGTTTCCTCACTATAAGCAAGGGGATATATCTACATTAGCATTTCCCAGATGCAGGAAACTTAGCTGCCCAGTGGAAACTGTCTTGAAATGTCTAGTTCTCACCAAAAATATATAAGAAAGTCAAGCTCTGTACACCATGCCAAGGTAAGCTAGAGAAAGCAATGTTCCATCAAACCACAAAGATCTAGAAAATATCTGTTTACACTCAAACTAAACAAAATTTTAGTAACATCTTAGCTCAAGCCAAAACACCATATCTCTACCTTCTGGAGTCAAAGAAGAGGGTATGGTTTCTAACTGGAGGCAGAAAGACAGTCCCTTTGAACACATCCAGTGACCAGAGGAACCCCAGGAATTCCTTCTCAGGTGGTCAGTTTAGACTAGATATTCATAATGTGGGCTTTCAATGCACCAACCACTTCTCAAACATTACTACTTCTATCATATCCATCACTGTATTAGTCAGAATTCCCCAGAGAAACAGAACCAATAGGATATATATAGATACATAAATATATAGGTATAAGAAGAGTTTAATTGTAGGAATTGGCTTACTTAGTTGTAGAGGCTGAGAAGTCCCATGATCTGCCATCTGCAAGCTGGAGAACCAAGAAAACCAGTGGTATAGTTCAGTCAGAGTTCAAACGCCTGATAATCATGTGGTGATGGTGTAAGTCCCAATCTGAGTCCAGATGCCCAAGAACCAGGAGCACTGATTTCCTAGGGCAGGAGAAAATGTCTCAGCTCAAGCACAGAGAGCAAATTCACCCTTTCTCCACCTTTGTATTCTATTCAAGCCCTCAACAGGTTGGATGATCCCCACCTGCATTCATGAGAGTGCCCTTCTTTATTCAATTTATTGACTCAAACACTAATCTCTTCTAGAAAAACCCTCACAGATACACCCAGAAATCATGTTTTACCAGCTATCTGGGCATCCCTTAGCCCCGTCAAACTGACACATAAAATGAGCCATCAGAATCATATTAGAAAAAGGCATTCAAGTATTCTTCCATGTGATATTCAGAGATGTGAAGTTGTGCCCGTTTTAAGCCAGTTCGGTTATAAGTCTTTCTAAGCAGCAAAATAATCCACAGGAATAGAGGGCCCAGGGTACCTAACAGACATATACCCACCCCACATTTATTTCTACCAAATCACTGTGAGTGTATCATTCCTGCCCTCTCAGAAAAGGAGTCTCTGCTCGGTTTTATTCATGGGAACAAAAGAGATCTCTGAAAACTGTGTGTTGAGTCATATCACCCTGAACAGGCCTGATCTTATCTGAAAACTGTGTGTTGAATAACGCCATGGTCTGCTGTGCATCATCTTTACTGACAGTGAGGAAGATATTAGCTGTGTGGCAGGACTATCATCTGAGTATGCCTGGACACAGAACCTTTAAGAAATATCTGGCTTTATTTTCCACATTGACCCAGCAGGACTTAGTGAGAGAGGCAGATGGTGTGGTGAGCAGAATTCAGCCCTGGCTCTGAAGAAGGAGGTGCCACCTGAATATCCCCAAGTGTGTGCCTGGATGTCGGCATCTCCTCCCCTGCCTCTTGTAGCCTCTGATACTCCCAGCCCTTGTCATCTGTGGGTTCTGATCACCCTCACCCAGAGCAACGGAGGCCCACATCCAACAGGAGATGCAAGTTTCCTCCTTGCCTCTGAGTCAATGATCAGGTAAGATGAGTCCATTGCACCGTGTGTTCCCACAAGCCCATCCCCAGCCACACTAGCTGTGCCTTTCCTCCTTATTTAAACTCTGCACCTGTGGTTCTCAGCCATAAGCATGCATCAGAATCACCTGGAGGATTCCTTACATCACAGATTGACCACTCCACGCCAAGAGCTTCTATTCAATAGAATTTGCATTTCTAATGAGTAACCTGGTGACACTGATGCTGCTGATCTGAGGACCACCCTTTTAGAAGCACTGCTCTAGAGCTCTCCTAGGGTCTGAAGCCCTTACCTGAATCCCAGTCTCTTTGGTTCGTGCCCTCTTCCTCCTTGGCCTGGACTTAGGCCTTAACCCCAGATGGCCAAACCAGAAAGATTGTGACGCAGGGGTGAGCCTGATTCAGCTTCAAGACTCCTGCTGGTTCACTGCGAGACCTCTACTTAGACACCATTTAGGATGGTCACCAACCTTGAAAAAAGACTAAATTCTCCATATGTTCTAGGACACTGTGATTTAAGTTGTTGCTACTGCCTCAGTGCCTGTCCTAAAATTGGATTAAATTCCCTTAGTTCCTGTCCCAACCATCCCCAGGTTTCTTCCTGCCCTGCAGCACCAATGCCAAAGGTCCTAACCCTACGTGACTATGTCAGCAGGATAGTGTTCCACCCCTCTACACCTCTTTTCACTCCTGGAAGCCCAGATCTCAGGCCACCGAGCTGACCCTGGTGCCTGCACTGCTGATTTGTCTTGTATTACTGTTAACTACTACTACTACTGCAGCTGCTGCTGCTGATACTACTACTACTATATGCTTTTCCAGGACACAGAAGGCCTCTCAGTTCAAGCCCAATTGTATAAATAACTATCTGGGAAGAATTTGGTCAAATGCCTTTACTCCTCTGGGCCTCAGAAGGCCTCTCAGTTCAAGCCCAAGTGTATAAATAACTATCTGGGAAGAATTTGGTCAAATGCCTTTACTCCTCTGGGCCTCAGGGCTGGAAGAAACAATTTATAGATCCCAGGCTCCACCTGCAGATGTTTGATTTCACGGGGCAGAGAGTACCCTAGCTTTGCCATTTTCTCAAAACTTCCTTAATGATTACAGTGTGCTACCGGAAATGATCCTTCCTCTCATTTCACATTTAAAGAGACCAAGACTCAGAACAGTGACGTGTTTAAGTTCCACAGACAGATATTAGAATCTCACACTAGCATTCTGTCCTCCCAATTCCTAGTTCAGAGATCCATGTAGAAACTGGAATAGATGCCAACTTCCCACTCCTAGGCAGGCCTGAACCAGAGTAATCGTTATCCAGCTTGGCTGAGCCTGTGGAGCTTGTTAAAATGGAGATCTGGAATCTCACCGCAGGCCTCCGGGCTGCACAGGGATCCCCGAGGGGGACACGGAGAAGAGGGTGACTGGAGCACTCCCTAGAGGTCAGAGCGTGCCATCAGCCTCCTCCAAGCCTCAGCACATTCCCTCTTCCAACTGAGTTAGTATCCTGGCTCTGGGCTTGCCCTCCATTCTCTGGCTGGGATGCTCTGAATAAACCTCACACCTTACTCTGACTTGGGCTCCAGATTTGAGGCCCTAGCTTGGCATCTTACCCTGCGACCCTCACCTTCTCTCCCTCTCTCCCCAGCATCCCCAGCTGTAGAGGTCGTGTGCCTCCCTGACGAAGGACTTGATGCCATCACTGTTGGGCAAATCTTCAAAGGCCTTCCCTGCCCATACTAAAGCAACCCAGCCTATCCTCTCCGGGGCTAGAAAACTGGGCTCATTATACACACTCTTAGCCATAAAGGCTTCAGGCGCTATTAGAGAGAAACAAAAGTTCCCCCAGTGGCTTCCGTGGATGGTCTAAAATGTTTGTCATTTTCCTCAAACAATAGACTGTTACAGGGACATATAATTCAGCCGAGTCTGAGCAGACCCCTGACTCCTCACTGGTTTATTTATGTCATTTATTGGGAGCTATTAAAGAATTGTTTTTCTCGGTCAGCCAAATGCACTGATGGAAGCACATTGTCAGCCTTCAAAAACCAGAATCACATCATTGTCCAGTAAATATGTTCTTGCTCTTTTACAGAGTTTTTAAATCGTGCTCTATTGAGGAAAAGAAAAATGGTATGTGTGTGAGCATGGACTGAAATCCCCCCACGCTTGAGGGAGGGTCAACTGGGGTTCTGGTATGTTTCAACAAAACGCAGCAATTTATTTGTAGAAATCCCATTATAGCTAATAGGAGTTAAAAACCATTTTAAAAGATAAGGATGTCTAGTCATTTCAAGATTATTTTGTGAAATGTGCCCTGCTAAAAAAGGAATGAGGGCTTCCCTGGTGGCTCAGTGGTTAAGAATCCGCCTGCCAATGCAGGGGACACGGGTTCGAGCCCTGGTCCGGGAAGATCCCACATGCTGCGGAGCAACGAAGCCCGTGCGCCACAACTACTGAAGCCCATGCGCCTAGAGCCCGTGCTCCGCAACAAGCCACTGCAATGACAGGCCCTCGCACCGCATGAAAGAGTAGCCCCCGCTCACTGCAGCTAGAGAAAGCCCTCGTGCAGCAACGAAGACACAACGCAGCTAAAAATAAATAAATAAATAAAACTAAATTAAATTCTTAAAAAAAGGAATGAATTTTGCAAAGAACATCACAAATCTACTCATACCAATTCTACTCACATAAAACAATTAAAACTAAATAAATCTGATACCAGTACTAAATGCTTTTCTAAATCTCTCTTTAAATACATCAAGCTTGGAAATTCTCACTACTAGGAAAACATATGCTGCACACTTAGACATCAATGGCTATTCTCAGGCAACCTTCTTTAAGCAAGATAATTGGACAAAATTCTAAATTAACATGAAGGAAAATAGTACTATAATTTATAGAAATGGAAATTTCAAACATAAAGAACTTTCAGCCTGGAGTAAATCATGTCTTTGAACCTATACTGCTCAACATGTTTAGTATCATCTTGGATAAAGATACAGAAAGAAAGCTTTTCCAATTTACAGGGAAAACAAAACTGAGTGAAATAACTGATCCAATAGAGAGTAAAATAAAGATGATTCACATTGATTTTGACAGGCTTGAAGAAACTGTACCCTTTACTAAAGTAATTCTATTTTGCCTCTGGAAATTGATTCTAGGGAAATAATCCTAAGAATGTTGGAAGAGAAAAGAAAAAAGAAAAAGAAAACAACATGCATAAAGATGTTCAATACAGTCTTATTTATAATAGGAGGTATAATCATAGCACACAAATATTGGACAAATGTTTCAATAAATTAAGATACATTCACTCAATGAAATATAATGATGCAATATTTATGGAAAGTTATATAATAACAAAAAGTGCTGGTTTTATAGTTAAGATTAAAAATCAGGTTATAAAATAGGGGATCAAAAGATTTTTTTAAATGTAACAGACAGGGGATAATAGCTAGAAGTATACCAGCATGGTAGCAGTTTACTCCTTCTTTCATGGTTGTCACTCCCACTCAAGATAATCATTTACTCTCTCCACCATTTAACATTTATTAAACACCTACTTGGGCCAGCACCTAGTGGGTGACTTTTCTTTCACTTTCCATTTCTCTATGATTTACAATTTCATATGCATGAAACTGTAATTTCCTTGAGAGGACCTAGTTGTAATAGGATTCGCTCACTGAAATTACAAACTGATATAGGTTCGCCCCTTTCTTTTAAATTACAAATCCTATCCCTGTTTTTTTTTTTTAAACATCTTTATTGGAGTATAATTGCTTTACAATATTGTGTTAGTTTCTGCTGTATAACAATGTGAATCAGCTGTATGTATACATGTATCCCCATATCCCCTCCCTCTTGCATCTCCCTCCCACCCTCCTTAACCCACCCCTCTAGGTGATCACAAAGCATCGCGCTGACCTCCACGTGCGATGCAGCTGCTTCCCACTATCTATTTTACATTTGGTAGTGTATGTATGTCAATGCTACTCTCTCACTCCGTCCCAGCTTACCCTTCCCTCTCCCCATGTCCTCAAGTCCATTCTCTATGTCTGCGTCTTTATTCCTGTCCTGCCCCTAGGTTCATCAGTACGATTTTTTTTTTTTTTTAGATTCCATATATATGTGTTAGCATACAGTATTTGTTTTTCTCTTTCTGACTTACTTCACTCTGTATGACACACTCTAGGTCCATCCACCTCACTACAAATAACTCAATTTCGTTTCTTTTCATGGCTGAGTAATATTCCATTGTATATATGTGCCACATCTTTATCCATTCATCTGTCGATGGACACTTAGGTTGCTTCCATGTCCTGGCTATTGTAAATAGAGCTACAAGGAACACTGTGGTACATAACTCTTTTTGAATTATGGTTTTCTCAGGGTATATGCCCAGTAGTGGGATTGCTGGGTCGTATGGTAGTTCTATTTCTAGTTTTTTAAGGAACCTCCATACTGTTCTCCATAGTGCCTGTATCAATTTACATTCCCACCGTGCAAGAGGGTTCCCCCTTTTTCTTTTTTTTTAAGTCTTGACCCTTGAGTTTGTGTTTTATTATTATTATTATTATTTTTAATATTTATTTATTTGGCTGCACTGGGTCTTAGTTGCAGCATGCAAGATCTAGCTCCCTGACCAGGGAATGAACCTGGACCCCTTGCATTGGGAGCACAGAGTCTTAACCACTGGACCACAAGGGAAGTCCCAAGAGGGTTCCCTTTTCTCCACACCCTCTCCAGCATTTATTGTTTGCAGATATTTTGATGATGGTCATTCTGACTGGTGTGAGGTGATACCTCATTGTAGTTTTGACTTGCATTTCTCTAATGATTAGTGATGCTGAGCATCCTTTCATGTGTTTGTTAGCAATCTGTATATCTTCTTTGAAGAAATGTCTATTTAGATCTTCTGCCCATTTCTGGATTGGGTTGTTTGTTTTTTTGATATTGAGCTGCATGAGCTGCTTGTAAATTTTGGAGATTAATCCTTTCTCAGTTGCTTCATTTGCAAATATTTTCTCCCATTCTGAGGGTTGGCTTTTCGTCTTGGCTATGGTTTCCTTTGCTGTGCAAAAGATTTTAAGTTTCATTAGGGCCCATTTGTTTATTTTTGGTTTTTTTCCATTTCTCTAGGAGGTGGGTCAAAAGGATCTTGCTGTGATTTATGTCAAAGAGTGCTCTTCCTATGTTTTCCTCTACGAGTTTTATAGTGTCTGGCCTTACATTTAGGTCTTTAATCCATTTTGCATTTATTTTTGTGTATGGTATTAGGGAGTGTTCTAATTTCATTCATTTACATGTAGCTGTCCAGTTTTCCCAGCACCACTTATTAAAGAGACTGTCTTTTCTCCACTGTATATTCTTGCCTCCTTTATCAAAAATAAGGTGACCATATGTGCATGGGTTTATCTCTGGGCTTTCTATCCTGTTCCATTGATCTCTGTTTCTGTTCTTGTGCCAGTACCATACTGTCTTGATTACTGTAGCTTTGTAGTATAGTCTGAAGTCAGGGAGCCTGATTCCTCCAGCTCCGTTTTTCTTTCTCAAGATCGCTTTGGCTATTCGGGGTCTTTTCTGTTTCCATACCAATTGTTTGTTCTAGTTCTGTGAAAAATGCCAGTGGTAGTTTGATAGGGATTGCATTGAATCTGTAGATTGCTTTGGGTAGTATAGTCATTTTCACAATGTTGATTCTTCCAATCCAAGAACATGGTATATCTCTCCATCTATTTGTATCATCTTTAATTTCTTTCATCAGTGTCTTATAATTTTCTGCATACAGGTCTTTTGTCTCCTTAGGTAGGTTTATTCCTAGGTATTTTATTCTTTTTGTTGCAATGGTAAATGGGAGTGTTTCCTTAATTTCACTTTCAGATTTTTCATCATTAATGTATAGGAATGCAAGAGATTTCTGTGCATTAATTTTGTAACCTGCTACTTTACCAAATTCATTGATTAGCTCTAGCAGTTTTCTGGTGGCATCTTTAGGATTCTCTGTGTATAGTATCATGTCATCTGCAAACAGTGACAGTTTTACTTCTTCTTTTCCAATTTGGATTCCTTTTATTTCTTTTTCCTCTCTGCTTGCTGTGGCTAAAACTTCCAAAACTATGTTGAATAATAGTGGTGAGAGCTGGCAACCTTGTCTTCTTCCTGATCTTAGTGGAAATGGTTTCAGGTTTTCACCATTGAGAACGATGTTGGCTGTGGGTTTGTCATATATGGCCTTTATTATGTTGAGGAAAGTTCCCTCTATGCCTACTTTCTGGAGGGTTTTTTATCATAAATGGGTGTTGAATTTTGCCGAAAGCTTTTTCTGCATCTATTGAGGTGATCATATGGTTTTTATTCTTCAGTTTGTTAATATGGTGTATCCCATTGATTGATTTGTGTATATTGAAGAATCCTTGCATTCCTGGGATAAACCCCATTTGATCATGGTGGATGATCCTTTTAATGTGCTGTTGGATTCTGTTTGCTAGTATTTTGTTAAGGATTTTTGCATCTATGTTCATCAGTGATATTGGCCTGTAGTTTTCTTTCTTTGTGACATCTTTGTCTGGTTTTGGTATCAGGGTGATGGTGGCCTCGTAGAATGAGTTTGGGAGTGTTCCTCCCTCTGCTATACTTTGGAAGAGTTTGAGAAGGATAGGTGTTAGCTCTTCTCTAAATGTTTGATAGAATTTGCCTGTGAATCCATCTGGTCCTGGGCTTTTGTTTGTTGGAAGATTTTTTTTTTAATTTATTAATTTATTTATTTATTTTTGGCTGTGTTGGGTCTTCGTTTCTGTGTGAGGGCTTTCTCTAGTTGCGGCGAGTGGGGGCCACTCTTCATCGCGGTGCATGGGCCTCTCTCTGTCGTGGCCTCTCTTTTTGCGGAGCACAGTCTCCAGACGCGCAGGCTCTGTAGTTGTGGCTCACGGGCCTAATTGCTCCGCGGCATGTGGGATCTTCCCAGACCAGGGCTCAAACCCGTGTCCCCTGCATTGGCAGGCAGATTCTCAACCACTGCGCCACCAGGGAAGCCCTGTTGGAAGATTTTTAATCACAGCCTCAATTTCAGTGCTTGTGATTGGTCTGTTTATACTTTCTATTTCTTCCTGGTTCAATCTCGGAAGGTTGTGCTTTTCTAAGAATTTGTCCATTTCTTCCAGGTTGCCCATTTTATTGGCATAGAGTTGCTTGTAGTAGTCTGTCATGATCCTTTGTATTTCTGCAGTGTCAGTTGTTACTTCTCCTTTTTCATTTCTAATTCTGTTGATTTGAGTCTTCTCCCCTTTTTTCTGGCTGAGTCTGGCTAATGGTTTATCAATTTTCTTTATCCTCTCAAAGAACCAGCTTTTAGTTTTATTGATCTTTGTTATTGTTTCCTTCATTTCTTTTTCATTTATTTCTGATCTGATCTTTATTATTTCTTTCTTTCTCCTAACTTTGGGGTTTTTTTGTTCTTCTTTCTCTAATTGCTTTAGGTGTAAGGTTAGGTTTGAGATGTTTCTTGTTTCTTGAGGTAGGCTTGTATAGCTATAAACTTCCCTCTTAGAACTGCTTTTGCTGCATCCCGCAGGTTTTGGATCGTCGTGTTTTCATTGTCATTTGTTTCTAGGTATTTTTTGATTTTCTCTTTGATTTCTTCAGTGATCTCTTGGTTATTAAGTAGTGTATTGTGTAGCCTCCATGTGTTTGTATTTTTTACAGATTTCTTCCTGTAATTGATGTCTAGTCTCATAGCATTGTGGTCAGAAAAGATACTTGATATGATTTCAATATTCTTAAATTCACCAAGGCTTGATTTGTGACCCAAGATATGATCTATCCTGGAGAATGTTCCATGAGCACTTGAGAAGAAAGTGGATTCTGTTGTTTTTGGATGGAATGTCCTATAAATATCAATTAAGTCCATCTTGTTTAATGTATTATTTAAAGCTTGTGTTTCCTTATTTATTTTCATTTTGGATGATCTGTCCATTGCTGAAAGTGGGGTTTTAAAGTCCCCTCCTAATGATTGTGTTACTGTCAATTTCTCCTTTTATGGCTGTTAGCATTTGCCTTATGTATTGAGGTGCTCCTATGTTGGGTGCATAAATATTTACAATTGTTATATCTTTTTCTTGGATTGATCCCTTGATCATTATGTAGTGTCCTTATTTGTCTCTTATAATAGTCTTCATTTTAAAGTTTTGTCTGATATGAGAATTGCTACTCCAGGTTTCTTTTGATTTCCATTTGCTTGGAATATCTTTTTCCATCCCCTCACTTTCAGTCTGTATGTGTCCCTAGGTCTGAAGTGGGTCTCTTGTAGACAGCATATATACAGGTCTGTTTTTGTATCCATTCAGCCAGTCTATGTCTTTTGGTTGGAGCATTTAATCTATTTACATTTAGGGTAATTGTCGATATGTATGTTCCTATTACCATTTTCTTAAGTGTTTTGGGTTTGTCATTGTAGGTCTTTTCCTTCTCTTGCATTTCCTGCCTAGAGAAGTTCCTTTAGCATTTGTTTTAAAGCTGGTTTGGTGGTGCTGAATTCTCTTAGCTTTTGCTTGTCTGTAAAGGTTTTAATTTCTCCGTCGAATCTGAATGAGATCCTTGCTGGGTAGAGTAATCTTGGTTGTAGGTTCTTCCCTTTCATTGCTTTAAAAATATCGTGCCACTCCCTTCTGGCTTGTAGAGTTTCTGCTGAGAAATCAGCTGTTAACCTTATGGGAGTTCCGTTATATGTTACCTGTTGTTTTTCCCTTGCTGCTTTTAATATTTTTTCTTTGTATTTAATTTTTGATAGTTTGATTAATATGTGGCTTGGTGTGTTTCTCCTTGGATTTATCCTGGGGACTCTCTGTGCTTCCTGGGCTTGATAAACTGTTTCCTTTCCCATATTAGGGAAGTTTTCAACTATAATCTCTTCAAATATTTTCTCAGTCCCTTTCTTTTTCTCTTCTTCTTCTGGGACCCCTATAATTCGAATGTTGGTGCGTTTAATGTTGTCCCCAAGGTCTCTGAGATTGTCCTCAATTCTTTTCATTCTTTTTTCCTTATTCTGCTCTGCAGTAGTTATTTCCACTATTTTATCTTCCAGGTCACTTATCCGTTCTTCTGCCTCAGTTTTTCTGCTATTGATTCCTTCTAGAGAATTTTTTATTTCATTTATTGTGTTGTTCATCATTGTTTGTTTGCTCTTTAGTTCTTCTAGGTCCTTGTTAAACGTTTCTTGTATTTTCTCCATTCTACTTCCAAAATTTTGGATCATCTTTACTATCATTACTCTGAATTCTTTTTCAGGTAGACTGCCTGTTTCCTCTTCATTTGTTTGGTCTGGTGGGTTTTTACCTTGCTCCTTCATCTGCTGCATATTTCTCTGTCTTCTCATTTTGCTTAACTTACTGTTTGGGGTCTCCTTTTCACAGGCTGCAGGTTCGTAGTTCCCGTTGTTTCTGGTGTCCCCCTGCCAGTGGGTAAGGTTGGTTCAGTGGCTTGTGTAGGCTTCCTGGTGGAGGGGACTGTTGCCTGTGTTCTGGTGGGTGGGGCTGGATCTTGTCTTTCTGGTGGGCAGGGCTGCATCCTGTAGTGTGTTTTGGGGTGTTTGTGAACTTAGTATGATTTTAGGCAGCCTCTCTGCTAATGGGTGGGGTCGTGTTCCTGTCTTGCTAGTTGTTTGGTACGGGACGTCCAGCACTGGTGCTTGCTGGCCATTGGGTGGAGTTGGGTCTTAGCGTTGAGACTGATATTTCTGGGAGAGCTCTCGCCAATTGATATTACATGGAGCCAGGAGGTCTCTGGTGGTCCAATGTCCTGAACTCGGCTCTCCCACCTCAGAGGCTCAGGCCTGACACCAGGCCAGAGCACCAAGACCCTGTCAGCCACCTGGGTCCAAACTCTGGAACTCCACACTCCGGGGGCAGCCCTTTGGACATGCTGCCTCTCCACTTCTGCCTGCCCCTGTTTTAAGCTCTCCAGGTCACCTGGGCCCTCTGCTCTTTCTGCTTCTCAGCCCTGAGAAATGTTATTTACTGCCTGATTGTAGGAGTTTCAGGCCCAAGAGAAGAGGCTCATTGACCTCTGCAGACTTTTTGAGCTAGTTCTACTCCTCCTTTGAGTCCTCTCCCCAGCAAACAAGAAGACAGTCTTCCCAAACCCACCCCCCAATCACAGGTGCACAGTCTATCAGTACCATCCTTAATAATGACCATTTGGGTTAACACGTGTGATAAAGTAAGATGTTTATCACACAGTCTCTGAAATGCCCAACACGCTCCAGACCATGTAATTCAGAGCACTGTGGGTTACAAGCACCTGAAACTTTCTCAATCCAGGCCTCAGGGCCTTGGCTCATGCTGTTTTCTCTTTGCAGACACTCTTCTCCCAGATGTTTACCTGGCTTGCTTCACTGTTTACTTCCTGTCTTTGCTCAAATTTCCCCTTCTCAGGTAGATCTCTACGTACCGTTTGCAAACTCTTGACCACTCCCCACTCATACCCCAGCACTCTCTATCCCTTTCCCCGCTTTTATTTTCTCCATTGAATTCAGCCTTTTCTTGTATACCACATATTTTACTTAGTATCTTGTGTACCGTTTCTTATTCTCTCACACTCCTGGCCCCAACCCAGTATCCCCCCCTAAATGCAAAGTTCCAGGAAGGCAGAGATATATTTGTCTTTATTTTCTGCAGCTTAACCCCAGCCCCAAGAGTGGTGTCTGGCACATTATAGGCACTCAATAATATTTATGGAATGAGTGATGAATCAGTGGTGCAATCCTAAGGAAAACTGTGAATCATGGCAATCATTTGTACAACACGTGTCATTTACAGAGACCATTTGGATGTCTCAGGATGTCTGTGTCTCGATCTCCTCTTCTTATAAAGACACCAGTCAGACTGGATGAGGACCCACACATATGACCTCATTTTACCTTAATTACCTCTTTAAAGGCCCCATTTCCAAATACAGTCACATTCTGCTCAGCTCATAACAAATAGCAAGCAAGTGACAGTGGTAGAATTTGAACATGAGTCTCCCGACTCCAATCCATACCCTCCCACTCCACTGTGCTCCCACTCACCCAAGGATAGCCCCTGACCTGCAGACATGACAACCACCACCCTATGTGGACCATCCAGACTGCCCTGTTTCCTTCCACAGCAGGGGTTCCCCTCCCCTCCTCTGTCTGAGCCAGACAGCATGATTTCCCACTTCCTGGGATGGCATGTGACCCAATTTCTCTCCTGCCTTGAATCTTATTAATCCAGTTCCTCTGGTTCTTCAGATTCCATTGTGAGTCACATGGGGACCATCCTCTGTGCTGTGTCATGTGCACAAAACATCCTTCTTACAAACAGCTCCCGAGGCAGTGCACAGATGTTGCAGAAGTCCACAGCCCAAATGATCCCCTTGAGAGCCCAAGATGCTCCTCTGGAAGGGCCAGTGAGAATTTTCTGGAGTTACAGCCCAAGATGACCAAGGCTCCAATTACCACCAGACTGCTCTATCACCCTGACTCTCTGAGGTCATCATCCCAAGTCTATGGTAAGTGTCCTTTTTTGCACTTCCTTTTTAGGGACATTTATTCAGCTCTCCCATAGTGTTTAGTATGTCTTGAGCATTAGACAGTCTCCCCATCTATCAGACACTCTCATCAAAGGCTCAGACCAGGCCTAAGCAATGACCCTTTGCTGTTTCATTGCCACTCAGTTCAGATCCGATGTTGCTATTAAGAGAGACCAATTACTGGACCACAAAGCAGTCTCCTTCTACCGTCTAAATTTATAATCAAATCAGACTGACCAGGCAAATTGATGTAACCAACTGGTTAGTGATTGATCATTGGGAAACCTTTGAAGAAAAAATCTATTCAGTGGGTGCAGTCAAGCTTTCAGTCATGGTTTCTATGGAAACATGCTTTTGATGGGAATGTACATAAAGAAAAGAAAGACACATATCCGTGTTGTAAATACTGAGCTCCTTCCAAGTCTCAGGCACTGGCTGAGCCCTGGAGTTACCACAATGAACCAGATGTGGTCCAAACCTTCAATAAGTCCACCAGGCAATCGGAACATCTCATCACAGTTCAAGATGGTGAGAAACAGGAAGTTCGCCATGGGACATGGTGCCAAGGGAGACCAGGAGAGAATGACTCCCTTACCCTGGTGAGTCAGATAATTGACCTTAAAACGGATGCTGTCGGGTGGAGAAGGATGCTGGGACAGGAACTGGCGACTGGGGCTCAGGCTGAGCTGCCTCATGATTTTCGGTGTCTCCCAGCCCCTCTGCTGACCCTCACTCTACTGGTTTAGAGCACTTTTCCAGGGTGTCCTTGCCACATGATCTGGCCCAAATAGTCCTAGGCAGCGAATCTACACTCCCATCTTCCTCCAAACACCCACTCACACTCACATGCACACTCACACTCCCATGCACTCACACACATTCACACACTCACATACTCACACACTCGTACACTCTCATACACATTCGTGAGTGTGCACACACATACGTGCTTTCATTTTTCCCTTCAACCTTACACTCACTTTCAAATTGAAGTGGATCCTACAGATGATGGGGATACTGAAACAAAAGGAATCCAATATATAGGGCTATTTGCCCCCAAGAGAGCATTCTCAAAGCAAACCTGATTTATGCCAGGACTTTTTCTACACCAACTTCAGCCTGTTCTCCACACAGATATCAGAAGGACCCTGTGAAGATGCAAGTCACACTGTATCTCCTTCTAGTTCCAAACCCTCCAATGGCTTCACATCTCACTCAGGACTTTCAGACCGGCCCCTGTGACCCCACTCCCACCCCCTGGGATTCAGCCCCCTGGCCTCCTTTCTCAAACACTCCAGGTGTTCTCTCCATTGCGCCAGCCACTCCACTTGCTCCTCTCATGTCCAGAAACGGTCCTTCCCCAGATAGCTACATGGCCTACCCCCTTCACTCAAAATGTCATCTTTCCACTGAGGTCTTTTCTGGTTACCCTGTAGAAAATTGTGCCACTGCCTCTGCCACAGGCCTCTTATCTTCCAGTCCTGCTTTGCTTTAGTTCATAGTGTTTATGCCCTCTAATGTAGAGTATACATTTCTCACTTTGTTTTTTTTCCCCATTCACTCAGGGAGAAGGCAAGTTCCCAGAGGGCAGGGACTGCTGTCAACTTGGGCCACAGCTGTTTCCCCAGCGCTTAGGAGAGTACTGGAGCAGAGGATGGCTCCACAAATTACGAATCAGCAGGAGATGGATTCATTTGTCTCAAGGCCCTCTAGGAGGTGGTGCAGTAATAGGACAATCATCTTTACACTGAGAGGTTCCAGACCAGAGCAAATGATGGGAGGGGACTGAGTGTGACCCCCTCCTCCATCCAGGGCAGCACCATTTGCATTCATTTTATCTCTTTGAACTCCCAAATAAGATTGCCTCTAGGGCTTCCCTGGTGGCACAGTGGTTAAGAATCCGCCTGCCAATACAGGGGACACGGGTTCGAGCCCTCGTCCAGGAAGATCCCACATGCCGCGGAGCAACTAAGCTCGCAAGCCACAACTACTGAGCCTGAGTGCCACAACTACTGAAGCGGGTGTGCCTAGAGCCCATGCTCTCCAACAAGAGAAGCCACTGCAATGAGAAGCCCGCACACCGCAACGAAGTGTAGCCCCCGCTTGCCGCAACTAGAAAAGAACACGTGCAGCAACGAAGACCCAACGAAGCCAAAAATAAAATAAATGTATTAAAAAAAAAAAAGATTGCCTCTAATGAAAGATTTCTACTGCTTTAGATAATAGTTTTTAAACCACTGAGGAAAGAGCACAGAGACAAAAAGAAATAGACTGGAGTCCAGCTCTACTACCTATAACAGTGAGATGAAATATTGGCCAAGTCACACGTTTTCTGAGCTTCGTTTTCTGTATGTGAAAAATGAGGACAATGCCTACCTCCCGGGGGTGATATTAACAATATTTAACAAATGGTGAAGCACAGGTAGCCACCAATCAGAACCCACTGCTGTCAACGTTAAGGGAACAGAGGATGGCTGTGCCTGGCATAGGCAGAAAGTCATTGAAGGATGGGTTCCCAAGTCAATCTCGGGACCTTCCCAGGCAATCTGGGGCCTTTGTGGTCCCTCTGGGAGACACGCAAGTGTGGGGGAAGAACAAGGCTAATTCAGGGTGAGCAATCAAAATCCAAACCTTCTGGCAGCCACCGTTGGAGTGCAGGCTCAGAATGCCCCAGAATGAAAATCCAAAGCAAAAGGTCCAACCCACCTTCTTCCTATAAGCCCTTGCCAGGGATTAAACAGCACACCCCAAAGCCACAGAAAAGTCATAATATGCCCATATTTTATCTGGGTCGTATTATGCACAGCATAATTAATGTTTAAAAAGCATTTCTGCAATAAAATGTCTCTGTGATAACCGGCATGAATCACAAGGAAGCTGTGGCTGTGTTTAATTTGACTGCAGAAGAGGTTTCTAGTTAGTGGAGCATCGCCACCAACGGCCCCTTACTGGACACAGCTACACACAGCCAGGTGACTGCACTTCCAATCACAAGCAGAGCCTGGGACCAAGTCCCCGGCGAGTGCGTTTCCTGGCTGCGAAAGCCCTTTGTGCCCTGTCTGGTTTGGTAAGTGTGCTTGCTCCAATGTCTCTCGATTGCTGGGTCGTTTACCAGCATCTCCAAGGAGGATCTTCGAGTGACTGTTATGAAAGAATTCTCTGCTGAGACTGCCTGACGGCAGACCTCTGTCGAGTCATTCTCTCAACTGTGTGAGCTGATGAAATGCATCAATTATTTCAAAGCACCAAAGTTTGACAATTTCTTCATGAAATTAATATTTTAGTCCCCACATAACGATGGAGGCAAAATTAGTTGGGATGAGTAGAAAATTGACATGCCAGCGTTTTGCAAAAGGAACCAATTTCTCCTTGGCACAACAGACTTTGTTCCTGCCCATTCCTTCCCACTTCCTGCCTCTTTCATCCCTTGGCTCTACTTCTCTGGAAGTCTCAAGTGAGTGGGGGGTAGGGTGGGGATGCTTGTCTCACCTATGAATTGGCAGGTGCATGGCTGAATCTGATAGAAATAGGGATGATTTCTGGACCTAGGAAAACATGATCTACTAAGTCTAAAGAAAATACTCCCCTCTCCCTGGATTGGCTATGGACAACAGGTCAGTTGCCTGGCCCAGTCGTGTAGATTTAACTGCAGTGCCCAGTTTTAAGTGCACGTTACTTTCAACCTAATTCATAACTAATCAGAACATAACAATCTGTTACTAAAAATGAACTGTCAAAGTTGTATATCATTTACTCTTCTATGAAAGTATAAGTTGCATCAAGTTAATGGTTATCCCTATAATAATATGTTTTATACTTGCATTCCAACTTGCTTTGTAAACAATCAGTGTTGCCTTGTGGTTAAAAACTTGGACTCACAAGTTCAACTGCCTGGGTTCAACACCTGACTGCCATAGCTTCTGTGTCCATAAAGTTGATTCTGTCTAGTAGCAGGCATTGTACTAAAATTTCTGCACTGAGCATTGAACAGTAACACTTACAAGCATATAGAGTACTTAGTTTGTGAAATACTCTAAATATATATGATCTCAAGGAAATTTCCCAGCCCCATTGTAGAGAAGGAGGAGAGATTCTTTCATTTCTCAGGCCTTCTAATGGCAATCTCTCTGCTCTGAATATTCCCCTTCCTGGTTGACATTTCATCATCCTTCCGATTTCAGCTAAGGTAACACTTCCTCCAGAAAAAGCTGTCATTAACCCAGATCTGTACTTGTAACCATGAACTGCCACTGTACCCTCAACTTCTGTGGCAGCATTGATTGCTTGCCAATCAATTGATTGTCATTGATTGCTTGCACTTCTGACCCCCACAAAACAGAAGCTCTGTGAAGGCAGGGAAGGTGTGCATCTTGCTCACCACTACATGCCCGGAGCTCAGCACAATGACTAAACCCTAAAAGGCATGTACTAGTTCCTTAATGCATGCATTATTGAACTAATAGGTGAATTCATTTGAAGAAATAGAAATTGAGACCCACATATGGCAGAGATGTTTATCGTTCCCCCAGTACCTCTGTGTTCCCCAACATTTCCCAACCTCCTTGCAGTAGACAAAGTCATGTGACTAGTTCTGGCCAATGTGCTGTGGCAAAAGAAATGTGGTCCTTCAGGTTCAAAGCTTAAAAGAATGGATGTATGTGCTCCCTGCTCTCACATCCCCTGGTACAAAGATTGGAGTGGCTGCTTGTTGAGAAGACGGAGCACCAAGATGGAACCACCTGGACCCTAAGTCATAACTTAGAAAAGAACTGACATGAAGAGGCCTTGGATCAGCAGAGGACTTTTCGTGAGTGATTATAAACCCATGGTGATTCAAGGGGCTTGTTACCATAGCATAACCTAACCTGACCTGAATTATTCAAAAGATTTTCCAGGATGACACAGCACACTGGTATCCAAACTCAGATCTCTTGAATTCAAAAGCTTAAGACTGAGTGAATAATAAGGCTTTGCCTTTAATTGCTTATCAGCCTAGTATCTTTTTCATCCTTGTATCTGGAATGGCAAAAAAGAAATATCTCATAAACCACCTACATCGGAAATCTCTGAGGAAAATGACTGGACATTTGCTCTCAATTTGCAGACATTCTCTGTGCCTCTCGACCTGCACATCCACTCTATTTATCCACAGCAAGAGCTGTGCGGTGGAAGGAGCATCCCTCTTTGTGAATGAGGCCACCTGTTCCTACGTTCTGATTTGAAAGATCTGAGTCTCTTCTCTGTGAGTAGGCAGACAGTCAGAGTTGATTTGCTGGATAGTTTCCTCAGATGTGATTACAGCACAATTACATTGATAATCAGCTAGGTGTGTGGTCAAAATGTTTTCTAACAACAACACCAAAAAAGCATTCTCGTACATGGAAAGAGGAGCCTTTAGGGAGTAGTTAATTTATAGGCTAATGTTTCCTTACATGAAATATGACTGCAAAGAAGGGTTCTTTCTATGAAGTTAGGCTACTGACAGGGAGACAGACCACGTGGGCAGGGATAGAGAGTCTTAATCATCTTACACCCTGGACAAGGGTGTAGAACTGGCCCCCTATCTTGCTTCATCACAGGGAAGTGCAAACCATGCATGCTTCTCTAGGAACTTCCTTCCCTTCTCCTCCAACTCTGCAGGGATACTTCTAACCCTTTAGAAAAAGAACACCAGCATTTAATGAGAACCTATACTTCATAGTTACTTTTTCATTCTCATTTAAGCCAACAACCCTTTAAAATCGGTGTTTTCCCAGCACAGCACATAGTATGTGGGCAGCCTTGGGCAAGTCACAGAAGTGCACTGAACCTCCATTTTTATGATAAATTTTTATCATTTTACAGATACTAAAATGGAGGACCTACAGACCATGCAAGGCTGAAAAAGGGTCAAGCACTAGGGGATAGCTTTGATTTCTCAGGAAACAGATTCTGTGATGCAGAATTGTATGCAGGAAGCTTATTAGGGAGCACTCTCAGAAAAGAAACCCATGCAGGAGGAGGAGAAACTAGATTAGACAGGGAGAATTTCAGCTGTTATGCAGTTGCAGCATGATCTCAGTCAACCAATCTGGGACTGGTGGGCCCTTCAGAGTTGTCCCAAATTGAGGCAAGGGGGACACCGTATACCCCCTCCACACCACCATCTATGACTCATTGGAAGTTGGCTGGTCACAGAGAGGGGGCATAATCTTGGACAAGGCAATTCCCTATAGGCAGGGCAATGTCCAGGGAAGAACCCAGCTGTGAGCCATCAGCGAGCAACACATCCAGCAGCCAGGAAATGAATACCTAATTCCTGAAGGGGAAAATGGGTGGTAGACCACAGCATTCACTACAATGGTGAATAAGACAGACAAGAGATCTGCCCTCACAGAGTTTATCATCTGTGGGAGGGAGAGGGAGAGAGAAGAATAAACAAAGAATCAATTATTTGCAGTGCACCTGATGCCATTATAGACACACACTTGTATCCACTTAGCATGGGGGAACATATTCCTGGAATGACAGTGGTAACTACATCAACACCGTATTGAGTTCATTTGGGTTTGTGGCCTGGAATTGCACATTGCAAGAGGTCCTCAAATTCCCTACATCATGACTTGCCACCCATCCATAATTTCTTCCAGTGGCTGGTCTCAAGCTATTGTTAGACAAACCTGCCAAGTGTTTACAGCGCTGTCATGATGTCAGAGGCCAACCTTCCCACAACACCTGCTGTTCTCTGCCCTGAATTTGCCCTGCCGTTAACTCCAGTCATTGTCAAAAGGGTGTGATAGCCTCCAATGTGATACTCTTCCTTGGGTTCTCTGGGGCAGGTCCAGTAACATCACCTGCAAACCTGTCCCCAGTTACTAGAGTCAGAACTGTTCTGCAGGATGCAAAGCATACATGGCAGGAAGAAAGGCTCTTGCAGAGGAAACAGCACATATTGCCAAACACACTCACTTCAGGATCATGCTGTAGGTGCTCACAGGAGGAGAACGTTCCCAAGGTGTACAATGACATTTATTGATCAAGGTGTACAGGACAGTCAGCCGAGTCCCCTGCTCTCAATGACTGAGAGACATTAGCATGCAGGACATGATGAAGAAGAAACACACACACACAGAGTAGTGTAATGGATTTTTCATATTGAAATATTTTATAATTTATATATGGCTTTAGAATATATTTCAGAGACAAATAGCAATTAACAGTACTGCACAAGGATGGTATTAAACAGAATGTATTTGCACAAATTGTATAGGAACTCATAAAAGGGTGACTGACGTAGGTGTAGGGGAAGAGGGAGGATTTTCTGGTGGAGCTGAGATCTGAAAGGTAAGTGGGATTTAACGATATTCAGGGGTGGAGGAGCATATTTCAGGCAGAAGCAACAGCATATACCCAGCCTGAGAGACGAGAGGGAGCATTTAGCACATTTAAGGAAAGAAGCTCACATGGCTGAAGCACAGAGGGTGAGAAGGGGAGTGAGGAGAGGTGAGGTGAAGATATAAAGAGAGGTGAGAGTTTACCCTGAGAAGAAAGGGAAGCCATGAAGGGTGTCAAGCAAGGGGTGGGAAAATATAAGATTGTGATTTTGGAAAGAGGATATTGAAAGCCACCAGGCTCCTCTCTTAGACCATCAGCCCTCAGGGTGCTGCCTTTCTCAGAGCTGAGGATGTCTCCCCATCAACCCTGTAACCTGCTATCATCAGAATAGCAGTTCTCTAGATTTTACAGCCATATATAGTTATAGCCCTTCATGACTTCATATCATTTCATAATATATAGATACATTTCATAATATCATATTGATACATTTCATATATTTTATATACATCATCACAAAAATCCTATTAGGTGGACAGGGCAAAGTATAGGTAAAGAATTTTTACATCTTACAGATGGGGAAACAGATCCATGGAAATTATATAAACTGACTGCCATTACACAGATGATGAACAGAACCAGAACACAAGAGCAGCCATAGATGATACATAAATAAATGGGTATGACTGTGTTCTAATAAAACTTTATTTACAAAAACAGGCAGAAGTATAAATTTGGCCAATAGGCCATAGTTTGCCAACCTCTGCAGTATGGTAATGGTGAAAGGATAGACATTTGGATTAATAAAATAGAATTCCCAAAATAGGCCCAAACATATGTGGTCAATTAATTTTTTAAACAAAGGTACAGTAGTAAAAATCTTGACCTATACCACATTTCAAGACTAGGTCACAGATGTTAATGTAAATGGATCATTGACCTAAATTTAAAACTTAAAACCATAAAACACATAAGAAAAAATTTTCACAACCTTGGGTTAGACAATCATTTCTTAGATAAAACACAAAACTATGAACTATAAAAGAAAAAACTGATAAATTGGACTTCATAACATTTAAAACTTCTGCTCTCTGAAAGACACTATTAAGAAAATGAGGACTTCCCTGGTGGTGCAGTGGTTAAGAATCCGCCTGCCAATGCAGGGGTCACGGGTTTGATCCCTGGTCCGGGAAGATCCCACATGCTGTGGAGCAACTAAGCCCACGAGCCACAACTACTGAGCCTACACTCTAGAGCCCGTGAGCCACAACTGCTGAAGCCTGCGCACCTAGAGCCCGTACTCTGCAACAAAGAGAAGCCACCGCAATGAGAAGCGCACACACCGCAACGAAGAGTAGCCCCCGCTCGCCGCAACTAGAGAAACCCCACGCACAGCAATGAAGACCCAATGCAGCCAAAAATAAATAAATAAATATATGTATTTAAAAAAAAAAAGAAGAAAGAAAATGAAAAGACAAGACAGAACAGTAGACAATATTTGCAAAACACACTGCTGATAAGGTACTTGTAGCTAGAATACATAAAGAACTCTCAAAACTCAATAGGAATAAAACCAAAAAAATCCAGTTTTTTAAAAATAGTCAAAATATATGAATAGACACTTTACCAAAGAAGAGCTGTGAATGCATGGTAAATAAATACATGAAAAAATGCTCAACGTCATTAGTAATTAGGGAACTGCAAATTCAAACCATAATACATGGCTAAAGTTAAAAAAAAAACTGATGATACCAAGTGCTGGTAAAGATAGAGACCAACAGCATCTCTTATTCATTGCTGGTGGGAATGCAAAGTGGTGCAGCCAATTTGGAAGACAGTTTGGCAGTTTCTTAAAAATTAAACTTCACTTCCCATACAATGTAACAATTCCTTTGTTAGGTATTTACACAAGAGAAATAAAAACATGTCTACATAAATACCTATATGAGAATGTTTTTTATCAGTTTTATTCACAATCTCCAAAAACTGGAAACAAGTTGAATGTCCATCAACTGTTGAATGGATAAGCAAACTGTGGTACACACATTCGATATAATACTATTCATAAAGAAAAAGGAATAAACTACTGACACATGCAACAACATGGATTGATCACAAAAGTATCATGCTAAGCGAAAGAAGTAAGACACAAAGGGCTGTGTACTGTATGATTCCATTTAAATGGCACTCAGAAAAGGACAAAGTCTATGGAGGAAAACAGATCAGTGGTTGCCAGGGGCAAGGAGAGGAAGAAGGGCTTGACGACAAAAAGGGCAAGAGACAACTTCTGGGATGAAGGAAATATTTTATATATTGATTGTTATAGGCTGATAGTCATGTAACTGTATATTTTGCTAAAATACATAGAACCTAAAAATGTGAATTCAACTGTATGTAAATTATACCACAATTATACCATAAAAAACTTCTGAATAGTTCCCCAATTCTCTCAAGATTAAGATAAAAACAGACATCTTCAACATGGCCTAGCTGTGCTGTCGACACTATCTTCTATGAATCCACTATGTTAACCACCCCAAGATTCTTGTGAAAGTGAAGCGTCCACCCGAGATCATCTGAATCAGAACTTCTGGAGGTGGTCCCAGGAATTTGCATCTTTAAGCAGTATTTCTGAGAAATTCTGAAGTTCATTAAAGCTTGAGAATCCCTAAGGAAGAATTTCTGTTTGAGGCCCTACCCAGTTTCTCAGTTCTGTGCCTTCCCCACCCCTGCCCTACCCTCCCACCCCCCAGCTATCTGTACTTCAGCCACACTGGAAGCCCAAAACGTATGTCACCTCTTAGGGACACCTTCCAGGACATGCCCCAAGTGGGCCAGATGCACCTGAATCCCACTCTTACTGCACCCTGCATGTCTCTCTCCCTGTACTTCTCCCTGGGGAAATTCAATGTCAGACTGGTGAGAACTGGTACACTGCCCATCTCCCCAGGGAAGGTGCACTCTGTAAAGGCAGGGTCCTTACCAGCCTCATTTCCTGCCCCTATGTTTGCTGCCTAGCTATGTGCCTGACCTACAGTATTAACACAACAGCAAACTTAAACTGTGCCCACCAGGTGCCAAGAATGACTCTCAGTTAACATATGGAAATATTAACCCACTTAATCCTCACAACAACCCTATGAGATGGATCTTTTCATTATCCCCGTTTTATCAGTGAGGGAACTGAGGCACAGGGAGGTTAAAAAACTTGCCGGAGGCCTCCAAGCTGCTAAGTGGCAAGCCAGGATGCAAACCCAGAAGTTTGGTCCCAGAGCATGCGCTGGGAAGCACTGTGCTGTGAGTTTAATCTCTATCTGCTGAGTAAGCAAATGTTGAATGAATAGGAACAATCAACTTGACTAACCAACAACACTGTTAGTATTGAACTGACACAAAAGGGTAGCTCTGCTGGTCCCCAATCCTTCTCAGACACTCCAGCTCTTTGTGGGGTGCAGAGAAGAGAAACCTGCACCAGGGTTTTGTGTCTCAGAAAACTTTCTGTCATCAGGATGGAAAAGAAAGCAGCAAAGAGAAGGATTTGCTGGCAGCCCATAGACTTTCCAACAATCCACAGCTCCTAGCGCTCGACCACGTGTTTGCTTGAAGAGGATAATCAAGTCCATTTATCAGACATTTGAAAAAGCAGGGATGCTTTCTCTGGGCAGATAAGCAAGGCAAAAACAAACTAATTGGAGCCTCCTTTCTCAATACTTGGATTTCTCTAACTGAATCAGTCAGTAAGCTCTTAAGGAGGCTTTGGGGGCGTCGGAAAAGATAACAATGATTGCAGCCACAGTGATTGGTACCCAGTGGGACCACAGTCCTACAGGGAAGGGAAAATGAGGTCAGGCCAAAGGCATCTGGCACCAGGCAAACAGGTGGAGGGTCCACAGACCTGGAAGCCTATTGGACCCCTCAGCGGGTGGTCTTCTAAAGCACTGTGCCATTTCTCCTCAGCATGTCACCCCGGAGCCCAGAACTCCCCACTGCCTTACAAGGTTGATAATGGGCCCAGATCCTGCTGGGTCCAGACAGGATCACCGTCCTGTAAAACAGTGCTTCTCCAGCTTTCCTATGCACAGCAGTCACGTGGCGGAGGTGGTGAGGCAGATTCTGATTCCTGATTCAGTAGGCCTGGACTAGGACCTAAGATGCTGCATTTCTGACAAGCTCTCAGCTGCTGCTCATCCTGCCAGTCTGGGACCACAGTTTGATCACAAAATTTGCAAAGGTCCACTGACTATAAAAGAGGAGAGTCAATTCCATCAAGATATTTGAAGAAGTATAAAAAATCCATTTCTCTAGACAACTAAAGATATAAAATCCAAACCAAACACAGCATACCCTTTTCCTCTTGCTTTCCAGACACATGAATTTTTCTAACTGGGCCGTCAGTCAGCCAGCACTTACTGGATGTTTTCTGAGCGATGGAAGACCCATGGTTTAAAATCAATCAGCTGTTATGATTATAATGACCCAATGTAATGTGTGTAGGAAAACTACAGTTGAAGGGAAGCAAGTAACAGGAGAATGTATCTGCGGTGCAGCTCACATTTCAGTGCATAATCTTTGCAGGGAATTGTCCATCCCACTAGGCCTCCTCCATGGTCCTCAGGATAAATGCTGATAAGAGGGCCAGTGGGAGAGGCAAAAAAAAAAAAAAAAAATTTTTTTTAATAATTTATGGCTAGTAAAAAATAATTTGGAAAAAGTTTAGATTAGATGAATAAAAAGCTCTTCTAAGATTTAACAAAACCACATGTGAGATGGAAAAGAAGGGCATGGGGGGCAGAGGAAGTAGGGAACACTTAAAACTTCTGCCATGTTTCTTGCAAGTGATTTTATATCTATCACCTTCAAGGACACTCAAAATCACTCTGAAAGTGGACCCTGTTATTATCCCTATTCCCCAAATGAGGAAACTGAGCCTTCAAGAAGTTAAGTGATTGCTCATTGTCACTCCAACCAAGGTCCACAGGAGTCCTGCTCTTTCATGCTGACTCCAAAAGAGGCTAAGGAGTAAACGGGAGTCGTTGAAAGCACAAGTACATCTAAACAGCACTTTATGGCTTTCCAAGTCTCTTCACACACACTGTCTTGTTTAAGATACCAGAAAATAAATCAAAAGTTCATTTCTCAAAATATCACACGTCATGTGAAGACAGAGGCAAGGTTCTGGGCTCAATGGTGAGATCGAAAGGTATGAAGTAGAAAGAAATGCAGCATCATAACGTCACAGGAAAGATACAGATAGGGAGGGTGGGAGAGAGACGCAAGAGCGAGGGGATATGGGGATATATGTATACATATAGCTGATTCACTTTGTTATACAGCAGAAACTAATACAACATTGTAAAGCAACTATACTCCAATAAAGATGTTAAAAAAAAAATAGCAATCAATAGTAACACTGTTGGAGCTACAGCGATTGAATGCTTAAGAATGTCATGCGGGCTTCCCTGGTGGCGCAGTGGTTGAGAATCTGCCTGCCAATGCAGGGGACACGGGTTCGAGCCCTGGTCTGGGAAGATCCCAAATGCCGCGGAGCAACTAGGCCCGTGAGCCACAACTACTGAGCCTGCGCATCTGGAGCCTGTGCGCCGCAACAGGAGAGGTCACGACAGTGAGAGGCCCGCGCACCGCGATGAAGAGTGGCCCCCGCTCGCCGCAACTGGAGAAAGCCCTCGAACAGAAACGAAGACCCAACACAGCCAAAAATAAATAAATAAATAAATAAATAATTTAAATGTCAGTTAAAAAAAAAATGTCATACATTCATAACAATGCCTGGAATGTCAGGAATTGTGGCAAGGGCTTGATGCACAACACCTCACCTAATCCTCAGAACAACCCCAGGGGGCATCATTATCTGGACGAGGAACTGAGCCTTAGCTGGCTAAGTAAATTGTCTAAGATCACATGGTTAGAACAAGGTAGAGATAAGATTCAAACCCAGGTCTCTGGACCTCAAAGCTTGTGTTCTTACCACTGTGCTCAGTGCAGATGAAGAAGAGTTTGGGGGGGATGACTTTCTGGCCCAAGTCCTTTCTAAGACATTTTGTTATTTGGCAACTGACTCAGTACCCCATGGACGCTCTAAGCTGGGTCCTTGGTGATGAGGTTCCTGTCTGAGACCAGTGTGTTGAGAGGCAACTGGAGGAAAGAAACCAAGCTCTAAGTCACAGAGTCAAGAGAGCAGAAGTTTACAACAGGAAAGAGGAAGGAGGAAATCTAGTGGAAGCTGAGTCTGGTCTGAGACCCTTACAACTTAAAGCACCAGATGAATTAGATATCCCACTCCCCAGTTTGTGTTACACCTTCTAGTTGCTTAAAGTATCCAACCATTTACTCATATATTCATTCAACAATGATTTACTTCCTCCTACGTGCCAGGCGCTGTGCTAAGCACTAGGTATAAAGCAGGAAACTAGACCAAGTCCCTGGTCTCATGAAATTTGCATGTGCCTTTGGGATGACAGACAATGCAAAGAAGGATATAAGACAATGTCAGGTAGTGATAAGGGCCATGAAGAAAAATAAAGCAAAGTAAGAAGTACAGTGAGATGGGGATGTGGGTATTTATTTTCAAGTTTCTGTTGAAGTATAACATGCACAAAGAGAAGTACACAAGTCAAAGTTTATGGCTGACTGAATATTAACACCCTGAACACAAAAATGCTACAAGCACTCAGATCAAAAACAGAAGACCACGCTTCAGAAGTCCCTGCCATCCTCCTTCCAGTCACAACCCTGGATGGTGAAGGAAAGTTCTCTTGGAGAAATGACATTGGAACAGAGACCGAAATAAAGGAAGTGAACAAGTGAACCATGTGGGTATTGTGGGAAACAGTGTTCTGGGCAGAAGGAAGAGCAAGTGCAGAGAAGGAATGAATAAAAGGCACTTAAGGAATAGTAAGAAAGCAACTGCGTCTGAGTCAGAACAGATGGATGCCTAGGTAGCTGGGTGGGTGGATGGATGGATGGATGATGGATGGATAGGAGCATGCATGGAAGGAAGGAGGGACAGATGGATGAAAGAATGAAGTGAGGGCTAGGAGATGACGTCAAGAGAGAGGCAAGAACCAGATCATATAGGGCTTTGAAATTAGGAACTTGATTCTATTAGCACTGGAAAACCTTTGGAAGGTTCTTAGCTGGGCATGGTGTGATCTCATTTGCATTTTCAGAGCTCAAGTGGAAGACAGAGTTAAGGGGTAGAGTGGAACAGTGTTCCAGTGAGGGTGGGGGACTCCTGGGGTGGAGGACTCATACCTCCTCCCTTCTCACCCCGACCAAAACGTTTCACTACGCATGCCAGATGAAGGGGTCAGAGCTGCTCTGACTTGGATTCCCAGGAAAGCAATGTAGCCTTGGAGAGCCTCGCCAGCGGCCGAGGGGCCTAATCTCAGCTATAGTGCCCCAGTGGTCGAGCTGGACAAGGCAAACGACAGCACACCAGAATTCTCTCATGATACAGTCCGCAGACTTCAGAGTTCTGTCTGCATTACTTCCAGGCCTCTCCCCTCTGGGTCACTCCTCCACTCAGCACTCTTCTGCACCCCCTTAGACACTCAGTGTTCCTAAGCTCTCTAGCCCCTACCTTGACTCGGAAGCACAAAAATCTAATGTGCCAATTATCCTGGAACCTGAAACTCTTCTCATCAGTGTGTGGACTATCTCATTTTTTGCTCTTTTAGCCCCAGCTCCCTTAGTATGCAATGATTTCATTCTGTCTCTAGTTAGGAATTCCAGTCTGTCAGAAATAAGATGTGGAGAGGTCTGCAGACAGAAGGAGGCAAGACTATTCTTTTGACCTCTTGGCTGATGCTGCATCCCTGACTGGCCTGGACACTGGTGACATGGTGAAGAGCCAGCACCCCCCATATCTTCTGCAGACAGCACCGAGATGCTGATTCTAGCTCTTCTTCCCCTAATCCAGCCTCCCCCGCCCCCACAGCCCTGGCCTCAGGACACCTGTCACTCCTGACCAACACCGGGGTCACGACCTGCCTCCTCCACGCTTCACCTGGCACCGGATGAAGGGCAGGTGAGGGGCAGAAAGGAGAAATTTAAGGGTTCCAGAAGTAGGAGACCAAGGAGGCAATCTGGCCAAATGGGCCCCGAAAGCAGTGTTCTATCAATCCCCAATCCAGAGTAGAGAGGGACGGGGCAAGGGAGTCTGGGCCTGGAATTAGAACCAGGGTCTGTACTTCAGAGCATGTGGGGGAGGCACAATTAATGCTAATTAGTGAGAAGGAAGAAGCAACAAGGTGGGAGTTGAAAAACTTGGATTGTATGCATAATCAATGCTAATCACAATATTTTATGGGAATTGTTTCCCATTTTATTCCTAATTACCACTTGCTACAACCATGATAAAGCATATCACTAAATATAATCTCAGATTAACTTTGTAGTAAGTTCCCTCTGATTAAAACAGCAAATTCTCAACATGTCCAAGGAGTGATTACAAAGTACTGAGTTGTCCCAAAATTAACTCCTAAAAAGCATGAACTTTGCTGGTAGCTCAGGTCTCAAATAGGCTCCGAACACTCATTTCTACATGTTATGGTCATGGGTCCCGGATTTTCTCAGAAGGCCCCCAATTTAAAATACCCCATCACTGCTGTTCTCACGGGCATTCAGTTACAGGCCACACTATGATTCCTACTTTTAGTTCAGAAGTATGGTCAGGGACTCACGTGATGTGGGTTGATAATCAAACTTTAGTAGGTCTGAGAACTTGCAAGTCAATGTGTCTCAGTCATCTTCGGAACACCTGTCTTCCTCAGCCAGGCCAGGAGAGTTTCCCGTTGTTGCATAAGAAGTAGGTGCTTTTATGCTCTCGTAGGTCAGTAATAAGGCACCGACTTTTACCTAGGGTTAACATTTGAAGACCTGGAAATTCCATCTCAGAAAAATCCTAGAAGGATAAGTCCCTTCTCCCCAGTAAGTCACGCACCCATTCACCAATAGCCAAACTATGGGATTTCTGGTCTGAGTGAGGAGAAAGTTGTTTTGACAGGACTATCACCTAGAGTCCTGCAGGATGAAATCCAGTCTGAAAGAATCCCAGTCTGACCCCATTCAGCCTGGGGCTTTTTGTAACCGGGCAGGGATTGCCTTACCCTAAATCATCACATCCTCCAGAGTACACACTGAATCTGGTCTGTGGGTCAAGCTGTATCATTCAGCACAAAAAGTCCAAAGCCACGGAAATGGGACCCACTCAGGCCACAGCAATTCTTAGCAGCTGCCAACAGTTGAAGCCAGCTCCGTCCCAGCTTCCCCCAACACAGCTCACAGGCCTTTCACAAAGTGTTTTAATGCTGAGAAAACTCAGCATTGGGTTTTTAATGTTACGGAAAAATCCGAACGAAGTTTTTGGTCAACCCAATACTAAGGGCCTATTTAGGGCCCATAATGGGCATGGGTGGGGGTGGAGCATTTGGCCCAGACACCATCTCTTCAAGAGCATGGATTTAGACTTTTGAGGTCACCCCTTAATGAGACTATTTACACAGTCCTTCTATTCTTGTATGTTTGTTAAAAGCCTTCATCTAGCCAAAGTAAACATTTAAAATGTGTAATTTTTGTTACAATTTTGGGATTTCTTTATTTTTTAAACATACCTAGAGGCTGAACAAGTGAATTAGCTCAGGCCTCTAGAAAGCTAAGAATTCCTGTGCCTATTAGGTATTAAATGTACTAAATGTACTGCTCGGCATTTTAGGTAAGTTATTTCTAATTCTCACAACAAAACTGCAAAAGGGGCATTATTATTTCTATTATACAACTGATATTGAGAGGTGGGTATTATAATTTCTACTAACCAGATGAGATTGCAAGATGGGTAATATGATTTCTACTATACAGATGAGTTTGGGAGGTGGATATTATTATTTCTGTATGGGGATGAGGAAATGGAAACCTACAGAGTCTTAGAAGCTTCCTAAGAGCATACAGTTTAGACCGGTGACGCTATCAGTTGTGAAGAGTCTAGCCCTCAGGGGTGTATGAAAGCTCAGTTGCCAGGAAGCTGTTTTTTCAGGTAGGGGTCATGCAGCCCTATAGAAGCAGGATGCTTTCCTCTGAGATGGAGGAAACTGCCTGCAAACCTCTATGAAGGCTTTGCTCCAGCCAGCTTATGTCCTTTCCAATGTGTCTCCCATGAATCAGCAGAGCACGGGGATTTCTCTGACACCTCCATCACCCCCAGCACCTGTCACAGAGGAGTTCCACTAATGGATGGGACAGGTCCTGGGCTTTCAAAGCAATTTTGAAAAATGAATCTGAAACAGTGCATGCATGTCAAGGTTGCAGACAGTGATGCTTCAATGACAAGCATCTGTAATAATGTGACAGTACAGCTGCTAGGCTAGGCTGAAGAAGCTCAGAAACCTCCCTGTGGTTGCTGGGAATATTCTGGGCATTTCCTGTAGAGTGTGGTCAAGGCCTCAGCCCCAGAGTTCTGTGTACCAGCACCTACCAGGTTAAGGAGAGCCGGCCTCCACTCTAAAGCTTCTGCAGGACAGCAAGTGCTTTTCCAGGCTGCGTGCTACAGGAAGTCACACGTCCTGAGTAGAGTTCAGCTCCACTCTAAGTCACAAGGACAAACAGACCTTGTACACTTGCAGGGGTGACTCTAATGCTTGCTGGCTACTACTTGAGCTATCTGTCACTGTCTATGCCAGAGGCCAGGGATGGGGAAACAGGAGGGTAGACATCTAGATTTGCCTACTGCATGTCGTCCAATTTCAGGCTGGCCCCCAAGTTACAAATGTGAGGAACCAACAGTGCCTTGTTTTATACATATATTTTTTAGCTCTATACCCTGTTTCTCCAACTGGCAGCATCCTCTCCCTCAACACTCTAGGCAGGGGTTCTCAACTGTATTCTGAGGAACCCTGGGTTCCCCTAGAGATGCCCCAGAGCTACCTTGGGGAAGAGAAGAGGAAAAAGCCAAGTAGCCAGTGTTCCAGGGTGGACACACCAGATTCAGCCTGAGCAAACTCACTTTGATCTGTAACTTACGCTGGGTTTTTACATAAGATATTCTTTGCCCAAAGAGTTTCATTGCTATTTTTTTTTAAATATGGAAAGGAGAAGAAGGAAGAATAAAAGAAACCTGCTTACAGGGCACCCAGGTCTGCCCTATTTGAAGAGAATCCTTCCATGGAGAGATAGATTTGTCCTTCCTGGGGGAGAAATGTAAGAAGTCTTCCTAATTGGGTGTCAGGACTTTAATTTGAAACAGTCTTCTCCAAAGAACCAAGGAGGTCTGTTCTCTCCTATCTGACCATCCTTGGTAGGGCAGAGATCAGGGGTGTCAAACTCAAGTGCCTGTAAGGGCCAGGCAGGAAGTATACAGAAAGAAGGGGCCTGTTGAATCTCTGTATTTTGCACCTGAAAGCTGCTACACATCTCCCCTTGGGGGTCATCTTGAGGAAATGATGGCCAGCGTTGCCAGAGTTTCTGATTTTGCAAGAGAAGTTAGAACTCCAAAATTGTATGTGACTTTTCCCAGACTTTAATGGTGGCAACTCTTCCCCCCCAAAATCAAAACACTCTGTGGGCCGAGCTACACATGTCTGTGGCCCCTCACTGCCAAATCTGAGAAATGGAGCAGACAGATTGGCTATCTTTACGGGGGTTGGAGAGAAGGCAAACCCCTCCTACCAAAGATATGTAGGAACAGCGGGGCTCAAAGATGCTGGCACTTGCTTCACTCTCAGGCCATGTGCTCCTGCCCATCTCCCTCCACTCCACTCCATCTCATCTGGCCAATTCCTTCTCCTCTTTTACCTCTCAATTCAAATGTCCCTTCTTTAGGACAACACTTCCTTGACCTCCCCTCCTCCAGATTAGCTCAGAGCCCCTATCATAGCTGGTCTCTCAAAGCTACTCCCTGTGCTATTCTTTCCCAGCAATGAACACAACTTGTTTTTATATCTCCAGTTTTAAAGAACATCTGCCTCTCCCTCTCAAGTGTAAGCTCCAGGATAGTAAAGGCTGGACTTTCGGCTCTCCACTATGGATTTCCCACACTTAGAACAGTATCTGGCCCACGGAAGGCTCACAGATCTGTATGAACTTCCATGAATTAGCCCAGAGCACTGTGAACCACCGGTCACCAACCCACGTGTTTGTCAGAAACATTTAAGTTCCCTGCCCACCTTCACCTTGGATTCCTTGTGGACTCTGCCCATGTCTTTGCCTGGTTGAATTTGGTGTCACTCATTGGTTAGTTTGGTACTTGATCCAAGACCTTCTCTAACTTTCTATCCCTATGCCTTGGGCTCTGCAGTTGCTCCCCTTGTTTTCTCCACATCCACAGAAACCCTGTGAGGAAGGGAGAAATCAATCATCAGCTCCACTTTACAGAAAAGGAAACAAGAGCTCCTGGAAGTTTGAGCAGATTCAGTGTTGAAACTTGGGGCTCTCTGAGTCCAACACCAGTTCCCTTTCTTCTGGGCTCAGTGTTGGGGAAGATGACTAAGAAAGAAACCCTGGCATCAAAAAAACTTAAACACCCAATATCAGTGATCTAAAAGTTTTATAGTTGTGAATATGCTATGCTTATATATTTAATATCAACATCCCTGCATCCTAGCCCACCCTTATTAACCCTTAAGCATGCTGTGACTTATACAGATAAATATAGTTAACAAATAGTCATGAATCAGGTGGGCCTGAGCAACTAGGACCCAGTACCTCCATGGTCATAACAACAGCAGCAGTAGTAGTGGAAGGAAGCATAGTTGCTAACATTTATCTAGAGCTTTCTACATGCTAAGAGGCATTCTAATCTCCTTACCTGCAGTACTGGTTTGAATAGTGTCCCCTAAATATTCGAGCCTACCCAGGACGACAAAATGTGACCTAACTTGGAAATAGGGTCTTTGCAGGTGTAACTAAGTTAAGGATCTTGAGATGAAATCATTGCATAAGAGAAGGAGAAGACACAGAGTCACAAAGAGAAGAAAACTCTTTTCTTCTCCATGAAGACGGAGACAGAGATTGGAGAGATACAGCCACAAGCCAAGCAATACACCCAGGTTTGCTAGGAGCCACCAGAAGCTAGGAATAGGCAAGTAAGTATTCCCCGTAGAACATCAAGAGGGACCTCAGCCCCACCAACACCTTGATTTCTGTCCTCTAGAACTGTGAGTGAATAAATTTCTGTTGTTTTAAGCCACCAAATTTATGCTGATTTGTTACAGTATCCCTAAGAAACAAATAAACGTGCTTTGTGCCATTTAATTCTCACAGTAACCCTATGAGGTATGACTGAACTTAGGAAATTGAGGCTTAGGGCGGTTATGTGACTTACCTGCATGAGCACATAACCAGTGAATTCTTAAGTCAGCTTTGAACCTGGTTGGTCACTCTCTGACCCCCTACAGCTACCAGTGGCCACTGACAAGACTTCCCAAGCCTCCCCCTGACTAGAGCAGAGTCCCCTGATATACTCTAGTTGCCAGTCTCTGTGCTGTGATTAACATCGTTTACAAGGGAGGGGGGTGGTATTTCTTTTCAGAAAAATCTTGTATTTGGGCTCCTCTCCCTCCTGAGTGCTCCAGCTCATGCCATCGAGATTGACCGTGTTGAGCTGTAATTTGGCTTCACGTTATTCCTTCACTCTCCAAATAGAATATTTCAGTAACAATCGCAGCCTACTTACCCTCAACCGGAATTTAAAGCATATATGCTGTTCATCATCAAGCCTCTCCCTTCTCCTGTTACCTCTCCTCCTCCCACCACCAAGAACCCTTGGGGGGGGGCACGTGGGTCGCAAAACAGTAGGATCTCAGATAAGTGGAACACTCTAGCACACGCCCCTTTCAGTTCCAGCTTACATCAGCCTCCGAAACAGGCCTTCCTCCAGCTTCCATCCAAGAGGTCAGGAGGGGCAAAATGAACATGGTAATTTTTCTAAGTGTCTTATTAAATTTCTGTCAAGTGGCTGAACATCTGTTCTCTTTTCTGTTTGTGTTTTGAGGAACAGATCTAGCCCAGAATCACAGGGCTTTGAGGGACCCTGTTCATGTATAATCACACCAAAGCTTTCTCTCAGGCCCTTGCCAAAGCAATTAGCAAAGCTGCTTTTAACCAATTAGGGCCATCTTTTCAGCTCCCTGAGGCAGAGGCTGCCTTCTCCCTCCCCACCACTTGGCCTCCATGGAGGCCATTTCAAAAGGCACAATTTGAACCAATTATGCCTGTCTTGTTATTATAATCATTAATCATCATCACTCTAATGACAACTAATAGGCTACTTCAAATCCCTTTCTGGAACATGATGGGGGCCTACATAAACAAAAACCAAATATTTTTTAGAGTGCTTCCAAGTTTTGTACAGTCCTTTCACATATAAGATCTTGTTGGGTCTTCAGTGTTGTGAGGTGAGTTATTAATGGGAAAATAAAAAGAAGTCCTCCTCTGGCTCTCAAGTCACTCAGTCCACAGCCAATTATTAAACCATAAACAGCACTGGTTAAAACAAAAGAGGAGGCCCACAGTGTGGGGTGGTGGACAGAGAAAAGAGAAAGCTCTGAAGGTCTATGTCTGCATCACGATTCCCTATTTCCTAAGCCCAGTTTTCTCATCTCTGAAGTAGGCATCATAGTGCCTGTCCCACCAAGCTGTTGTGAAGACTCAATAACGTGGCACTTAGAAAGTTCCTAGAAGAATGCTTATCAAAAAATAACCACAATAATGATAAGGAATAATTATTGAGCTTTTACAATGTGTCAAGCTTTGTGCTCTACCCCCTGCATGTTTCATGCCATTTAATCCTCACAGCAACCCTACTGGTAGATGCTACTGTTCTGTTGCTTCACAATTGAGGTAAATAAGGCAAGGAGAGTCATGTGTCTTGCCCAAAACCATGTTGCTAGTAAATGCCTGACCTTTTCGCAACGTACACAGTTGCAAAAATGGTCAAGAGGAAACATCCCGATGAGCCCAGGACGCCGCTAAGAAGTCCCCCGGCACCACTCGTACCAGCAAGACCCAGCGCTGCCGGCTGACAGGCAAAGCCCAGCACAGTGTGGAGGGAGCCCCGAGAACCAGGCTGTGCCCCAGCCTCGGCTGCAAGGACCTGGCCTGTCCCAGCTTGGCTGTTCTGTAACCTAGCCTGCACGAAGGCGATGACTCCACAGCCCAAGCTTAGGAGGCCAGCACTTCACCAGCCTGGGGCTTGGAATCCAGAAGGCGCAGGCAGCTGAGAGCTGGCCTCCCCAGGAGGAGCCTCCACGGCCAAGTTTGGGGCGTCTTCCCAAATGTATACCCCACCGAACCTTCATCAGATTTGTAAAACTAAAAAAAAAGCCCAGTCAATCTGGTTCCCAAACAATACTCTAGACATTCCATATATGGTGTCTTTAAAAGACTAGAAAAAAATATCATCTGGAGAGAGTAGGGATGGTGGAGACAAGGGCACCACCTGGCACCATGTGGCAAAGGGAGAAAAGAAGAAGGATTTGAGTACATGATGTGTTTTGGTCACTATGCAATGTGACTTGCTACACATCACCTCCTTTACCTCTCACAAAAGTACTTCGAGGTGGTATTACCATCTCCATTTTAGACATGAGGACCCTGGGGCAGACAGCAGTGTTGACCCAGGCGGGCAGAGCTAGTTATTCAAGTCCCTTCTGCTTCAGCTGTAGCCCGTGGTCTTCCGTCGATGTTTCCCAGGCTGTAATGTGCTGTCCAACCCCTTTCTCAGCATTGTGCCTGGAGTCTTCCAGCCCATTGCCTGGTCTCCAACCTTTTGACTACATGAAAATCAATGCACTGACTTCATCTGGTTTCCATAGAGCAATTTTCTGTCTTGAAGAGGAGCCAAGTAGCAGGACTTAGCCTCAGGTTAGTATCTCTCTGTACGGTGTAAGGCACTCAACACACATACACATCAGCAGCAACAACAACAAACTCAGCTGCTTCCTCCCCACACACTTCATTTCAGTCCCTTCAACAGTGTCCGCATTTCTGCCTCTATGCCTTTTGCCTAATCTCTTTTATATTTAGAATGTTTTCCATCCGCCATCCAGCCAATTAACTTCCTCATTTCATTTAAAGTGAAAAGTGCAATAAACGAGTTAAGAACTGGAGGCTCTGGAACCAACACTAAAGTCAAAGCCTGTCTCAGCCACTTACCTGTCTGGGTCTTAGTTTCCTCATCTATAAAATGGAGATAGTAATAATACCTCACAGGACTATTAAGGAGGTTAAAAGAGATAATAATTGAAAACAGCTTAGCACAATATCTGGCAGAGAATAAGCACTTAATAATGAAAACTTTAGATATATGTCGCTCTTGACAAGTCCAACCCCTCAAATTTTTCTTATATTACCCAGGAGTTTAATGGCGGAATGTTCTTTTCCTATCTCATCAGAGCATCTGACTGGCATGGACCTCTCCCTTCCATGATGTTGACTTGCCCATAATTAACCTTTCCAGTCTGAACCTATACATGTGATTATAATCCTTCATTTGCTAGATAGATATGGACTGCACATATGCAGAAAATGAAGTCCCCACAGGGGTGTTAGCTTTATCTGATTGGAGCCAAACCTTTTGAGAACCTTATATTCAGACCCTGCAGTTCTTGGGCAAACAAGTAATGCTGTGTACAAAGAGGACTACTGGTTTCCAAGGGCTGGCGATAGGGCAACCCTCACAGACCCAGGGCTTCAGGTCCTGGCCAACGCGGTTCATTGGCTTAAAATATGCCAATGACTGTCAATGGTGGAGATTTTCAGAGACATCTTCCATGATGAGAAAGGGCACAGAACTGAGTTACTCTAAGAGACATGATCAATATAACTCTCCTGCTCAAGAACCTCCCATGGCTCTCAGCTGCCTGTAGCAGTGCTGCTCAAATATTTTGATCTCCGGTCTCCTTTTCAATCTTAAAAAATATTGAAGACCCCAAAGAGCTTTTTTTTTCAGGGTTATATCTATCAATATTTGCCATTTTAGAAATTAAAACTGAGAAATTTTTAAAACATTTCTTAATTCCTTTAAAAAGCACAGCAATAAACTTTGAGTGAATCTTTACCCATGCATGATTTTGTTACATCACGCTTTGGTCATTTGGAAAGTATTTGATCAGTGAGTTATACAGCTCTTCCTAATGTTGAGATATTCTATTACATAATATCAAATATTAAACAATTTTTTATTATACATGGCAGGGAAGAATTCAATGATTTGTAGTGCAGTTTGGTAACATTGCTGTGATTTGTGCTAAGGTGTCTGAAGTTTTAGTCATCACTGCTTTTACTCCATCTGTATAAATATCAACAAAAGACAAATGATGAATTTATTATTATGAAAAAAATTTTGACTTCATGGACCCTCCTCTGAAAAGGTCTCAGGGAATCCCCCAGGGTTCTGTGGACCACAATTTGAGAACTGCTGGAATCAAGTGAGTAGTTAAGAGAGTCAGCCTTGGAGTCAGGCACAGGTGGCCCAAGTCAAACTTCTGCCACATGCTCAATGTGTGACCTTGAACAAGTGACATCCTCTCTCTGAGCCTCAGTTGCTTCATCTGTAAAAATAGGACTAATGATAATTCCTACCTCATAGGACTATGTCACACAAAGTATTTTATATGAAGGGCTTAACAGAGCGCCTGGCACAGAGTACCTGATAAATAGTATATAGATTTTAAGTAAGTAAATCATTACAATGTGATAAAAGTGCCAATAGAGGTGGATACACAATATAGGATATAAAGGGGGAAAAGGCATCTATTCTACTTTGTATAATACACATTAGATGCATGCCTGTCTTCCTCATTCAGGATCCTGAATGAGAGAAAAGGGCTAAGCCCTATGTTGAATTTACATGCATTATCAGGTAGCCATATGCTTTATCTGTCCCACAGAGCCTCTCAGTGCCCATATGTAGTTAATGCTCATTATCAAGTAAAAAGTAAGTAGCAAAAAGGCAGTAGTTTAGCTTAAACATGCATTTTCATTTGGATATGGATCTTTTTCAGGTTTTCTGTCTCTTGTTACATTAACTATTCATCTGTTACACCTAACTGACAGTAATATTGTTTTCACACGCTGAGGGGAGACTTCAAATTTAAATACTCAAACTTCTTAGAAGTCTCCTTTGCTATAAAAAATAATATGCCTTATTCTTTTAGAAGTCAGATCAAAGTAAAGAGTGAATCTTTCCTCTAAAAACCAGCAGCTACTTCTCCCAGAAAAGATAGTCATGTACATCTCTGCACAGTTGAAAAGTAAATTAGCAGTGTGCCTGGTTCAATACAAAACAAGGGAGAGTTATAAGCCTGCCTGGATGCTGAAATATGCCTCTGCAGGGGTACCAGGTGGCCCCTTCCTGCTCATCCAGACTGCTGGTCCTCACACATGCAACCTGTTGCTTACCCTCCCGGAGGCTCTATGGCTCCCTGTGGGCCTGTGGCTCTCCATGGCTGTGGGCTTTCCTTTCGTTGAGTCGACTGCAAGCTGCTTTATTTGCCTCTTCAGGCGTTCAGCATTCCCCATAACAAAGGAAAACCTGTGCCTCACAGATGAGTTGTGAGAGAGACGGTGCACAGGGCAAAAGAAGAAAACCCGAATTACTTTTGGAAAATGCTTCAACCTCAACCTGACCCAGACAGAGATGCCTCACATGGGATCATAAGTGGGAGAGGAAGGCAACTCCATTGCTCTCATAAACAAAGTTATAAGAGAGATATGTTTGGGCAGGGACAAATGAGTGACTTTACCTCATTTCGCCACCCATGGGCAGGCTTCTCCAATGTCAGGGTGCTCAGAACCTACTGGAAAGCTTGCTAAAAGGCAGATTCCCTGGCCCTAGCGCTTGAGTGATGCTGAGGGAGCATCTCTAGGTCACCCTTGAGAAGTATTCTCTACCAATTTGGATTTCCAAGCTGATTTCTATTTTCACTGTTTATTCATCTTTTTATTTAAAAAACATTCATCAAAGTACCTAGCAAATGCCAAACGCAATTAGTCATATACATGTCATATATATGTATAAAATATATATTATATATATTTATACTAATTATATATGTAGATACATTATATATATGAGATATAATATATACATATATGAGATACATAACAAACTTTGCTTTCATGGAGCTTAAGTTCTAATGAGACAAGTCAGATCATCAACAAATAACTAACATATGTGATACATGCAAATGTTCATAGCAGCATTATTCATAGTAACCAAAAAATGGAAACATTCCAAATGTTCGTCAGGAGATGGATGCATAAAATGTGGTATATCCATACTATGGAATATTATTCAATAATAAAAAGGAATGATGTGCTGATAACATGGTATATCATGGATGAACCGTGGAAACACTATGCTAAGTGAAAGAAAACAGACACAAAAGGCCACATATTGTCTGATTCCATTTACATGAAATGTCCAGAAAAGGAATATCTATAGTTACAGAAAATTGATCAGCGGTTGCCAGGGGCCAGGGAGTGGGGGAAATGGGGAGTAACTGCAAATAGGCATGAAGGACCTCTTCGGGGGATTACAGTGTTCTAAAACTAGATTGTGGTGATGGTTGCATAATCACACCCTTCAGTCTTGTGTGACTGAACAAACATTACTGCAAACAGGTTATGCTCCCCAACTCTCTGGATCTTGGGAGCAGGGTGAGCCACGACACAGGGCCCAACAGAACCATATAGAGAGGCTAGAGTCAAGCATGGTGTGAGGAGACTGGTGGACTCAGGAGTAACACATACTGACCCACCCATCAACCCAAACTTCAGACAGAAAAGAACACGTAACTGTCAGAAACATGACAGAACAGCCAAATGGTCATGAAATCAAGCACCTAAATCATCCAACGTGCTTCTGTTACTCTGAGATGGATTAATAATATGAGCAGAATTAAGAGTCATATAGTAGCTAACATTTAACAAACCCATCTTATGTGCCAGCCACTGCTTTAAGCTTTTTATATGCATGAATCCATTTAGTCATCACAGCCACTCTATGAAATGGTATCTTTGAAAAAGGTTTCTATAGGATCCTGGTAGGATACAGATGGAATATTCAAATGAGGCAATTGAGGAGAGCTTAATAAAGGATCACTTACAAAGGTACAGGCAGTGTCCCAGGAACCAGCAGGCACTGGTGTGGTACTCCAAAGCTAGCAACAGCAGGGAGCCATCACTCCCCTGGGTCTGAAAGAACTTGTAAGGGGAGGGATGGGTACCAGCACCTGAAGAGAGTCACTATAGCTAGGAAAGGGGATAAAACCAACTCACAGTGACCCAGAAAGAAGGGCGCTAGGGGAATAAATTCCCCAATCTCACTCTCTTCCCTTTCTCCAATTTCCTGATGACAAATCTCACTGGACAAACCCATTTGGACACCACAGGACAAGTAAGCCCATTGATATAGCCCATATAAGTCAACCTCCTCAGCACGCAGAAAGATGGAGAAGGAGGGAGAATTAATCTGGAGGGACAAATGAAAAATATCCAGTGAAGTACCATTACCATTAACTCCTGACAGATAAGGAAACTGAGGTCTAACACAGTGAAGGTACATGTCCAAGGGTATACAGCTAGCAGGCCAGAGCTGGGCTAGGAATCCAGGTGTTCTGGTGGCTGTTAACCACCACCCCTAGGCTGCAAGTGTCTCCCTTGACCCCAGTCAGGGTAGAAAATGATCAGTAAGCTCCTGGGAAGGATGACCAGGACTCCCCAGGGTTTTAAGATGAAGGGAAACAATGGTGCCCTAGCACACAATGGTAATCTAGAACCAAGGCTAGATCATATGACCCTGTACTCCCCACGTGTACCCACACACAGATAATTTAGTTATGTTGCTCCCAGGGCTCCAGTCCGTGGGACAAAAGCAGCCCAGGTGTGGGTATCAACTCTTCAGCCAGGTCACTGAATGTGGCTCAAACACAGGCAGAAGGTTTCCAGTGGAAAATATTTTATACTCCTCCAAGTGGGGGCTTCTTTTCTGCCACCCATAGGCCTACAGAGCCTCTGAACTGTCAGGAAAACAAAGTTCATAAATCCCTACTTGTCCTTCAGCCTCAGACAAAGCACCACCTGGGGAGATGCTTCAATTTGTACAATAAAAAAACCTCTCTCCAACCTTTGAATAAGAAAAAATAAATAAAAGTGCTTCACCCCACTTTGATTTGCAGCGATTTGCAGAATTGGTGTGCTATGGAATGGGCTATGGGATCCCTGAGTCCCCAGATAAACCTGGTTATGAGGGATATCCTTTATTTGACCTCTCAAACCCCACCGACTTGGCCTGCAGGGTCCCAGAGCTGTCCCAAGAAGACCCTGATCCCAGAGCAGTTGCCACCCAGGAGTCACCTGCTGGCAAGTTCACCCTTGAGGCCCCAGTAGCCCAATAGGAGAAGAAGGTGAGGTGGGTCTCTTGGCAGTGGCTGAGCTGACAGCTGAGTGGTGGGGCTGACATGGAAGGACAGCCTCTCTGCCACCCCAAGCCTTTGTTATCAAACAGCCCCCACAGGACGGCTACAGCGAGCACATCAGTACAAACACAGGCAGCCTTTCAGAAGGTAGATGCCAGGCCTGCCATTAGCCGAGGTCCTGGGGGCTCCGAGCCCATCCATTTCATCCTTGACTTCCAGCTTTATTGTTCTGTGATGGGGAGGAAGGGACAGCTCTCCCCGTGTCCACCTTGTCTGCCTTCTCTACCACGCATTGTGATACTCTGCCCCAGCAGGTCGCAGAACCGAGCCAGCTTTATGATCGCTATCTCCCTGTTTCCCCAGTCCATGGATCTTTCTGTCCCAAATAAATCAATGTTACTATTTCTCCTTTTCCTCCTCGCTCTCAGCAGGCTGCTGCTCAGGCCATTTCTTCTAGATAATGAGCCAGGCATGCTCTCGAGCTGGGCCTGTGCGGGGCTCAGGCCTGGATGGAAACAAGACTACACAGTCCAAACCGGAGGATTTCTGAGCTGCTGTGCAGGTTACCCTTGGCTGGGCCATCACAGGAGTGCGGGACAGAGCATGGCAATGATAGTGAAAAGAGGAGGTTCAAAGGTTTCATCCTAAATCATCTAAGTGGACTCTGCAATTGGCCCACGGAAGACACTTCATCTTTATGTCAGCAGGGATTCCCATACCATTTCCAATTCAGACATCAAAAGAAGGACTCTACAAGCTATTTAGCTGAACAGTTTCCAAAGTAGAGACTTTAAAACAAACAAACTCCTACATAGAATCCCAACATATATAAGAGGCAAGTGTAGCAATGTACCAGCTGATATTGAGAGGAGGGCTCAGGATCCTCCCCACTTTCACTCGCCATCAACCTCAGGGGCTACCCAAGTGTCTCCATAAAAACCCAGAGTTCTGCCAGATGTAGTGGAAGCCATGAGTCAGCCCTTTCACAGGCTTGAAGTTCCCTCTTCAGAACGTAGGGTGTGTTCCCAGCCCTGGCCCCTCGTGGCCTTCTCCACACCCACATCCGTGTGCCTGCCCCCGCCTGGCATTCACTGCACACCTTGCACTAGCTGGTGCCAGCCCTACCTGGAGGCTCTGCTCTCCATCTAGCCCCCACTGCCTCACCACGCCCCTGTAAGAATGGGCCTGACTGTGGCAGGGGCCCCAGCCCCGTTGTGTTCCCTGGCCCCTTGCTTTGCCTTTCATGCCCAAGAAGGCTCTCTTGACCTGCACAGTGACCACCTCCTCCCCAGGGTGAGTAATTTCCCGGAGACTTCAGAAATTACTTCTTGGCACTGTGGCATGACAGTTAAGGGTGTGAGCTCCAAGTCAGGCTACCTGGGTTCAAATCCTGACTCCTTTTCTAGCTATGTGACCTTCGGTAAGTTAACTGCTCCATGAATCAGTGTCCCCTTCTGCAAAGTCAGGATCTCAATCCATCCAACTTCATAGGGTTGTGGGAGGATTAACTGGGTCAATATATCACAGTTCTTTGTATGGCCCTGGCACATGGTAAACACCCAATAATTGCTACTCTACTGCACTCACTCTGCTCTCACCCCAGACTTGGTGCCAAAAGCCCAGCAGGAGCTGGGCCACCAGGCAGTTCTCTACGTCCCTGTTCCTAGTGCACACTTCAAACCACACTGCCACCTGCTGGTGGCCTGCACACATGCCAGGGGTACCTAGCCAAAACAAAACTAACTTACAAATTCATTTTATAAAAATCCATTCAATAAATATTTATTGCGCACTCATGCAATGCCAGGAACTATGCTACGTACTAGGGATGCAATAGAGAATAAAGGAGACAAGATTTTTACTCCCGTGAAGCTTACATTACAGTGACTGTTTTTCATCATAATATTCTCCCCAAGGAACCCAGAGGCAAAGGCTGACCCTGAGGGCTTAAAAAAGACTCAAGAAAAAGTTCAGCTCCCCCACCCTGTGTTGCACAAGTGCTCGGTGGAAGCCTTAAGGCTAAGAACACAATAGTAAAAGCACCACCATGATTGTGACCAGTGTTTCCTTTTCCTTTTGGGCACAGAGCCTTCCCTGCAGTTATGGGTGGCCACAGAACCAAGTTTGGCCCACAGACAATGGGCAGAAGTGATGTGAGCCACATCCAACCCTGGCCCATAAAAACTGCATGAGATGCTCTCTATGCTTTTGTCCCTTTCTGGCAGCCTAGAATGGAGAGGACCGACCCACTGCCACCCATGACAAACTTGAGAGTCACCCATTGAAGACAGCAGAATCACAAAACAGGAGGAGGCTGAGACCCTGAATCACCACTTGGGAGAAAGTTGCTCAACCAGAAAACCTACATTCGAGTTAGACAGAGGTGATAAATAAACTTTGAAATTTGGGGGTTGTATCTTATAGCTGATAACAATATGAATGTATAGAAGTGGTAAGGGATTGTGGGGAGCAATAGAGAAGCTAAATGAGAACATGAGATGGATGATGAATGAGATGATAACTCAGTCATATTCTGTTGCTCTTGTAAGTTTTTGTTCAACATTGAAAAGCAAATGTGGTTTATTTTTCCACTGAGCTCAGTAATAAAACATGAGCCATGAAAGGGGATTAGATGCCCACTGTTTTAGAAAAAGAAAAACATAACTTTAGTTTGACATGATTTCTGTCACAGATGAGAGGAGAAAAAAAAAAAAGAAAGAAAAAGTACAAAGGAAATTCTCAAGCTGGTTGGAGAATTTAGAGGCATAGTCTCAGGCACAGAGAGAAAGCTCAAGAAACTTGGAGGACATATGACCAATTTCAAAGGCTGAGAAACATCTTAGACTGGAAAGCCTCAGACCCAGGGAGGGGTCTGATGAAATCACTAAGTCACAGATGAGTTGACAGAAGACAAAAGCTGTATCTCCTCAATGCATGATCAAAATTTAAGGAATAATCCAAGCTAGCCTAAACACATCACGCAAGAGTGATAAGAAGAGATATGCCAGAAGGGACTCTCCTCCAAAATAACATTAAAACTGTTTTCAGTGGGGTTCCTCAGACCATGAGCATTGGAATCACTGAGAATGCTAGATGAAATGTATTTATATTTATTTATAGTAGTTAAAAACTGTAGACACCCCAAATGTCCATTAATAGGTGAATGGATAAGCTAAATGTGGAATATCCATACAATGGAATATTATTCAGCAGTGAAAAAGATGAGATACTGATAAATGCAACATGTATGAATCTCAATAACATTATGGTAAGCCAAAGAAGCCAGGCACAAAAGGGATATACTGTATGTTTCCATTTATGTGAAACTCTAGAAAAGACAATTTAATCTATAGTGACAGAAAGAACTTCTGTAGTTGCCTGGGGTCAGGGAAGGGGAAGTGGAAAGTGAGTGGGAAGTGGCACAAGAATGTGGGAATGTTCTCAACCTTGGTTTGGGTGGTGGCAACATGGGATTATAAATTTGTCCAAATTCATCAAAATGTACACTTAAAGTGGGTGCATTGTATTGTTCGTAAAGTATACCTCAATACAGTTAATTTAAACATTAAAATGTATAAAATACAGGCCCATTGGAAGCAAAAACACTCCAGGAGCAACAAGCACACCTACCACTCAGATGTTGGTTTCTAGTACCATTCTCTAATACAAGGAATCAGGGCCTCTTGGAGAAATAGCTGGTTCTAGAACATAGGCAGAAATACACAGACAAGTCTTGAGTTTCTTATAGTGCCACAAAGTGAGGAAGTACTCATAAAAAAAAAAAAAACAAAAAAAACACAATGATGGAAGTATGTCAAACAGACACAGAATCAATTGAATCATTCCCAATGGCCAAAGCTGAAATGATCTGAGCAAGAAAATAAAGTGGTATTGGATATAACCCAAAGTTATAATATAAAGAGCCATGTGTCAGTCAAGCAATCAATCAGTAAGGGAGAACAGACAACCTCTCATAAAGAAGAGTTCCAAATAATTTATGTAGATATTCTTCCCTCAAGGAGGTGGAGCATAACACCCCAGTCTTTAAGTGTGGGCTGTGCACAGTGATTTCCTTCTAAAGAGTACAGTATAGAAAAGAGGCAGGGAAAAGTATATGGTGGAGAAACCGAACAAACACGACCTCAGCCATGTGATGAAGGTCAACATCAACAATGGTAAGTCATGTTGATAGTATGTGCCCTGATACCATGTGATGAGAATGGCACCTTACCCCTGTGATTTTCCCCAAAAAACCAATAACCCCAATCTAACCATAAGAGAGACATCAGACAAATCTCAATTTTGGGACATTCTACATAATACCTCACCAGCACTCGTAAAAACTGTAAGCGTCATCAAAAAACAAGAGAAGTCTGAGAAACTGTGGCAACAAGGAGAGATGATGATTAAATGTACTGTGGTACCTGGATGGGATCCTGGGACAGAAAAAGGACATTAGCTAGGAACCAAGGCAATCTGAATAAAGTATGGACTTTAATAAGAATGTGTCACTGTTGGTTCATTAATTGTGACAAATGTAAAATATTATTAATAGGGAAAATTGGGTGTGGATTATATGGGAAATCTCTGTACTATCTTTGCAAAATTTTTGTAAACCCAAAACCATTCTAAAATTAAAAGTTTATTAAAAATTGCAGGCCCATTCAATCAGAATCTCTGGCCCATGGTGCCCTGTAATATGTATTTGACACACTCAGGTGCATCCAAGAAGCCCTAAAGCAGTGGTTCTCAACCTGAGCTGCTCATCATAATCAGGATACCTGGACCCCACCCACTAGAAATTGTGATTCAATCAATAGGCATGAAGAGGGGTCAAACATAGGTCTTTTTCAAAGGTCCCCTAGTGATTCTATTGCGCAGCCCGAGTTGACATTAGTTGCTTTAGGACATGTAGGATTCCTTCATTCATTCTTTTTTACTTCTACATCCAGTATTTCCTCCTTCCTTTCCCTAAAACATGTCACTTGCCTGCTTGGGGAAAAAGAAAAGCTGCCATGGGCCTGCAGAACACGGGAACCACTCCCGAGTGGGTATATTCCAGCCTTTGGCCGCCAGAGCCTAGCCATCTCCTGACTGCACCTTTGTCTACCCCTACGGCGCTGCAGGCATCGGACCCAACAAGACTGCTTCCTTCACTGCACCGTGGTCCACACCTAAGCCTCCTCTTTCCTGGGTGGACTTTCCTGCCTCTTCTGCCTGGCAAACTCCTCCTCATCCTTCAAAACCCTCCTCATCCTTCAAAACCCAGATCAGATGTCACTCTCTCTCTCTGAAGCCTTCCCAGATATCACCCTAGAACTTAGTCACTTTTCTCTTTTGTCTTCCCACCACACTTTTCTGACACCTGTCTTATCACCCACTGCATTGGATGGCAATTATTTGTTTGGGTGTCTCTGCCACATCACTGGAATGTGAACTCTTTGAGGATAAGAATCTGGCACTGATTGTCACTCACAGCCCCCTGTCCTCTCAGCACAGTGCTGAGCACACAGTAGCTTCTCAATATTCATTCCTGTGAGTACTAGATGCATTAGTGAACAAACTCATTCTGAGGGCCTTAGCCTTGTGTTAGGGGAAGTAAAATCTGCCAGCTAGGAGAAGATCTTTCTCTGTATCAGATGACCCATCTACTCTGTTCGTTTGCTCTGAAAGCGACATTCAGAACACTTCCTTAATCTGTTTGTTAAGAACTTCGTACACCAACTTAATGAACGGGCTCTCGTATACATAAGCCAGTCTGGATGTCAAGGACGCTGCTGGGAATATGAAAAGCAAGCAGACATCCCAGACTCATGTACCAGCCTTGAAGCAGCAAACACCTTGCAAGGAAGAGAGCAGAAAGAGGTAGGGCCAGAAGACCTGTGAACGCCCGAGAGAATTTCCACTGCCCTGCCCTGCCCTTAGCTCATACCCATGACCACCCTGTAAAGCATGCAAGGCAGCTGTTGCAAACCTCTCTTTCTTATGCGAGGAAACTGAGGCTCAGAAAAGCTGAGATGGCATCCGGTATCGGGGGCAATGCCCAAAGCAGCCACCACAAAGGAGAAATTTGTAAAAGCCTCATGAGAACCATACACTCAGTTCCGTATGAACTTGTGCTTGTTTTTAAGAAGTAGCAAGTCAATACCCCCAAGCTCATTCAGGGGAGGAGCAAAGACTAGAATCTGATCTTCCAACAAAAGAAAGAAAGATTCTGTGTGGTATGAAAAAAGAGGATCTAGGGCCACAAATCATTTGAGGATCAGATAAGAGTTATACACCCTCTTGCCAGCAAAAAATCCAGTTCTCAAGATTTTGCATAAAACCTAGAGTTTAAAAAGCTCTCTGAAATAAGCAAGGACTATCCAGGGGAAAAGAGGACCTGGGTAAGAATCCCTGAGCTAGACAGTCCTAGGATCCCTTTAAATCATGACATTCCCTAATTTATCTTTTTAAAGACAAAAGTGCTCAGTATAGGCTGCAACATAGTAACTGCTCAGTAAATGAAAGCTATTAATTATAATGGTGTAAAAATAAATGTGAAATTAGTCTCTCTCAATTACAAGAGATAGAAACTCAACTGAAACTAGCTCAAATAAAATAAAAACTACTGGGAATATCAAGCTTGAGGCACAACAATTCATCTAGATTCTAGATGAATTCATCTAGAATCTGGATCTTTTCGGTTCGTCTTTCTTAGATCTTGGTTCCATTCTCAACCAGGCTGTCTCCTTATTGGGGCAAGATGGCCACCAGCTGCTCCAAATTCACATCTATCCTTTCAGTCACTCTAGAAGAAGAAGCAAGTTTCTTTTCCACTTGTTTCAGCAAAAGTTCAGGATCATCCTATTTGGAACACCTCAAGTCACTTAACAATCCTTGAACAAATCTCTAAGCCTGAGTGACAGCATATCCTAATGGGCTTCAGCTTCAGACCCACAACAAGATCCAGAGCTGGTGAGGCCAACCACCCAAACCACACACATCGCGAGTGGGGAAGGGGTGGCTCCCTAAGAAAAATCAGTGTGCTATTACCAGAGGAAATGGGAAAGTGATACTGAATGGGCAGAATCAATCTATGTCCATTACAATAACAGTAAGCAGCAATCATATATAGGGGGCTATTGTTATTTAGAGTGGACCCAGCATGCTGATGTTTATTCAGTGCTGGTCTTGATAACTTTTTACATAGACATGGTGGTCCAAAGGCATGGGAAGCCTTTAGATGCCTTCATCCCAATAACAGCCCTGCTTGCTCATTTTAATTCATCTCCGTTCAAGAGAACAGCCCCAGTAACAGAAACCCTCCCATCACCTTCAGCCCTGTCTCTGTCAGTCAACAGCCATGGCTACAGGGAGAAGAGAAAAATCTCCTATCACCTTGATAGGCCTCCTGCTCGGGTGTACTTTTGTTCCTTTACCTAACCCTGAAGTCTATCTTTATTTTCTCCCCTACTGAGTGGTTTGATGACTATCTACTTTAATCATTACAGAGATACAGAAATTTGCTAGGGCGGCAACTGTAATCCTTACAGAACAGGAATACCTGAAGTACTTTTTCTATTAATGACCTCGGCCCTGAGAAGTAATCTGAGCACCAATGATACATTGCCACCCTCCAGGCATTAGGAACGAAGACTTGCCTATCTGCCTCCTTGTCCTCCATCAGCAGCTGGCCCCAAGACATTGCTGGTCTGGATTAGATGGAGAAAAGGGCTTTCAACTCCATTCCCTCTTTCTAGCCCGCTCTGGGCCACAGCCCAGCTCAGGGAAGCTCCCTGCTCTTGCCATAACTCAAACAGCCACCCCACAAGCCCCAGAAGAAAGGATCTGCCTGCAGCCTTGAAGATGTGGTTATCTAGTTTTGTCTGAGGAGAACTCAACTCTTTTTAGGATAGAAAGTTTTAGAGGGGAGGGAAGAATGCTTAGTGTAATGAGAATTAAAAGGTATGAAAATTAAGAGTTGTCATCTAGGCAACCAAATTCTTTCTTCTTTTCTAAAAGCAAGGAAGAGAGTCCAGTGGTGATTTCTTCAACACTGAAACCTGCTTGTCCCCTGCTCAAAAGCCTTCTCTGGCTCCCTATTGTCTTAGATATAAAATCAACCTCCTGAGTGTGCCTTCCAGGTCCTGTGTGATCTGGCTCCTATTTACATTTCCAGCTTCAATTCTCTTTGCTTTATCCCTCCACTTTGCTCCAGCATGTCTTAAAGAACCCATCTTGCTCTTGCCACAAAGCTTGTTCTCTCTTTCTAATGTGTTTCTCTGCTTTGTTACTGTATTAGTTTCCTTTCACCACTCTAACAAATTACCAAAAACTTGTTGGCTTAAAATAATAAAACTGCACTTTCTTACAGTTCTGGAGGCCAGAAGCCCAAATTGGTTCCACTGGGCTGAAACCAATGTGCTGACAGTGTCGTGCCCCCTCCTAAGGTTCTAGGAGAGAATCCATTTTCTTGCCTTTTCTAGCTTCTAAAGCTACATTCCTTGCATTTCTTGGCTCCTGATCCCTTCTGTCTCCAAAGCAGCATAGCATTTTGCTTCATTGCTCACACAGCCTTATTCTTCAGTCTCAAATCTTCCTGTGCCTACTTCTTATAAGGACACTTATGGTTGCATTTAGAGTCTACCTGGATAATCCAGCATAATCTCCCCATATCAAAATCTTTAGCTTATCACATATACAAGACCCTTTTGGGGGAGCTTCAAGATGGCGGAAGAGTAAGACTCAGAGATCACCTTCCTCCCCACAAATACATCAGAAATACATCTACACGTGGAACTGCTCCTACAGAACACCTACTGAACGCTGGCAGAAGACCTCAGACCTCCCAAAAGGCAAGAAACTCCCCATGTACCTGGGTAGGGCAAAAGAAAAAAGAAAAAACAGAGACGAAATAATAGGGATGGGACCTGCACCAGTGGGAGGGAGCTGTGAAGGAGGAAAGGTTCCCACACACTAGGAAGCCCCTTCGCGGGCAGAGACTGCGGGTGGCAGAGGGGGGAAGCTTCGGAGCCATGGAGGAGAGCACAGCCACAGGGGTGCGGAGGGCAAAGCGGAGAGACTCCCCGCACAGAGGATCGGTGCCGACCAGCACTCAGCAGCCCGAGAGGCTTGTCTGCTCACCCGCCGGGGCGGGCGGGGCTGGGAGCTGAGGCTCGGGCTTCAGAGGTCAGACCCCAGGGAGAGGACTGGGGTTGGCGGCGTGAACACAGCCTGAAGGGGGCTAGTGCGCCACGGCTAGCCGGGAGGGAGTCCGGGAAAAAGTCTGGAGCCGCCGAAGAGGCAAGAGACTTTTTCTTCCCTCTTTGTTTCCTGGTGCGTGAGGAGAGGAGATTAACAGCATCGCTTAAAGGAGCTCCAGAGACGGGCCCGAGCCGCGGCTATTAGCGCTGACCCCAGACATGGGCATGGGACGCTAAGGCGGCTGCTGCCGCCACCAAGAAGCCTGTGTGCGAGCACAGGTCACTCTCCACACCTCCCCTCCCGGGAGCCTGTGCAGCCCACCACTGCCAGGGTCCCGTGATCCAGGGACAACTTCCCCAAGAATGCACGGTGCACCTCAGGCTGGTGCAACGTCACGCCGGCCTCTGCCACCACAGGCTTGCCCCGCATCCATACCCCTCCCTCCCCCCGGCCTGAGTGAGCCAGAGCCCACGAATCAGCTGCTCCTTTAACCCCATCCTGTATGAGCGAAGAACAGATGCCCTTAGGCGACCTACATGCAGAGGCGGGTCCAAATCCAAAGCTGAACCCCAGGAGCTGTGCGAACAAAGAAGAGAAAGAGAAATTTCTCCCAGCAGCCTCAGGAGCAGCGGATTAAATCTCCACAACCAACTTGATGTACCTGCATCTGTGGAATACCTGAATATAGACAATGAATCATCCCAAATTGAGGAGGTGGACTTTGGGAGCAATGATTTTTTTTTTCTTCCCTTTTTCTCTTTTTGTGAGTGTGTATGTGTATGCTTCTGTGATTGATTTTGTCTTTATAGCTTTTACCAATTGTCCGAGGGTTCTGTCTGTCCATTTTTTTTGTTTTCATTACTTTTAAAATATTTTTTCTTAATAATTATTTTTTATTTTTTATTTTAATAACTTTATTTATTTTATTTTACTTTATTTTATTTTATCTTCTTTCTTTCTTTCTTTCTATTTTTTCTTCCTTTTATTCTGAGCCGTGCGGATGACAGGCTCTTGGTGCTCCAGCCAGGTGTCAGGGCTGTGCCTCTGAGGTGGGAGAGCCAACTTCAGGACCCTGGTCCACAAGAGAACTCCCAGCTCCATGTAATGTCAAATGGTGAAAATCTCCCAGAGATCTCCGTCTCAACACCAAGACCCACCTCCACTCAACAAACAGCAAGCTACAGTGCTGGACACCCTATGACAAACAACTAGTAAGAGAGGAACACAATCCCATCCATTAGCAGAGAGGCTGCCTAAAATCATACTAAGGACACAAACACCGCAAAACACACCACCAGACGTGGACGTGCCCACCAGAAAGACAACATCCTGCCTCATCCACCAGAACACAGGCACTAGTCCCCTCCACCAGGAAGCCTACACAACCCACTGAACCAACCTTAGCCACTGGGGACAGACACCAAAAACAACAGGAACTACGAACATGCACCTGAGAAAAGGAGACCCCAAACACAGTAAGTTAAGCAAAATGAGAAGACAGAAAAACACACAGCAGATGAAGGAGCAAGGCAAAAACCCACCAGACCTAACAAATGAAGAGGAAATAGGCAGTCTACCTGAAAAAGAATTCAGAATAATGGTAGTAAACATGATCCTAAATCTTGGAAATAGAATAGAGAAAATACAAGAAACGTTTAACAAGGACCTAGAAGAACTACAACAAACAGTGATGAATAACACAATAAATGAAATTAAAAATTCTCTAGAAGGAATCAATAGCAGAATAACTGAGGCAGAAGAACGGATAAGTGACCTGGAAGATAAAATAGTGGAAATAACTACTGCAGAGCAGAATAAGGAAAAAAGAATGAAAAGAATTGAGGACAGTCTCAGAGACCTCTGGGACAACATTAAACGCACCAACATTCGAATTATAGGGGTCCCAGAAGAAGAAAAGAAAAAGAAAGGGACTGAGAAAATATTTGAAGAGATTATAGTTGAAAATTTCCCTAATATGGGAAAGGAAATAGTTAATCAAGTCCAGGTAGCACAGAGAGTCGCATACAGGATAAATCCAAGGAGAAACATGCCAAGCCACATATTAATCAAACTATCAAAAATAAAATACAGGGCTTCCCTGGTGGCGCAGTGGTTGAGAATCTGCCTGCCAATGCAGGGGACACGGCTTGAAGCCCTGGTCTGGGAAGATCCCACATGCCGCAGAGCAACTAGGCCCGTGAGACACAACTACTGAGCCTGCGCCTCTGGAGCTTGTGCTCCGCAACAAGAGAGGCCGGGACAGTGAGAGGCCCGCGCACCACGATGAAGAGTGGCCGCCGCTCGCCGCAACTAGAGAAAGCCCTCACACAGAAATGAAGACACGACACAGCCAAAAATAAATAAATAAATAAATAAAATAAAATAAAATACAAAGAAAAAATATTAAAAGCAGCAAGGGAAAAACAACAAATAACACACAAGGGAATCCCTATAAGGTTAACAGCTGATCTTTCAGCAGAAACTCTGCAATCCAGAAGGGAGTGGCAGGACATATTTAAAGTGATGAAGGAGAAAAACCTACAACCAAGATTACTCTACCCAGCAAGGATCTCATTCAGATTTGATGGACAATTAAAACCTTTACAGACAAGCAAAAACTAAGAGAATTCAGCACTACCAAACCACCTTTAAAACAAATGCTAAAGGAACTTCTCTAGGCAGGAAACACAAGAGAAGGAAAAGACCTACCATAACAAACCCAAAACAATTAAGAAAACAGTAATAGGGACATACATATTGATAATTATCTTAAATGTAAATGGATTAAATGTTCCAACCAAAAGACATAGACTTGCTGAATGGATAGAAAAACAAGACCCGTATATATGCTGTCCACAAGAGACGCACTTCAGACCTAGGGACATATACAAACTGAAAGTGAGGGGATGGAAAAAGATATTCCATGCAAATAGAAATCAGAAGAAAGGTGGAGTAGCAATTCTCATATCAGACAAAATAGACTTTAACATAAAGACTATTACAAGAGACAAAGAAGGACACTACATAATGATCAAGGGATTGATCCAAGAGGAAGATATAACAATTGTAAATATTTATGCAACCAACATAGGAGCACCTCAATACATAAGGCAAATACTACCAGCCATAAAAGGGGAAATCGACAGTAACACAATCATAGTGGGGGACTTTAACACCCCACTTTCGGCAATGGACAGATCATCCAAAATGAAAATAAATAAGGAAACACAAGCTTTAAATGATACATTAAACAAGATGGACTTAATTGATATTTATAGGACATTCCATCCAAAAACAACAGAATACACATCCTTCTCAAGTGCTCATGGAACATTCTCCAGGATAGATCACACCTTGGGTCACAAATCAAGCCTTGCTAAATTTAAGAAAACTGAAATCATATCAAGTATCTTTTCCAACCACAACGCTATGAGACTAGATATCAATTACAGGAAAAAATCTGTAAAAAATACAAACACATGGAGGCTAAACAATACACTACTTAATAACCAAGAGATGACTGAAGAAATCAAAGGGGAAATCAAAAAATACCTAGAAACAAATGACAATGAAAACAAGACGACCCAAAACCTATGGGATGCAGCAAAAGCAGTTCTAAGAGGGAAGTTTATAGCAATAAAATCCTACCTTAAGAAACAAGAAACATCTCACATAAACAATCTAACCTTACACCTAAAGCAATTAGAGAAAGAAGAACACAAAAACCCCAAAGTTAGCAGAAGGAAAGAAATCATAAAGATCAGATCAGAAATAAATGAAAAAGAAATGAAGGAAACGATAGCAAAGATCAATAAAACTAAAAGCTGGTTCTTTGAGAAGATAAAATTGATAAACCATTAGCCAGATTCATCAAAAAAAAAAGGAAGAAGACTCAAATCAATAGAATTAGAAATGAAAAAGGAGAAGTAACAACTGACACTGCAGAAATACAAAGGATCATGAGAGATTACTACAAGCAACTCTATGCCAATAAAACGGACAACCTGGAAGAAATGGACAAATTCTTAGAAATGCACAACCTTCTGAGACTGAACCAGGAAGAAATAGAAAATATGAACAGTCCAATCACAAGGACTGAAATTGAAACTGTGATTAAAAATCTTCCAACAAACAAAAGCCCAGGACCAGAAGGATTCACAGGTGAATTCTATCAAACATTTAGAGAAGAGCTAACACCTATCCCTCTCAAACTCTTCCAAAATATAGCAGAGGGAGGAACACTCCCCAACTCATTCTACGAGGCCACCATCACCCTGATACCAAAACCAGACAAAGATGTCACAAAGAAAGAAAACTACAGGCCAATATCACTGATGAACATAGATGCAAAAATCCTCAACAAAATACTAGCAAACGGAATCGAACAGCACATTAAAAGGATCATATACCATGATCAAGTGGGGTTTATCCCAGGAATGCAAGGATTCTTCAATATACGTGTCAATCAATGTGATACACCATACTAACAAATTGAAGGAGAAAAACCATATGATCATCTTAATAGATGCAGAGAAAGCTTTCGACAAAATTCAACACCCATTTATGATAAAAGCCCTGCAGAAAGTAGGCATAGAGGGAACTTTCCTCAACATAATAAAGGCCATATATGACAAACCCACAGCCAACATCCTCCTCAATGGTGAAAAACTGAAACCATTTCCACTAAGATCAGCAACAAGACAAGGTTGCCCACTCTCACCACTATTATTCAACACAGTTTTGGAAGTTTTAGCCACAGCAATCAGAGAAGAAAAAGAAATAAAAGGAATCCAAATCGGAAAAGAAGAAGTAAAGCTGTCACTGTTTGCAGATGACATGACACTATACATAGAGAATCCTAAAGATGCTACTAGAAAACTACTAGAGCTAATCAATGAATTTGGTAAAGTAGCAGGATACACAATTAATGGACAGAAATCTCTTGCATTCTTATACACTAATGATGAAAAACCTGAAAGTGAAATTAAGAAAACACTCCCGTTTACCATTGCAACAAAAAGAATAAAATATCTAGGAATAAACCTACCTAAGGAGACAAAAGACCTGTATGCAGAAAATTATAAGACACTGATGAAAGAAATTAAAGATGATACAAATAAATGGAGAGATATACCATGTTCTTGGATTGGAAGAATCAACATTGTGAAAATGACTGTACTACCCAAAGCAATCTACAGATTCAATGCAATCCCTGTCAAACTACCACTGGCATTTTTCACAGAACTAGAACAAAAAATTTCACAATTTGTATGGAAACACAAAAGACCCCGAATAGCCAAAGCAACCTTGAGAAAGAAAAACGGAGCTGGAGGAATCAGACCTCCTGACTTCAGACTATACTACAAAGCTACAGTAATCAAGACAGTATGGTACTGGCACAAAAACAGAAACATACATCAATGGAACAGGATAGAAAGCCCAGAGATAAACCCATGCACATATGGTCACCTTATCTTTGATAAAGGAGGCAAGAATATACAATGGAGAAAAGACAGCCTCTTCAATAAGTGGTGCTGGGAAAACTGGACAGGTACATGTAAAAGTATGAAATTAGAACACTCCCTAACACCATACACAAAAATAAACGCAAAATGGATTAAAGACCTAAAAGTAAGGCCAGACACTATCAAACTCTTAGAGGAAAACATAGGCAGAACACTCTATGACATAAATCACAGCAAGATCTTTTTTGACCCACCTCCTAGAGAAATGGAAATAAAAACAAAAATGAACAAATGGGACCTAATGAAACTTAAAAGCTTTTGCACAGCAAAGGAAACCATAAACAAGACCAAAAAACAACCCTCAGAATGGGAGAAAATATTTGCAAATGAAGCAACTGACAAAGGATTAATCTCCAAGATTTACAAGCAGCTCATGCAGCTCAATAACAAAAAAACAAACAACCCAATCCAAAAATGGGCAGAAGACCTAAACAGACATTTCTCCAAAGAAGATATACAGATTGGCAACAAACACATGAAAGAATGCTCAACATCATTAATCATTAGAGAAATGCAAATCAAAACTACAATGAGGGGGCTTCCCTGGTGGCGCAGTGGTTGAGAGTCTGCCTGCCAATGCAGGGGACACGGGTTCAGGCCCTGGTCTGGGAAGATCCCACATGCCGCGAAGCAACTAGGCCCATGAGCCACAATTACTGAGCCTGCGTGTCTGGAGCCTGTGCTCCGCAACAAGAGAGGCCGCAATAATGAGAGGCCTGTGCACCGCGATGAAGAGTGGCCCCCACTTGCCGGAACTGGAGAGAGCCCTCGTACAGAAACGAAGACCCAACGCAACCATAAATTAATTAATTAATTAATTAAAAAAAAAAAAAAAACTACAATGAGATATCATCTCACACCGGTCAAAATGGCCAGCATCAAAAAATCTACAAACAATAAATGCTGGAGAGGGTGTGGAGAAAAGGGAACACTCTTGCACTGTTGGTGGGAATGTAAATTGATACAGCCACTATGGAGAACAGTATGGAGGTTCCTTAAAAAACTAAAAATAGAACTACCATATGACCCAGCAATCCCACCACTGGGCATATACCCTGAGAAAACCATAATTCAAAAAGAGTCATGTGCCAGAATGTTCATTGCAGCTCTATTTACAATAGCCAGGACTCGGAAGCAACCTAAATGTCCATCATCGGATGAATGGATAAAGATGCGGCACACATATACAATGGAATATTACTCAGCCATAAAAAGAAACGAAATGGAGTTATTTGTAGTGAGGTGGATGGAGTTAGAGTCTGTCATTCAGAAAGAGAAAAACAAATACCGTATGCTAAAACATATATATGGAATCTAAGGAAAAAAAAAAAAAGGTCATGAAGAACCTAGTGGCAAGACGGGAATAAAGACACAGACTGGGCTTCCCTGGTGGCGCAGTGGTTGAGAGTCTGCCTGCCGATGCAGGGGACACGGGTTCCAGCCCTGGTCTGGGAAGATCCCACATTCCGCGGAGCAACTGGGCCCGTGAGCCACAACTACTGAGCCTGAGCGTCTGGAGCCTGTGCTCCGCAACAAGAGAGGCCGCGATAGTGAGAGGCCCGCGCACCGCGATGAAGAGTGGCCCCGGCTCGCCGCAACTGGAGAAAGCCCTTGCACAGAAACGAAGACCCAACACAGCCAAAAATAAATAAATAAATAAATAAATAAATAAATAAATAAATAATTAAAAATGAATATCTGCTTAAAAAAATTGTCTTTAAAAAAAAAAAAAAAAGACACAGACCTACTAGAGAATGGACTTGAGGATATGGGGAGGGGGAAGGGTAAGATGTGACAAAGTGAGAGAGTGGCATGGACATATATACACTACCAAATGTGAAATAGATAGCTAGTGGGAAGCAGCCGCATAGCACAGGGAGATCAGCTCGGTGCTTTGTGACAACCTAGAGGGGTGGGATAGGGAGGGTGGGAGGGAGATGCAAGAGGGAGAGGATATGGGGATATATGTATACATATAGCTGATTCACTTTGTTGTACAGCAGAAACTAATACAACATTGTAAAGCAATTATACTCCAATAAAAAAAATTTCTAAAAATTAGATTTTAGGTTCACCTACATTTTTACTCTTTCAGTGCTCTTCAGTCTTTATTGTAGACCTGATTTCTCCCCCTTTAAAATTTCCCTTTAGCTTGAAGAACTTTCTTTACCATTTCTTATAGTGCAGATAGGCTGGCACCAAATTTGTCCAGCTTTCCCTCATTTAAAAATTTCTTTGTTTTGCCTTCATTTTTTAAAATATATTTACTCAGGATGTAGAATTCTATATTGAGAGTTTTTGGTTTTATTTCAGCCCTTTAAAGATGTCATTCCATTGCCTTCTGGCCTCCATTGTTTCTGATGAGAAATCAGCTCTATTTTTATATTGTTCCCATGATGTACATGTGTCTTTCCTCTCTCTGATCTTAATATTTTCCCTTTAACTTTCATTTTTGCCAGTGTGACTATAATGTCTAAGAAGGGTGTTTTGTTCTGTTTTTTAATTTATCCTATGTGGGGTTCTCTGATTAGTTCTGTTAAGCTTCTTAAATTTTCAGTCTTTTGTTGTTGTTGTTGGACCAGGATTTTCTTATGTCTTTAAAAAAATGGGAAAAAATCCAAATACAGAAAGACTATTTACTCACTGCAAAACATTCAGAAAAAAATCAAAACATTTTAAAGATGAATGTCATCTGCAATCTCACTGTGGGATATTTCCACAAATTTTTTCAATGCACTCCCCCCACATTTTACATAAATATGATTATTTATGCAATAATAAATATTTAATCACCTCCTTGTCTTGTTAAGAATATCTCATGGCAAAGTTCATATCAATATTTAGAAAGCTACATTGTTATTTTTAAGTTTTTATTGGAGTATAGTTGATTTACAATGTTGTATTAATTTCAGGTGTACAGCAAAGTGAATCAGTTATACACATACATATACATGTACCCACTCTATTTTTTAGATTCTTTTCCCATATAGGCCATGACAGAGTACTGAGTAGAGTTCCCTGTGCTATACAGTAGGTCTTTATTAGTTATCTATTTTATATATAGTAGTATGTATATGTCATTTAAGGATAAAGAAGACGTGGCACATATATAGAACGGAATATCACTCAGTCATAAAAAAGAACGAAACAATGCCATCCGCAGCAACATGGATGGACCTAAAGACTGTCATACCGAGTGAAGCAAGCCAGACAGAGAAAGATAAACATCATATGATATCGCCTATATGTGGAATCCAAAAATGAGCACAAGTGAACTTATCCACAAAACAGGAATAGAGCCACAGATGTAGAAAACAAGCCCATGGCTACCAGGGGGAAGGGGGGGCGGGGAGGGACAAACTGGGAGACCAGGATCTACATCTTTTTTTTTTTTGGAGTATAGTTGCTTTACACTGCTGTGTCAGTTTCTGCTGGTACAGCAAAGTGAATCAGTCATATGTATACATATATCCCCTCTTTTTTGGATTTCCTTCCCATTTAGGTCATCACAGAGCACCGAGTAGAGTTCCCTGTGCTATACAGTAGTTCTCATTAGTTATCTATTTTATACATAGTAGTGTGTATATGTCAATCCCAATCTCCCAATTCATCCCACCCCACCCCATTTTTTATTTATTTTTTTTTAATTTGGTACTTCTCTGGTTGTTTGAGTTTACATGAAGTTTTTAGTTACTAATATTGCATTTTTCAATTCTAGGATTTCCATCTTGTTATTTTTTATAGGTGCCAAATCCCTTCTGAAATTCCCCATTTCTTTACTCATTAAATGACTCCTTTCCTATAGATTTTTAAACATTTGCACTATATTGTTATTCTAAAATTCTTATCTGAAAATTTTAACATCTGATTTGCCTGTGGGCAAGTGACCATTTTTCTGTTTCTTTGCAAGTCTTCTAATTTTTTATTTCATGTTCAGCAGTGTCTAGGAATGGCTCCTCTCTCTGAAGTTAAGTCCTTATAGATTTCTTTGTGTCCATAGCTCTTTGATGGCTTTAAAGAAAAGAATGATTTTGTTATTTTTGTTTGCCTAGTGACTTGTGGTTGTGTTGTTAGGGGTGAGGGTCTTTCACATATTCCTATACGCTAGTTAGAGGTGGAATACCTCATTTAGGTTTTGTTGCATAATAAACTTTCCCAAAAGTTAGTGGATTGAAACAACAATCATTTGTTTAGCTCACATGTCTGTGGTTGGCAATTTGGTCTGAGTTCACCTACATGGTTTTTCTGGTCTCCGGTGGGGTCTCAATACATCTGCAGCCAAGTACGGGTCAGGTTGGAGGATTCACTTCTGAGCGTTGGCTGCCAATCAGCCAGTACAATGTGGGCAGCTGAGTGACCTGTATCTCATCCTCCAGCAGGCAAGCTCAAGTGTGTTCCTATGGCAGCTTGGCAGCAAAACCAGCCAGACCATGAAGGTTTCCTGAGGCCTATCCTTGAAACTAGCAAATGGTCACATCTGCCACATTTTATAGGCCAAACAAGACACAAGTCCAGCCCAGATTCAAGACATGGGAATATAAACTTTGCCTCTTGATCAAAGGAGCAGCAAAGTCACAGCAATAGGCTGTGTCACGGAAGTGTTGAGAATTGTAGCTTTTTTTTTTTGCAATCAACTAAACGTATAACAGTTTGTTCCTTTTGATTTTTTTTCATTTTTAATTAAGCATTCAAATTACCTTTTCCAAAAGAGCAACAAAATCTACTTTTCTATGTTTCTCAGAAAAAAAAATAACGTATCACAGACTGCAGTCAATCAAAATTGGTAGTGTTCAATCCATGAATACCAACAGTGTAGGGTAATCATATAATGACTTCAGAGAAGCAGAGGTAGGTTTTTTCTACTCTAACCCCATGAGTCTACACTTTAAGCAGTGTTTTGGTTTGAGGAGGGACAGCATAAGAATAGCGCTGTCAGTCTGGGGCATTTGAGGAAGAAGAAATCAGTTCAGACCAAGACTCAAAATCACACCATAAGACAGATGGTTAAAGGAATCAGAGCTGTTTTTCTTGGAGAAGGGACTCTTCAATAAAGATAAGCCAATAGGCTTCAAATATCTATAGATTTGTTTGGTTTAATCATTTTTTTAAAATCAGGAATTGGGGGTTATTTTCTTACCTAAACTATTTGTGTTGAGATATAATTCATGCGCCATAAAATTCAACATAGGAAAGTATACAATAGAGTGGGTGTTGTTACATTAAAAAGGTTGTACAGTTATCACCACTATCTAATTCCAGAACATTTAACCACCCCGAAACCCCATACCTGCTAGCAGTCACTCCCTATTCCTCCCTCATCACAGCCCCTGGAAACCACTAATCTACCTTCTGTCTCCATAGATTTGCCCATTCTGGGTATTTCATAGAAATGGAAATGTACAACTATGTCGTGTTTTGTGACTGGCTTCTTTCATTCAACATGATGTGTTTTATATCTATCCATTCTGTAGCTTGTATCAATACTTCATTCCTTTCTATAGTTGAATAATATTCCATTGTGTAAATAGATCATATTTTTAACCATTTTAGTTGATGGACATTTCGGTTGTTTCCACTTTTTAGCTATTATGAACATACTGTGAACATTCATGTATAAATTTTTTTTGAAAACCTAAGATTTCTGTTTCCTTGGATATTATACCCCTGATTGTTGGGTCAGTTTCATTTATTCTTGAAGGCAAAGCCAATGCTAAAAGCAAAGAATTTTCTACCACAGGAAACTATGTTCACAATGGAATGAACTTCATTGAAAGATAATAAGCTGTCTGTACCTGGAGAGGTAGCAGAGCAAACTGGATGAGATTCTTGACAGAATATGGAATGTTAGACTAGCAAGATGCAGGACTATAGAGTTTAGGAGCAAATATTCTGGTGCCTAACTGCTTGAGTTCAAATTTCACTTTTGCTACTTGCCAGCTATGTGCCAGCTTTGGGCAAACCACTTAATCTGGTTTAGCTTCTGAATTTCCTCATATTTAAAATAAAAACACCTAACTCCCTGGTATTAAATTACATACTATATGTAAAACTCCTGGCACAAGGCCTGGCACAGAGTAAGTGCTCGAACAATAGAAGCTGTTATCATTACTACGATCATCATGAGACTTGAGTTTTAGAAATCCTTTTTTAAAATACAAACTGGGGATCCCTTTATCATTTTACTCTTCTACTCACTCATACTCTCTCCATTTCTCAGTTCCTCCGTGTTTTCTTCTCCAAATAAAGTTTTCCAGACATAAACAGATTAAAAATCACCTGGAAGCTAACCCAAACTCTCTATCATTCCACAGAGAACTGGTTTGATTCACATTTAAAGGAGTAAATTAAAAGGTGTATTTGTAACCAAGATATAATTCCTTGAGAGGACTCCAGTCTCCTTTAGGTCAGCAGGGCCATTATTAGGTCAGATGACCTTACACGTGTCCCTTCCAACTTTCCCATGAAGGAGCTCAGAGAGTTCAATTCACCTGCCTAAGCAGTAAAGCCAGGATCAAACACAGTTAATAGAATACGGCGGAGTGGGGACCTCAAAACCTGGGTCCATCTAACTCCAGAACACAGCTGAGTGTATTACCAAATGAATAGTTCATCAAACAAATTAACAAAGTTGTTGAAAAAATGCCAACATTTCTCTATTTATCCAAGTAAAGTGTATAAATATATATATATTGCTTACTGTATACCAGGCACCAATCCTGAGCACTTTACATGTGTTAATTGGCTCAAACTTCATAACAGTCCCATGAGGAGGGACTATTATTACTATGATGATGTCCATTTTACAAATAGGCAAATGGAGACACGGAAAGATTAGTACCTATTCAAGATGACTCACCTATTATGTGGCAAAACTGGAATTCCAATGCTGGCCCTGGAGCCCATGCTGTCACCCATTATGCTATGTTGCTATAGCACAAAGAGAAAAAACTGACAGTAGGTAATTTGCCTACCTACTAAACCTTTACTTCTCCCAAGATGCCCCCCTTCTTGTCAGGTGTGAAATCTCCTGTGGCCAGAAGAGAGGTCCTATATGCTAGATATCACTGAAGTAGCCTGAGTCCCAAGCAGGAAATTCCACAGTATTCCCAGACCCAAAGCCACAGGAGTAAGGAAAACACTCTCCTTTTACAAGAAGCTTAGGGTTCTCTCCCTGTTCTGGATGCATCAGCCACCCCTGCTCTTGACTCCTGGTTTCTGCTCCTCCTCTCTCTCTGCTTCTTGTTATTAATTACCTCCGCAGACTTCTGGTGTCTTCAGCCCAATAGTTCTGAGCTCATTCTGTCTACCCAGAGGCTGGTTACTCTTAACCTGCACTCTGCCTCCAGTCACAAGCTACAAGGCCCTGCATCCCACAGGTTAGTGATAACACTCAGCCTCTTCTTTCCTGATGTGCTAGGACTGGAACTGTGTCCTCCGGCACCCCTTTCACCCTGTATAACACATCACCCTTTGCTTTGGCTTCCAGTCAGACAAGAAAATGAGCAAAGTTCTCACTCCAGTGGGCAGCAGGCATTGGGATTCTTTCAGAAAAACACTTGCTCTTCAGCATGACATAATTCAGTTAGCCTCCACCCACTGCAGAGGTACTCTGAATCTCTCCTCTTATATGAACCAAATGGCATCTTTGAAGAAAGCACTTGAAATTGCCCACATTCAGCATCACGAGATTACTTCTAAACATTTCAAAAGCTATGTTTGCATTTGAAATATATTTTACTTTTATATGACTCAGTTGGCTCATACCCCAACCCCATTTTATGGTTAAAGAGAATGATGCTAAAAGGTTTTAAATTATTTACTTTCCATCAGTGGCTCTCAAAAGTTAGTACATGTAAGATACACTTCAGGTGAGCAACAAGAATGGGTCCGTTGTTCTGGTTTTTAAAAATCTGCATTTTCAGAAAGGAATCTTCACTGATACCCCCCCTCCCCTCCTGTCACCCCTCATTTATTCTGATACAGGTAGCCCAATACTCTGAGAAATACCTCAACAGAGTAAGTAAGGGAGTCTGTGGATAGAATTCAGGGGTCTATGCATTTAATAGGAAAAAAGTTTCGCATCTTTGTTTTCAGTATCTTCTTATTGAAATTTAGCATTTCCTTCAATAATGAACGTAAGTAGCAGACCATAGTTGTATTAGCAGGGTCTGTGATGTTGTCACCAATATGAGTTACAGATATTTTTATATCACACGGGTTTTGCAGCTGTTTCAAAATACCTTTTACATTTCACCAGTTCTTCAAAATTATAGTTGTAATGAGACTTGCTGCTATATCTCATCAATGTATTTTTTAAAAAGCACATGGAAAATTTCATTTTATTCAGTATTCTGATAATTGTAATTTAATAGAATTGGTGGCTTTTGTAATCCAACATGTATTTTATGCATTTAAAAGCATTATTCTGAGAAGGGTTGCACAGGATTCACCACACTGATTAAAGGGTCACTAAATTTAAAAGAAAAAAAGTTTAGGAACTTCTGTTCTCAGACCTTCCCCTCAACACCTCTAACTGCCACGATGCTCACCTGACTAGGGAAGCCAATCTATTGGCTGGGTTGAGCCAATCAGGTTCTCCCTCTTAATTTAAGAAACAGCCAGCTGTCAGACTGGAGAGACTCTGGGGATAAAAGGTGTAGAATCTGGGCTGCAGTGAGTTCTACTGAAAGCCACAGACAGACATGAAGAAGTTGAGAGAGCTGGCCTGCACAGAGCAGGCAAAGTGAAGGAAGCAGAAATCAGCTCCATGGGTTCCAATCTATGAACTGAGATGGGCTAAAAGAAAAAGGCCATTCCAGTTGCCCCATGGCTCAGCTGTATTTCCTGTCTTAGACCTTCATGAGGTTCACTTATCTCCTTATAATCTGCCTCCCTCCCCTTTCCTAGTTGGGGTTTCTGCTCCTCGTAAACAAGGCCTTGACTGCAACTGCCCGTGTGCCCCTTATTACTCATTCCAGTGTCTGTCCGTATTCATCCACATCATCACTTAGGTTGCATAGTGGTAAAGAGTCTGTATGTTCAATTCAGACTTCTTGAATGTATCCTCTGCCACTTTCTGGCTTAAGAACATGGGCAAGTGGCCTAGCCTTTCTTGTCTTATCTGGAAAATAAGGACAAGTGCCTCCTTGTCTTATCTGGAAAATGAGGACATTAACAGGATCTACCTAAGGTGAGCATCCAATGAACTAATACATGTAAAATATATGCCTGGTAGGGAGCAAGTGCTTGGTAATTGCACGCAATTATGACGATCATTGTCCCTAAGTCACAGGCCTTGGACTCTACACGATCTGTACCTGCTCACCTCATTTTTCAGCAGCACAGCCCTAATCAGAGCTAACAGTGATAGACAGGCCTAGTTTGGGACCAGGTGCCTCCACAAATTGGCATTCTCAATCAGCAACCCTAGACTTGCTTCTTGCAAAAAGTTTCCACGTCATGAAGATTCTCAGAGTCTTGTTCAAGTATTAGAATGGATTTACTTTACATGAGATAATTGTTTCTCATATGCTGAGCCTTCTCTACTTGTCTGGGCTAAAATATACTACATCTCCACTACCAGGCAATTGGCTCAGACCCTTGCTAACACTGGGACCCCTTAGCACATGGAGTGTGCTGGATACAGGTGAGGAGCTGCATGCTCTCGCGGGAAGGACAGTTACTAATGTACCCCTGAACTGAACACAGTAGCTCCAAGAAAGGACAGCCACCCCTCCAGGCTAACCACCTGATCATGCACATCTCCTCCACAATGTGACCCTGAGCGCTTCCTCTCTTATTTACAAATACCATCTAGCACCAGGTTCTGAACATAAACACACAGTGGAGCAGCTGCTGCTTCCTGGACACACATCTACCCTGGAGGGCTGTCAAAGAGGCAGAGGCACAGAAAGCTTGCTCCAAGGGTTCAATTTCAGATCTCATATCTACTTGGCTTAACCTCTGTACCTCAATCATTGGCATACACATCAGGGAAGTCACCTGGGGTTGATGTAGAATGCTAGAAAAGCTTGTCTGAGATTTTTTTCCTAACCATCAGGCAGTTTCATTGTTGCCTTTGGGTTTAGTTCTTTTAAGTGATTGATGGGGGGAAAAATCTTCTAAAGTTCAACTAGACTAAGAACCTCTATCCAAAGAAGATGAATAATGTAATTAACCAAGATAAGTGCTGGTCTAATTCTTAAAGTCTACTACAGACAAAGATTGTGAAATCCCTCCATTCTCTCACTATACCCTTTAATCATGCTAACATTAGGAAAGTTATTAGAATAATAACAATAATAATATTAATAACAGTGAATGAGTATTTAATAAATGGTAGCTATGTGCCAAATAATTTCCTAAGTATGTTATGTGTGTTAGTTCATTTAACTTTCATAAAAAATGCAGCAGGTGCTATCATTATCCCAATTTTACAAATAGGCACAGGGAGGCTAAGTGATTTGCTCAGGGTTATTTATCCTACTAGTCATGGCAAAGCCAGGATTGAAGCTCAGGTACCTGGATCCAGGGCCAACTGCTTAACTAAGACATGATTCTGTCAACCAGCATTCCTTCTGCTACAAGTTGAGCCCATTTTCCCTTAAGCATCTGTGGAATATAATAAAACCACTTAAAACAGCCTTTCCCACTGTCCTCAAAGATGGGAAAGTATCTCTTCACCCCTTCATCTATTTCTCCTGCAGACATCTTTGGCATGGACTGCCCAGGTCCTCTGCCAATGCTGCCACTGAGTTCCTATGCAACTCGGCTGCATTCTTTTCTGGGTTCTGGGTCCAGAAAGGGTAGCTAATCTCTTATTCTTACAAGATTCAGATTGTCACATGTGCCCACTCAGGAGAGAATGTAAAATTTGGCCAGTTTTTTACCCATTCAGCTCCTGGACTTTATCAGGGGAATCAAGGAGTATTAAAGACATCTCCAGATCTCTAAAATCAAAGATTTTACCAACACACATCCTTTCTGCATCTCTGCCACCTTCCAACTTTTTCCATGGCCACTGCTCTGTACATTGCAAATGAAAATGAACGTATCTTTCAGCTCCATTCCAGGCTCTCAGTAAGGATTCTTAGTTCCCTGATGCCTTGGCTCAAGTAAACACTTCCTTACCTAGTGATGAAGTGTCACCATCATAACTGCACTGTCCTAAAGGACCATCACCTGAGCTTTGTGTCACAACAGAAGACACTAGCACTCCCTAGATTGGGTGTTGGGCTGGAGGGCAGCATGGTAATGTCTTGCCATCTGGCCTTGACCTGGTTTTGCAAAGTGGGATCTTTCAGACATATGCCTAAGCCAAGCTGTGTGTCAGCTAAGGGTCTCCATATTCCTACTCACCACAGCTGTGGCATCAGCTTGGGCTAATAATATGGATGGAAGTGAAGTGTGTCACTTCCAGAAGAAAGCTTTGGGAGCCTGTATGTGATCTGTTTGTTCTCCATGCCGTGGTCACAGACGATGCTCCAGACAGTAAGCCCCATCAGCATGGGTGTTAGAGGCAGGAAAGGTGGAGCAGAGCAACCAGCCAACCCACTATGGACAAGTAACAAGAGCTAGAAATCATCCTTTGTTGCAGTCAGTCAGCAAGACTTAAGCAACTGTTACTGCAGCAGAACATAGCCTATCCTGATTGCTGTACAGCAGAGACTCTTATATTAGGGCTTCCCAGTCTGGCTGCACGGTAGAATCATCTGGAGAGCTTTAAAACAACAATGCCTGGACCCATTCCAAAGCACAGTGGTTAGTATGACATAACCACTCTCTTTAGATAGTGAGACAATACCACCATAAATACAAGGACTAGGGTATGCTGGGTATTTTTCAGACTGAGGTTTGAGGGGAGAGAGAAACAGCAATGAGTTGCTGAGTATATAGAATAATTTAATGCCTTTAACGTCAATTTAAGACAACAGTGGCTTATGGGTATCTCTAAGTACCAAATGGTATGTTTATTAAACAACACCAAGGAGCATTGAGGTGTCTCAGTTGGTTGTGATTATTCTGAGAAATGTGACAGTTTTCCTGATCTACCAGCAGATATTCCTATCCTAGCCAGTTTAATTAACTTGTCATGTGGTTCACTGAGTCTAGAAATGCAAAATTATCTGACTGTGGCCAGAGATTTCTCAAACATAACCTGAAAAAAAAACCACTTTTCATTTACTGTAAGGAGAGAAAGGGAGGAGGAAGGAAGAATTCAGAAACAACATAAATGTATTGCTGCAATTCCATTTTCCTAGAACCACCCTTTGTTTTAAAAACAAAGAGAAACTAGTTGGACACATGACAAACGGACAAAACCCCAAATAATTAAAACTTGCTCTGGAAAAAAAAAAATCCCCATTATTAGTATGCCTGGGGAGATCGCATCTACGAAGCAGCTGGGCTCAGCTAGTCTCCAAAGATAAGCAGGGAGGAGGGAAGAAAAGGTTTTTATGATGATGCTGCTGATACCCAGAAGAAAGCCACCCTCTTGATAATTGGCTAAGATTTTAAAATTAAAATACTGCTCCCTTGGCAGACTCAGAACTGCAGAATTACAAGTGCATGGAAATTTTATTTCACTGGGAAAGAAGACTCTGGGCAGGAAAGATGGGCTTCAGATGCCTCTTTTGAAGTTGAATGAAAACTAACAGCCGTGCCAGTCACATCTTCACCTCTGGACCACCAGACTCGTATTGATGGCATGAACGGCGGAAGGCAGCTTCCCTGGGTTTTCCGTTTGCTAGTGAACAATGCCTGAACTCAACCAAGAGGAAGCCAGAGACTTGTGGCCCTTTCTCAGAGGTGACGAGGGACGCTGACAGAAGTCAGAGAGATGAGGAGCCCATTCATAAATGACCAATTAACTTTCTGCAACACATTTGCCTGTGAAATATGTAAACATGGTTTCTAAAAACTAGGATCACAGGCAGTCCTTGGGAAGTGAAACAGTTTAGGAAGACAAAGCTTAGAGCTTTAAAAAAAATTTTTTTTAAAGGAAGAAAATTTTCCTACTAAGTCCCCACTCCAACATACACACATCCCTGGCAGACATTGTTAATCAGTCATGGCTGTCATTGCTGCTGAGTCCAGATGTGGCCAGAATCCTCAATATCTTATTCCAGGTAAGATACCGGCCAATTCAAGTTAGCATGCTCGATGAGCACTATGCTCTCTGTTTCTGAACTTGAGATTAGGCAGAACTTCCAATGCATAGCAGGAAATCCAAGCACATGCCAAGAGTTGCATGGGGCAGACACTGTTGGCTGCCTACCCAACAACCATTCACCCTTCCTGAAAAAGTTCCAGTTTTGCTCAGGTAGCTACTCCCTCCTTACACAGCCATGTGCCTCAAAGGAGGTGGACCCCATTCTCCTCCCAGGAGGTAAATTATGCATGGTTTAAGCCAACTACACTGCTCCATTTCATCTGCCAGTGATTGGTTAGACTGTGACATAGCACTGGCCAATGAGACTTGACGGGAGGGCTGGGGGAGTATCTAGGAAAGGTTTTCTTTTCCCTAAGAAGGAAGAGAGGGAGGGAGGGAGGGAGGGAGGAAGGGCCTGTCTTCTGCTGGACACTCATATTTGGATGTGGTACTCGGACCACCTTGCTACCAAGGAAAAAGCAAGGCTGAAAGATAAGCCATTATGAAAAGATTGTCAGAGTAAAATAATAGACAAAACCTGGGCTTGTCACCCACTTTAGGACTTCTAATTATGGGAGATAAGAAATCCTCTCTTCCATTTAAACAAGCTGAGTTAGGGCTTTTGTTTCTGGTTGCTGAAAAATTCCCATCAATACATAGAAGGGGTTCTGAGCAGATGGGCAGAAGAGATGCCAGAAGGCAGACCAACAGCCACAAAAGGTAGAGAAAGCAGCACCACATGTTGCTGATGTCAGCAAGCAAGGGGCCCGCTCATGGTCTGAGTTTGCATTCCAGACCAAGCAAGGCAGGAAACCTTCCTAGGAAAAACCCAATTAAGGACAGAGCCAGGACTGCAGCCCAGAAGGTTGAGGACAGATCCCTAGGTTCCATAACTGGGGACAAAGTAAACAGAAGAGAAAGGGACCACCGTTCCCCAATCAATCATGTGCCAAGCACTCCTCTCACTCAACGATTCTTATAAACTCATAAGGTAGGTTGGTTATCCTCCCCTTGCAGGTGAGGAAGCTGAGGCACAGAGATTAAATGACTTCCCCCAGGTCATCAGGCAGTCAACAGCAATACTGGGATTTGATTCAGGGTCTAACTCTGAAGTTCAGTCTCCATCTACTGTATCATGCTGCCTTCCCAAGAAACAAGGTAGGAGCTAAAAACCAACATCGAGTTTCTCCCAGTTCTAAGTTCTAAACTTGAGCATCTTTAGTACCTTGTCTAGTTACAGTACTGGCCTGGCTTAAAACTAAGGCTGCTGGTGAGGACTGTGGCTTGCTGGGGAAGAAGGAAAGGAATTTGGGAACAGCAGCCAGACATGTCCCATTGATGGTGAGTGCAGGACCCAGACCCCATTGGGCTCTGCCACCAATAGCAAGAAACACTCGCACCTTATACTTGCTTGTGGTGCCACTGAAGGAGCAGCCTGGGAGGGCCCCTGTCTGCAATCTGCATGCTAGTTGTCAATGTGGAGTAGCCATCAGACACATCAAGCCCATGAGTTTATTGAGAATAAGACCAATATTCAACAGAGGTATAGAAGTTAACAAACAGATCTGGAGTCAGAAAGGTACATAATGTATTAGTTTTCTATTGCTGCTGTAACAAATTACCACAACCTTAGTGGCTTCAAAGAATACACAGTTATTTTCTAACAGTTACGGACATCAGAAATCCAAAATGGGTTTCACTGGGCCAAAACCAAGGTGTTGGCACGGATGCAGTCCTTCTGGAGGACCTAAAAGAAACTCCGTTGCCTTGCAGCTCTCAGCTTGTAGGGCTGCATTCCCTGCATTCCTTGGTTCATAGCCTCTTGCTCTATCTTCAAAGACAGCAGCATAACAGCTTCAAATTTCTATCTGCTTCCATTGTCATCACATCATCTTTTCTCTCTCCTGCAGTCAGATCTCCTTCTTATAAATATGCTAGTCATTACACTTAGGGCCCATCCAAATAACCAGGATAACCTCCTCAGGTAAAGACTTCATTATATCTGCCAAGTCCCTTTTGCCATGTAAATTAAACATTTCCAGGTACTGGGGATTAGGACCATAGGTAACTATTCACTCCACCACTTATTAGCTATGTGATCCTGGACAGTTTACTAAGTCACTCTGAGTCTCTGCTCCTTTATCTGTAAAATGGGATAACAATGATACCTAACTCACAGGATTATTGTAATAATTTAGAAAGAATGCATGTTAAGTATTAGCCCAGTGCTTGGCATACGAGTGTCACTGTAAGTGGAAAGAACTCCAAGTTTGGAGCCACATCATTCTGAGTTCTAAGTCCAGCCCTCCCACAAGTCAGCTGTGCACCCCTGGAAAATCACATCACCTCTCTGAGTCATTTTACATCTGTAGCATGGGAAAAACATTGGACCACTGTTCTCTCTGAGGGCACTTTAGAAAAAGAAATGATACTGCCATGTGTAATGAGCGTACCATAGAGAACCATTAAATCATAAGGATGAAGATGGGAATGAGAATGGCAGGAACAGTAACAAAATGTATTGAGCAGTTCATGCAGCACACTAACAAAAAAACAAACAAACCGATAAAAAAAAATGGGCAGAAGACCTAAATAGACATTTCTCCAAAGAAGACGTACAGATGGCCAACAAACCCAGGAAAAGATGCTCAACATCACTAATTATTAGAGAAATGCAAATCAAAACTACCATGAGGTATCACCTCACATCGATCAGAATGGCCATCATCAAAAAATCTACAAACAATAAACGCTGGAGAGGGTGTGGAGAAAAGGAAACCATCTTGCACTGTTGGTGGGAATGTAAATTGATACAGCCACTATGGAGAACAGTATGGAGGTTCCTTAAAAAACTAAAAATAGAACTACCATATGACCCAACAATCCCACTCCTGGGCATATACCTGAAGAAAAATGTAATTCAAAAAGATACATGCACCCCAATGTTCACTGCCTCACTATTTACCATAGCCAGGATATGGAAGCAACCTAAATGTCCATCAACAGAGGAATGGATAAAGAAGATGTGGTACATATATACAATGGAATATTACTCAGCCAGAAAAAGGAACGAAATTGGGTCATTTGTAGAGACGTGGATGGACCTAGTGACTGTCATACACACAGTGAAGTAAGTCAGAAAGAGAATAACAAATACTGTATATTAATGCATATATGTGGAATCTAGAAAAATGGTATAGATTAACTTATTTGCAAAGCAGAAATAGAGACAAAGATGTAGAGAACAAACATATGGATACCAAGATGGGGAAGAGGAGGGGGTGGGATGGCTTGGGAGATTGGGATTGACATATATACACTACTATGTATAAAACAGATAACTAATAAGAACAGACTGTATAGCACAGGGAACTCTACTCAGTGCTCTGTGGTGACCCAAATGGGAAGGAAATCCAAGGAAGAGGGGATATATGTATACGTGTGGCTGATTCACTTTGCTGTACAGCAGAAACTAACACAACATTGTAAAGCAACTATACTTCAATTAAAAAAAAATGTATTGAGCACTTATACATGGCAGGCATGGTTCTATGCTCTCTGGATCTAATCTTCACAATTGCTCTGTGAGATAGGAACTATCGCCATCCCATTTTGCAGATGAAGGAAAAGACATAGAAAGGTTAAGTAACCTACCCAGGGTCACACAGCTAGAAAGTGCTTCTATTAGTTTCCTACACTACTGTAACAAACTACCACAAGCTGAGCAGCTTAAAACAACAGGATTTTTTTCTCTCACAGTTCTGGAGACCGGAAGTCCAAAATCAAGGAGCCAATAGGGCCACACTCACTCTAAGGACTCCAAGGGAGGATCCTTCCTTGCCTCTTCCAGCTTCTGGTGTTGCCAGCAGTCCTTCATGTTACTTGGCTTGTAGATACATCACTCCAATCTCTGCCTCTCACGGAGTGACATCTCATGGGATGGAGCAAGCATTTCCCCAGTTCTCCTGCCTCCAAGCAGCCTCAAACACAGGGGTAGCTAGTGCACTGTCATGGTCATGGATGGCCCCAGGGCAAACAACCCTGGGAATAGCCCCCCAGCTCAGGCTCTATGAACCCATGTTTCACTCAGGACTGATTTTACTTCAAACCAAGTCCGAGCCCCATTATCATTACTTAATTTCAGTGTAACGGCAGTGTGAAACCGGGCTTTTACACAATATATCATCCCTACAGACTTGGATGCTAGCAGGACACAGCAGAAATACGGCATCCCAACTTCCCAATGTACTCACAGCCATCAGTATTGATGGCATGTCATCAATCAAATCTGGCAGGCTTTTACGTGCACTCATGTTTAACTGAGCCTTACCATGCATTACAATGGAATATTTAAAACTATGTACACATTTTATCAAGACTTCATGACCACTAAATGCTCTCTGGTTTGCAGCTCCAAATATTACTCATTTCATCTAGAGAGGTGGCATGCAAAAGTAAAGAAACCAAGCGGGAAGAGAGTGTGATTAAGCACAGGGCAGGAGAAAGACACCATCAGAATCTGCTGCCTGATCCAGCCCTACGCTCCAGGCCAGGCCTCCAAGCATGGACTCACATCCCCTCCCACTTGCTTCCTTCTCAACCTAATGGGTCTTCAGGTCAAGATGCCTGATTCGAATCCCAGTCCTCAGGTGAGCTTGGCCAGGCTGCTTTACTCCCATCAGGTTCACTGTCCTCATCTGCAAAATGGAGATAAATTCTACCCAACTTGGGAGTTTCTGAGGACACAACCAACTCTTACACATCTACAGGTCTTGGCCCAAGTGTCACCTTCAAAGCGAAGCCTTCTCTGACTACCCCTTTTTTCAATTTAATTGCCACCACTCCCCCATCCTAGGCACGGCCAATCCTTCTTACCAGGCACCATTTATCATTGTACTCATCACCTGCTCACAGATTCTCTGATTCACTTATGTGTTATGTGTACAATCTGCATCCCCATGCCAGAGCATAAGGTCAACAAAGGTGGGATTTATGTCTATTCTGTTCACTGACTTACTCCCAGTTCCTAGAACAGTACCTGGCACACGGTAGCTCTACTCAATAGATGTCTGTTGAGTAAATGAATAAAGCACACAGTTGGCCCTTGATGAAGAGTTCACATTTGCTGGGTGTAGACAGACGGAATCTAGAGAACAAGCACGGGAAGAACAGCACGTGTGTGTTTAGCACAGACTGTGAGAGACACTGCAGTGAGTTTTGTGAGCATTACCCCCACCAATTCTGGCAGGCAGCTGGCAGTCTCCCACATTACAGATGAGAACTCTTGGCGTTCCTGCCCTGAACCTGCTGAATAGTCATGGTGTGACCTCAAGCAGGTCACTGACTCCTGACATGTCTTCTCCTCTACGGCTCCTTCTTGTGCACTTCTACAGGACTCTGTCTTGTCCCTCTGCCACAGGAACCACACTCCATCATAAATTCCCTCTCCTGAACCAGCTGACCTACATGCAGGTAGAGCCCATGACTTACCCATTTCTGTGTCTCCATCACCTGGCAGTTGTCCCATATACATAGAATGAATAAATTAATAAAGGTAAAATAAAGAACTCAAACTAGAATCAGGGACAGCAAGTAGTGACATATGTATTGCCACCGCCCCCAACCCCAAACCTTAGAGCACAAAAAGAGTGAACCTTCATATTCTTTCTAAGCATGGACTCAGCCTCAAGATCCTCCTCCACAACTCACTGCAGACAGCCATTCCCCACCCATTAGAGTTGGCAGAGCACACGTATCAACCGTCCCTGTCACAGAAATGGTTGCTAGAAGAGCACCTAACCCACTCCCTCTGCTTGGTGGGCACACATCCTACATTTCCCACCCTTCTTGGAGAGAGCTGTGCCATGTGACAAGAGTCCCAGCCGACGGAATATGTGTGGGAGTGATGGGCACCACATCCGGCGCTGGCCTGTCCACACCGCCCACATGGGAGTTTCCGAGCTCCTTTCTCCCCTCTGAGGATTGATGCAGACAAACACCGTGACCTTAAAGTCCTCATGTGGAAGATAGTGGAGCCACAAGATAAAAGAAGCACGGAGCCCCAAGTCACCTCTTGGAGGAGAGCCATCTGCCAGCCAGGAAGGCTCATTGACAAGAGCAAGAAATAAATACTAACTACGTATTCAGCACTCTATAATTCGAAGTTGTGTGTTACAGAAGCTTGCTTTACTTTAACTAATATACCTGGACTACTTTTTCTTTGTTTCAAAACCTTTCTTCTAGTTCCACAATCCTGTAATTCAAAAACTTTTCATTTGTTATCTAGGTGTCCAAAAGGTATTTTCTAGTAGCTTAATGAGACGTGTACTTCTGGGTGTTTTACGTCATGTTACAGGGCAGTATCCCTTACTGTTCAGCAAGTAAACTTTTAACTCTGGGAAACACATAAAGAATTACGAGATGTAATTCTTCAAATCACGGATCATCTTTTTGGGAAGATATTCATATGAAACAGTTGGCTATCCCAAAGCACTATCTCAAAAAATGCAGCAACAAATGACATGATCATTAGGAAGTAATACAACTACATCACTACCTTTGTGCCTTGGGCAAATTACTCACCCTCACCCACAGCCAACACCCCAGATTTCCATTTCCTCTTTCAATAACACATGCATAATTGCACGCACCTCATTGGATCGAGGCTACTGTAAGTAAATATGGGTGACCTGCTTATAACAGTAACTGGCACAAAGTACGTATTCTATACATTTTAGCTACCATGTGTGACAGGAATGATAGATCACTGTGGGCTAGAACGGCAGAAAATGAGTGTGGTGGTGGATAAGAAAGGATATGATGGGGGAAGGAGGTAGGAGCAGGAATGTACATATTATGTTAAGGAAACAGTGAGGAAATCAGTCTAGATATGTTACAGAGACTTTGAAGCAAGGGATAAGTCTTACCAAGACTAGTTTCTGAAGGTCCCTAAATTCTAAAATGAGAAATCAATAAGTACTTTAACTTCTTTTTTTGGAAAAGTGTGTGGTGAAGGAAGGATAGAGACATGACTGAATAGATGGAGGGATGAAAGGAGGAGGGAAGAGGGCAGGAAGGAAACCAAGAAGAAAGAAATGAGGGAGAGAGAGAGGGAAAACAGGAACGGTAAAGAAGGTTTGTCATTTGGGATTTGACAGTGTAGCATAGCAGAAAGAAATCATGCTTTAGAAGTAAAAAGACCTGGAGAGAAATTTCAACTCTGCTTTCTATTATTATATGATTTTGAATTAATTGCCTTTTCTCAGTAAGCCTTGGTTGCCTACTTTAAAACAGGGGGTCATAATCCCCATATCACATGTCTGCTTGATGATAATTAAATGAGTAAACCATACAGGGCCTGGCACAGAATCTGCCGGTAGGGTAAGTTCCATTAGTCATTCACTGATTCAACATTTATGCAGCACTTACGAAGGCCCTGCAGTTGGATTGAAATTATGTTCCACAAATATTAGCCTTCCCTCCTCATGCTATTTAGTTAGCAAAAGCCATGCTTGCCGATGCAACAGCACTGAGTGCTTGGTCCCCAGCCAACATTTGGCGAGGACCCAAACCGGCAGTCAATGGGAACAAGAACAAAAGCCCAGAAAATGCCAGTTTCACCAAGTCCTGAGCAGTGTTTCGAGTCTTCACGCATCTCTGTCGGGTGTAGGACTGAAAGGCAGTCAAGTGTGGTGATGCCTTCCCCTCCTTTCCAGAACAGAAACAAGCCCTGGTCTAAGAAATAAGAAAGCTCCCCTCCAGATGCGCTTTCTATACCTGGCTCCCTTCCTGTCATCTGCAGTCAAAAAAGGGCAACCTACTCTTTATAATTTCTTAATTGGGCTAAAATTTCTGCCTGATTCTTTCTGCATTTGAAGAGCTGGGGAGGGAAGAGCCTCTCCAGCAGAGTTAGGAATGATAGTTACAGAAATAGACTCTCATCCAACCCTCGGGTGGGCCGGGCATGGTGTTCTCATCAAACAGTAGGCTTGGCTGAAGAAACAGCCTTCTTCTCAGAAAGCAAGAGTAAGTCTGCCAGCCAGGAGGCACCCACCGCTGCCCCACAAATGAAGAGGTTCCTGAGACTGAGAGCTATTTTGGCCACTTCCCCTCAAACCTAGCAGAAAACGTGTCCTGCTGAGAGACGGCAGCCCCCGCCTGTGGTTCTGCACATGTGGCTCACACAGCAGGACACCAGAGGCCGGCCAGTGCTGATGGTTCCTTAATGGGCTTGTTTGTACCCCTGAAACACCTGAAGTGTTGGAAAAACGTTAGTGGGAGGAGAGGGGAAAGAAGTGGGAGAAGAGCAGAATGGTCTTCAAAAATCATCAGGAAAACTGTGGCCTGAGTGGGAAAGAAAACATGAAGCAAGGGCTGCTCGCCACAAAAGTGAAGCTGGAAACGAGAACACTGCCAGCACCTAGCAGAGCAAGGGCTCTGGAGGCGACGGACTTCAGGGACTCATGGGGTTCTGTCCAACAGTCTCCTTTGCACGGCCAGCCACATAATTTGCAGGACCCAGTGCAAAATGAAATGAAATGAGAAGCCCCTTGATCCAAAAGCAGAAAACCATGTTGTTAATGGCACTAAAATATAAAGCTTTTCTTTCTTCCACAGCCTTTCTCTCAACTTGTCATGATGCTTTTTATGTACTATTTAACCTCATTCTGAGTACAGAAAAATTAAAATTTTAAATTATTAGCATGAACTTTCACCTTTATGTTGTGCGGTACCAGTTTAAAATGCAAATTTAGGAGCATTTTACTCATATGTGGAATCACAAAAATTACACAGTTCATATTCCATAGCTTGTACATGCCTATGAATGTCATTCTTACCGTAACAGTGGAAACACTGCACCAAACTAATTCAACTGTCTTTACTCCACTTCTTGATATGTGCACTTTCCACCAACACTCTACCTCTGGCTTACTGAAGAAAGGAAAAGGAACTCCGGGTTGCCCAATCTTTCCCTTTCCTTCTCTGTCATCATTTTCATCCCCAGTGGTTGCCTAACACAGGGAAGTAACGTGAGTAAGAAAGGCAGGATATGCTAGGGCCCCTTGGTCACTCGCGTTTCTTAGAATGCCATGACGTTCTTTCTTTGTTCAAAGCCAGTTCTGGTTTGAATGGAAAGCGTGGCCTGCTGCGGCTGTCGGCTCCCTCACTTGATACTCAGTAGTAGATGTTATGTACTTACCTTGTACTTCGCTTTGAGTCTCCCTGAACTCCCACGCATGCTGGGCCCCCTGGAATTCTGTGCTCTCAGGGCAGTGAAAATGCGATATGCAAACAGGAGGGCAAGGATCAGGGGACACACACATACTGTGTGTCTCCTCTGCTCACATGCCTGCTTCACGGGACTTCACTTACAAAAGACAAGTTCAGAGATAAAATTTTCTAGAGCTTCAGGATAACTATAGCAGAGCACTAACACGAGTATAGAGCCCCTCTGAGGGCAGGGCACTACGTGACTGCTTGCCTGTGAGTTGATAAGCTTCTCCAGGGAGCCCCGGTCAAGCCAACAAAAACTTTCCTCCTAAATGACTGGATTCAATACCCCACATGCTCCAGGGTGTTCTTTCTAGACTCAGGGTCTTTACTCTCTGTAGTGGGGTGAACAGTGTCCCTCCAAAAGATATGGCCAAGTCCTAAGCCCCCATACCTGTGAATGTGATCTTGTTTGGAAATAGGATCTTTGCAGATTAGCTAAGGATCGATAGATGAGATCACGCTTTAAGGTGGGCCTTAAATCCAATGACTAGTGTCCTTACTAAAGACAGGAGAGGAATATTTGATATACACAGACATAGTGAAGAGACACAGGGAAAAAGGCCATGTGAAGACAGAGGCAGAGATTGGCGTGATGCTGCAGCAAACCAAGGAATATCAAGATCCACCAGAAGCTAGAAGCAAGAGGAATTCTCACCTAGGAAACATGGCCCTGTTGACACGCTGACTTTGGACTTCTGGCCTCCAGAACTGTAAGAGAATAAACTTCTATTGTTTTAAACCATAAAATGTGTGGTAATTTGTTGTGGTGGCCCTGGGAAACTAACACACTCATGCCTTTCCTTCTGCCCGGGCTGCCTCCCCCACCCACATATATCATGCTATTGTATGGAAAGCACCTAGCAGAGCTTGTGGCACATAGCTTTTGTTCAATGAACAGTAGCTAAGACAGAACCTTCAAAAGCACAAGGACTTGTCTATCATGACTCTATCCTCGGTGCCCAGCACATGGAAGAGGTTTGCTGTGTAGTTTTTAAACCAGCAAGTAAATTAATGAATGAATTTCCCTTTCAGGTTCAACATAGGTTTGACATTTACCCAACAATTTCCCCCAACACCCTGTGGGTAAATTAAACATATCTCTTTATATTGCTATAGTACTGTTCGTGTTTATTCACTCATCCATTCAGTAACTATCTGAGGGCCTACTATGAGCCTGGCCCTATTCAAGGTGCTTTTTAATTTTATCCAGTGTTCACTATATGCCAGGTGCTGTTTTAAGCACTTTACATATATTAACCCATTCATTCTCACACTCCTATAAGTACTGTCATTATCCCCAATTTCCCCAGATAAGAAAATCCAGGCTCAGAGAGGTAAGGCAACTTGCCCAGGGTTATACAGCTTGTGAGTGGCAGAGCCAGGGTTTAAACCCAACTGACCCTAAGCTTTCCATCAACACACTACACTGCTATGAAGGTTAATCTGGGTTGTTCTGACTACCTCCAATCACCATGTATGTATACACATTGTAGCACTTATCACATGGTGCTGAAATTTTGTACCCATCTGTGAGCCCTGAAGGTGAGAGCTGTAAATGTCCATCTCTGCATCTACCTAACACAGATGGGTGCTCTGAAACACTGAAAAAAGTGAACAAATGCAGTTCATTTGTGATCATCCCTGCTGGACACCTGCCAACAAACTCAGAGGGTTAATTTTAAGATCGCTGTCATTTAGCTGAAGAAACCTCTCAGTCTCAGGAGATCATGGAAGAAAGAGAATCATCACATCTGGGAAGTGCCCACCTTCTGTAACTTGGTGCCATCTCCAGGAAACCTCCCCAGTCCCTTGTGACACTTGTTCTTAATGAAAAGAGAGAAGGACTGGGCATTTGAGTTTGAAATCCAGGACCCTATAGAACAGGCTGTGGTGACTAATACCACAGCTGCCATTAAACCACTTCTAGAAATTGGGCCAACAGGCTTCTCAGGTGAAGAGAAGACAGCTCCTCATCGACTGTTCTGACCTGTTTCTCAGCCATGGGAATGAGCTGGGGAAAGATGTTGTAAGCCCACCCATCCTGAAGCCTTCAGGGATGTCCTAGTTCAAGAGTACAGGAGTACATCTGGGCTTACCATGGACCCTGGGAGGACATGCTACCAGAGGAATGTGCCTTTAAATACACTTTCTGGGCTACATGGAGTGCTTTTTAATGCCATAGAAGTAAAATGCAAAATCATGGTCAAGGGCCCTGGAACCATGCCTCCCAGTCCTGGTGATATTCAAGTGGACTCACTGATCCCCTTATGCCTTTTATGTTTCTATCTATTTATATTGATTTCTGTTTCTCTAGTTCTTAAATGTAAGCTCCTTGAGGGTTGGGCATCTTCCATCTTCACCACCATATCCTGAGTCTGGTGCTGGTAGGCACTCAAATGTTTGTTGACTAACAGTCTATTATGTGATGCTAAAATGATTGGATGAACGGCTGCCAAGTTTGAAGCCATATCAGTTAGCTATTGCTACATCACCAACCACTCTCAAACCGAGTGGCTTAAATTCATAAGCATTTACCATTGCTCATGAGTCCCCAGACCAGCTGGGTGGTTCTGATGATCCAGACCAGGCTTGTTTGAGTTCAGCAGGGCTGCCTCATGTGTCTGTGGGCAGCTGGCAGGTTGGCTGGAGGCCAGCTGGCCTAGGATGGCCTCACTCACATCTGGTCATTGGTTAGCCATTGAGAAGATTTCAAAGGTAACTGGGTCACAGGTCTCTTATCCATCTGGCCACGCTGGTCATGCCTCTTACCACATGGTGCAAGGCCTAGGCTCAGGTCTGGCATGCCATCACTTCCATCACACTGTGTGGATCAAAGCAGGTCACAGGCCTGCCCAGAATTCCCAGGGATGGGAAAACAGACAACACTTCTTGATGGGAGGAATTGCAAAGCCACATCACAAGGGGTCTATTGTGGCCATTTTTGCAGCCTACCTTCAGGTATTTTTCCAAATCTATGGCTAAAAATACAGATTATATGTCTTGCAATGCATTGTTGGAGGTTCCTTGAGGGACATTTCAAGGAGATGGACTATTAACTCTGGGAACTAATGCAAGTCTTAATTTGTCATCGTGCTGCTATGAGGCTCCAAGAGCATCAGTAGTAGGGATTCAATTATTTGAGTTCTCCCAGTGGGAAGAAGGAGTAAAAATAATTAGAATTATGATGATCATAACTTTTAAATAACAGACAAAGGAAGAGGAAGAGTAATATCCATTGTATAAGTCCCAACTACATGCCAAGCACAGGACAGGGCCTTTTGTATATATTGTTCCCGAAGAGATCTTTTCAACCACTTCCCTGATGTGGAGACAAGCTCAGAAAAGGTAACCAACTTGCCCAAACAGTGGTGACAGAACGCAAGCTCAGGTCTGCCGACTTCAGAGTGAGGGCTTTGTCCATTAGGCCAAGCTCACATATGAACATTCCAGGAAGAGCACACAAAGTGGGGAAGTAATTCACTTTACATGGCTTGACCCTCTGGTACTTAAGAACACTCTGGCCCTGCAGTGCCATCTTGCCTGGGCTAGAAATAACTTCTGGTCAATGCTGGGTCAGAGTTTTAGTAGCCATGAGGGCAGCTGCGTTATTGAGGTTTCTATTGTCTGATGACTTGGGCAAACAGTATAGCTTAATTTTATTAACTCGTATTGATTTACATAGCTTGGCTCTTTCCACAAAGAGGAGGAAACTTACAAAGAAAACAACACAGCTGAATATAGAATCCCAGAAATCAAATGATATTAAAAAGACATTCCCAGAACCATTTTTTCCATTGCATCTTTTATTGTCCTATGTGGACAAAATGAGAAATCACCATCACAGAATCTCAGCCCTGGAAGAGGCTGTGGTGGGTTTCAAACCAGAGAACATAAAAATCACTGGAGAATGTGTTTAAAATGCGGATTACTCAACCCCACTCCCAGAGATTGATTCAGGTGGTCCGCGTGAAGCCTTAAAACGTGTTTAAGGCAATTCTGTTGTGAATGGCACAAAGATTAGGCCTTGAAAAATCCAAACCCCTTAATGAAGAATATCACCTTTCTAGCACTCACTGCTATACTAAGCACAGTGCTGGGCTGCAGAGGTAGAAAGATAAATAAGAGGAGAACCCCTGTCCTTAAGAAGCTCAAAGTGGAGCCACAGAAACAGTGAATTACACAACCAATGGTGACGCAACTTATTCAGTGCCACAAAGTTAAAGAACCCTTCGAAGAATGTGGGTAAGTTTCATCTGTTAGGTATCTCTGTGGGGAGTGATGGTTAAGAGTTCAAGCTCTGCAGGTGAACTGTCTACAGATGATATGAATCCTGGCTCAGAATTTTCTAGCTGTATGATCTTGGGCAAGGGACTTAACCTCTCTGGGACTTGGCTTTCTCAATTGTAAAATGGTGAGAAGGGTAGTACCCACCTTATTAGGTTGTGAGGATTCAATGACAGAATACATGAGTAACATGTTATATCTCAGAGTGTTAATCTATGCATTGTCTATGTGTTTTCCTACCCTGGGTGCTGCAAAAACTGTGTTAATGTTGATGGTGGTGGTGATGGCAATGGTAGGGTAATGGTGTTAATGGTGATGGTGGTGATGGTGGTGGTGTGATGGTGGTGACAGTGATGGTGGGGATGATGGTAGTGAACATGGTGATGATGATGGTGGTGGTGATGGAGGACGTGGTGGTAGAGACAGGAGTGGTGATGATGGTAATGGTGTCTAACCTCTCCTCAGTCTACCTGGAAACAAAAACAAAGACTAAAATAAGCTACAGCCCAAAGACAAGAAAAGAAAGATCCTAATGCCTGGTTAAGAAGCAAATTCTTCATTTCCCAATTCCCAAAGAAAGGTAAGACAGATTTGGGGTGAGTAGTAAGAGAGATAATGAGTTCTATTTTGGCTAGTAAGTTTGAGAATTTCCAGCTATAAAAGTGGTTCTGTAGCTTTGGAGAAAGATGAAGGTAGGAAATATAGTTTTGACAATCAGTCACACACACAGAGAAGGTACTGGGAAAAGAATATGCAGGGGAAGTCTGTAGAGAAAAAAGAAGAAAGAGAAGATACAGGGGCAAAGTTAGAAGCCAGGGCAATGGTACGACCTCTATCTAACGTGAGTTATTCTTTAGGTACAGTAGTTTAGTCAGTTACAAATTCAACTAATTTCTATCTTATCTGAAAAAAGATATCAAAGGAAACATTACTTAATTCTGCGCTGAAATCAAAATATGCAACATGTATATTTTCAACATGATCTTTCCCTCTAATAATCTTACTAGAAGGTGAAATGTCAGTTCAACATGAATGTTCTCAGCAAACCTATGCTAGGTCCAGTGATTCTTGTTTTCTTTTCTATGGGATCACAACTACCACTTTAAAAATCCCTCTATAACTTCTCCAGGTATCTTTATCAAGGTTTTATTTGCAATTTCAAGATTCTACTATTTTCCCCTTTTTGGAAAATTAGAACATTTGCTCCCTACAGACATCTAGCAGCTCCCCTACCCCTCATTATGTCTCAAAGATCATATGCTATAGCTTCACAATTTCAGTTGAAAATTGTCTCTTCTGGTATATAACTCATGTTGACCTGTGACCTCTGAATTCATTCAGTGATGCTCCGCATTCTCTTAAGATATCCTCACCCTTCAAGGGTTGATTCCTTCTAACGCACATGTATTCTTACCTGTCCAGTTTGAATACCCGTTTCCTTTCCTGAGACAGTGAAAGCATGGTGCTCTGGGGCAGAATCTTGAATTTGCTGGACACCCGATTCATGGGCTGTTCATGGGAGGCCATGTTTTACACCTAGAACATTGCTTCCACGTGTGCCTGCTCCACCTCTACATCTGCCCTGAAGGATCTGACCACTATTTGTACCAGCTCATCTACCTCTGCTCCATTTCACACTTCTTGATCTACCTGCCCCCAATCTGCTCTTGGTCACTAAAGAGACTGATTGGGATTCTTGTGACTAACCAGAGAAGGAGAAACCCTTGGCTAGAAGCAATATTAAAACCTATTTGATATTCCTAAAATCTAAATAGGATTAGTTGGACCACCCTGAAGAATTTGGGAGGGCCCCAAAATTCATTTATTTATTTTACCATTATTTATTGACCTCTTAGGTGCTAGACACTATGACAGCACTGAATTTACAATCGTGAGCAAAATGATACATAACCATGGCCCACATGAAGCTCAAAGTCCACCAAGGAAGAGAGAGATTAACCCAATTAACCCACAACTAAGTGTAAAATTCAGACTCCTAAGTACTATGAGGAAGGGTAGGGTAAGTGATTCTTCATGAATGTAAAATAGGAATATTCTGACCTTTTGGGGGATATAAGGAAAGGCGTCCTTGAAGAAACGACCACAGAGTTGAGATCCAAAGGCTGCACAGGAATTAACCAGGTCAGGGTTTCTCACCCCTAGAGGCATATTAGAATTACCTGTAGAGCTCTTAAAATGCTGATTACCAGGCCTCTCTCCAGATCAATGAAATTCAAATCTTTGGTGGTAGGCCCAAGCACTGATATTTTTAGGATCCTTCGTCCTGCACCCCAGACAATTCTAATGTGCAGCCAAGGTTGGGAGCCACTAAACAGGGAGGGAGAGACTGGGGGTGAAGAAAGGGCACGTGCAAAGTCCCATGAAGGAGACAGACATGGCCACTGGTGGAACCTAAAGAAAGCTGGTGTGGCTTGAGCATGGAGAACAAGAGGGAGCTCTTGTAGATGAAGCAGGAAAGGAGGGCAGGGGTCAGACAGGACCATGCAAGCGGTGTTAAGAATTTTAGTTTTTTATATTAACATCAATGAGAATCTAGTGAAGTTTTTTGTTTTGGGGTGTTTTGGGGGTTTTGTGAGGTGTTTGTTTGTTTGTTTAATTATTTTGGCCATGATCAGCTTTGCATTCTGAAAAGATCTTTCTGACTTTCTGATAGAGAAAGGTTGGAGGAAGCAGGTGGGACTAGAGCTGGAAGGAGAAAGGGGTGCCCACCTGACCTACAGGCTGAGAACTGGAGGACATACAAAGACCACTTTCCCCAGGGTAGTGGAAGAGGGCAGAGTGAGGTCTGTCCATGAGAGAGACGGGCCTTGCCAAGCAGGCAGCGCATTCTGGCAGCCTCAGAGAGCACTAATCAACAAGCCTGGCTGAAACCCCTCTTTTCGGGAGCGCCAGGCACAGCGGCTTCAACAGCTCTGCTTGGCACAGGGCTGGGCGACACTGCCACAATTCAGGCAGCCCGCCGGAAGCCATATGCCCTGCGTAACTCCTCCACTAACCTACTGCTTGCAGCCATGCAGACATATGCATTCTTCATATGGTTACAGCGTCTTAAACTCCTGAGGAAGTTGGGTGGAGGGATGTTCCCACCCAGGCATGGTGATGGAGAGGAAGATTGTCAGAAGTATTTCTTGGCTGAGATTGGCAACATACACTGTCACTTGAACCTATCAATAGACCAGGCTGATGATGTTTTTCACTTAACACCTAGCGACGAGGCTGTCAGAAACTGGCAGGAGATCCCTGCACGCCCTGCCAAGAGAGAAGAACATGAAAATCTGTCGAAATTCATGCTTGCTAATAAATATACCCCTGGAATTCTTTTTTAAGGAGCCCAGGGTTTCAGATGTCTAGGCAACATTTGCCAGGGATTCAAAAAGCCTCATCAAGCCAAGAGGTTTCTCTCTAGCTCCAGTTTTCATGTGACTTTGGCTTGCTGGCAGAGGAAAGGGTGAACCAGAGGCTTAGTGAAGGAGGGGCCCCAAAGATACTAATCATTGTAAATTCTAGCCTGGGAGCCTGAAATCTATGCGCAAAGTGAGCAGACACATGACAGTGCCCCTAGGCTCCAGGCATGCCCTCTAGGCCACTGGGACCAGATTCCCAGTGCTACCTACATCAGGAGAGGGCATGGTGGCGCTGCGGAGGGTTCAAAGGGGAGGTTAAATAACCAGAAGTTCATGCTGTCTGGTTGCTGTGCAGTCGTTGGTGCTGTTCAATGAATAGGCCCAGTAGGATAGCACTTCCCCACTCCCTGGAAGCTAGGTGAGGTCATGTGGCTTGCACAGGCCAATGGAAATAATGCACATCACACTGTTGGGTGGAAGCTTTAAGAGCCAAAGTACAATTTGCCCTTGTGCTTTCCTCCTGCCCCAGTGACTAGCAGCAGTGACTGCTCCATTAGCTGGGTCCCACAGCAAGGATGGCACAGAGGAGCACCCCAGCTGGCCTGCAATAGACATGGAGCTTGACTGGAAAATAAAAGGAGTTGTTATAAGTCACTGAGATATGAGGATTGCTACAGCATAATTCAGCCTACGTGCTGTTAGAGCCATTTTGAACAATTCCTTCTCTCTTCCCTTATTGCATACTTACTGCAACATTTCTGTGCTCTGATCTACCACAGATGGTTTGGGGTAAGGGTCTTAAACTCCCTAAACCGCAGTATCTTCATTCCTAAATTATGAATAATAATATTATCCATGCTATAAGGTTCTTGCAATAATTAAAAAAGTAATGTCTAGAAATGATTAACTTTTATTACATGCCATGAATAGTCAACATTGCAGGCTTTAGATTGCTATCCTTAGAAAGGTCTGCTTACAAGCTTGGCCCTTGGCTAGTACCTGGGAACTTGGATTTTAGGAGCATTCCCACCATTCCAAAACTGATAAAGGTGCCTACTATATCTAAACTTTGTACAAACAATATGGTTTATGTTGAACAACTGCTTTTCTTCTGGGAGTCTGGAATTTTTGTACATGCTAGGCAGAAGGTGTCTACATGACCAGCCCCCAGTAAAACCCACGGGCGCTGGGTCTCTAACAATATTCCACAGTAGACAACGCTTCACAATTTTGTCACAACTCATTGAAAGGGGAATTAAGTGCATCCTGTGTGACTCCACTAGGACAGGAATCTTGGAAGCTTGTGCCTGCTTTCCTCCAGACTTTGCCCCATGAGCTTTTTCCCTTTGCTAATTTTGCTTTGTATCCTTTCACTGTAAGTCTTAGCCATGAGTCCAACTATATCCTGAGTCCTATGAGTCCTCCATATGAATCACCAAACCTGGGAGTGCTCTTGGGGACTTAAAGTTATGGTTTGCTCTAAGTTAACAATAAGTATAAAAAGATAGTTAACAATAAATGTAAGTATTATTAATTTTAAAAATAAAGGGACACACATTTATGATAAAAACTCTCCAGAAAGTGGGCATAGAGGGAACCTACCTCAACATAATAAAGGCCATATATGACAAACCCACAACAAACATTATTCTCAATGGTGAAAAACTGAAAGCATTTCCTCTAAGATCAGGAACAAGACAAGGATGTCCACTCTCGCCACTATTATTCAACATAGTTTTGTAAGTCTTAGTCACGGCAATCAGAGAAGAAAAAGAAATAAAAGGAATCCAAATTGGAAAAGAAGAAGTAAAACTGCCAGTGTTTGCAGATAACCTGATACTATACATAGAAAATCCTAAAGATGCCACCAGAAAACTGCTAGAGCTAATCAATGAATTTGGTAAAGTTGCAGGATACAAAATTAATGCACAGAAATCTCTTGCATTCCTATACACTAATGATGAAAAATCTGAAAGAGAAATTAAGGAAATACTCCCATTTACCATTGCAACAAAAAGAATAAAATACCTAGGAATAAACCTACCTAGGGAGACCAAAGACCTGTATGCAGAAAACTATAAGACACTGATGAAAGATATTAAAGATGATACCAACAGATGGAGAGATATACCATGTTCTTGGATTGGAAGAATCAATATTGTGAAAATGACTATACTACCCAAAGCAATCTACAGATTCAATGCAATCCCTATCAATTACCAATGGCATTTTTTATGGATCTAGAACAAAAAGTCTTAAAATCTGTATGGAGACACAAAAGACCCCGAATAGCCAAAGCAGTCTTGAGGGAAAAAAACGGAGCTGGAGGAATCAGACTCCCTGACTTCAGACTATACTACAAAGCTGCAGTAATCAAGACAATACAGTACTGGCACAAAAACAGAAACACAGATCAATGGAACAAGATAGAAAGCACAGAGATAAACCCACGCACCTATGGTCAACTAATCTATGACAAAGGAGGCAAGGATATAAAATGGAGAAAAGACAGTCTCTTCAATAAGTGGTGCTGGGAAAACTGGACAGCTACATGTAAAAGAATGAAATTAGAACACTCCCTAACACCATACACAAAAATCAACTCAAAATGGATTAGAGACCTAAATGTAAGACCGGACACTATAAAACTCTTAGAGGAAAACATAGGAAAAACACTCTTTGACATAAACCACAGCAAGATCTTTTTTGATCCACCTCCTAGAGTAATGGAAATAAAAACAAAAATAAACAAATGGGACCTAATGAAACTTCAAAGCTTTTGCATAGCAAAGGAAACCATAAACAAGACTAAAAGACAACCCTCAGAACGGGAGAAAATATTTGCAAACGAATCAACAGACAAAGGATTAATCTCCAAAATATACAAAAAGCTCATGCAGCTCAATATCAAAAAAAGAAAAAACCCAATCAAAATATGGGCAGAAGACCTAAACAGACATTCTCCAAAGAAGACAGACAGATGGCCAAGAGGCACATGAAAAGATGTTCAACATCATTAATTGTTAGAGAGATGCAAATCAAAACTACAATGAGGTACCACCTCACACTGGTCAGGATGGCCATCATCAAAAAATCTACAAACAATAAGTGCTGGAGAGGGTGTGGAGAAAAGGGACCCCTCTTGCACTGTTGGTGGGGATGTAAACTGATACAACCACTAAGGAGAACAGTATGGAGGTTCCTTAAAAAACTAAAAATAGAACAACCATATGACCCAGCAGTCCCACTACTGGGCATATACCCTGAGAAAACCATAATTCAAAAAGACACATGCACCCCAATGTTCATTGCAGCACTATTTACAATAGCCAGGACATGGAAGCAACCTAAGTGTCCATCAACAGATGAATGGATAAAGATGTGGCACATATATACAATGGAATATTCCTGAGCCAGAAAAAGGAACAAAATTGCGTCATTTGCAGAGACATGGATGGACCTAGAGACTGTCATACAGAGTGAAGTAAGTCAGAAACAGAATAACAAATAGCATATACTAACATATATAATGTGGAATCTAAAAATATGTATAGATGATCTTATTTGCAAAGCAGAAATAGAGACACAGACGTAGAGAACAAACGTATGGATACCAAAGGGGAAGGGGCGGGTGGGATGAATTGGGAGATGGGGATTGACATATATATACTATTGATACTATGCATAAAATAGATAACTAATGCAAACCTACTGTATAGCACAGGGAACTCTACTCAGTGCTCTGTGGTGAACTAAATGGGAAGGAAATCCAAAAAAGAAGGGATATATGTATATATATAGCTGATTCACTTTGCTGTACAGTAGAAACTAACACAACATTGTAAAGCAACTATATATATATATATATATATATATATATATATATATATACACGCCAATAAAAGAAATAAATAAATAAACAAAAGGGAAACACACAGAAAGAAATGAAAATATCTAATTCATAGATAACCACAAAACAAAAACACCAGGACAATGACTTGTATCTCAGAGGTACTTACTCAACTACCAACTACCAAGAATGGTGATTTATCTAGCCTAAAATCCCTGAAGTACCCTCCCGGTGGGACCAGCGTTGCCCACAGGTACTGAGTCTGTCCCTAACTGAGATCTGCATAGAAGTAGCTGTTCCTAGAGTAACTCAATGAAAACTACCACAAAGCTAGGAACAACAGGAGCCGACATCTAGTGAACACTGTTCTCCACCTTCTATACACACCATCTCATTTAATCCTCACAACAGTGCTCTGGTATAGGCACAATCGCTGTCCCCACAGGTGAGGAAACAAACACAGAGAGGTTTAGCCACGTGCTGACAGGACAGCTTCAGAGTTGAGGGTGCAGACTTGGGAGTCCACCCAAACTTGGTTCCCATGTCAAAGCTGTATGAGTTTCTTGGGGATGCCATAACAAATTGCTACAAACTGGAGAGCTTAAAACAACAGAAGGTTACTCTCTTGCTGTTCTGGAGGCCAGAAGTTCAAAATTAAGGTGTCAGCGGGGCCATGCTCCCTCTCAAAGCTCTAGGGGAGGATCCTTCCTTTTCTCTCCCAGCTTCTGGTAGCTCCAGGTGTTCCTTGACTTGTGGCTTCATCACTCCCATCTCTGCCTCTGTCTTCATGTGGTCTTCTCTTCTGTGTCTATCTCTCTTCTATGTATCTCTTTATAAGGACATTTGTGATTAGATTTAGGGCTCACCCAGATATTCCAGGTTGATCTCAAGATCCTTAACTTAATTACATCCGCAAAGACTTTTTTTCCAAATAAAGTCACGTTCACAGGTTCTAGGGATGAGGACTATCTTTCTGGGGCCATCATTCAGCCCACAAACACCAACAGCTAGTTCTATGCCATTGCAGGCCAGTAATTTAAACTTTTGGCAGTCAAGTGAGGCAGTGCATGAAAAACGTTCAGCATGTGGTCTGGCATATTATAAGAGCCCAATAAACATCAGTTACTATTACTGCCCTTCATCACACAACTGTTGAGAGGAGGAACTAGGATTTGAACCAGGTGCACATAACTAATATTCTTATTTCACTCTGAGAATAAAGAGGGGGGCTTGGAGAAATCTTTGCAGACCCAATGATCACCCACGTATCAACCTACAGTCATTCTGACTAGGACCCTTTGACATACTCTCCTGGTCCAGAGCTTGAGAAGGGGCTGAACTCTCCCCAGATCCCCTCCTGAGGCCCTCAAAAAATTATCCTGGAGAATCTCGGTTCCTCTGTCTCACCACCTCAAAAACCCTGACAGTAATTACAGTTGCCATACTAGAGTGTTTTGAGGGTTACTGAGTTAATGACTATAAAGTCTGTGGAGCTCTTCAGAGGGAAGAAGCCACAAAAATCAGATAAATAAAACAGTCAATCGGCACGTGTTTACTGTGTTCGCAGGGTGCATAGCCCTCTACTCGGAAATAAAGATTAAAGAGGAGAAAAGCAAAGAAAAAGAAGGAGCAAAGTTAGTTCAATCAAAGTCTTTCCAGGCCAGAGTACAAGACCAGCTATAAACTAAAGATCTAGAGTTCTCCAAGACTAAAAAATGAAAGAGATACCCACAGATCAGTAAGAAAAAGGTAAAGAACTTGATTAGAAACAAGGGGAGGCAAAGAATTTAAGTAGGCAGTTCACAGAAAAATAAAACTAACCAGTAGGCAATAGAGTGATGCTTAACTGTTCTCATAATTAATCAAAACAATAACAAGATACCATTTTTCACTTATCACGTGGGCAATTTTTTGATTTTCTGATACACAGCAAGGGAGTGAAGATACAGGCACTCTCCATCCGCTTCTGGGGATTTGGAACAACCTGTCTGGAGAACAATGAAGCAAGAGCTATCACAATTAAAAATATATATGCCCTTTGACCCAGCCATCTCACAGCTAAGAATCTGCCCTAGGAGTACACTCACAAAAACACACCTGGCCATAAAAACATATTCATTACATTACTGCTCTTAATGACAGAAAATTGGGAACAACCTAATGTCTGGGAGTAGTGCACTGGTTAAATTATGGATAATGTACATGGTAAACACCAGGTAGATGTAAACAAGCATGAGGTAACTCTGTCCACAGTAGGAGAGCATGCCACAGTGTCATAATAAGAGAAAGAAGCTAGAACAAAACAGTATGCACAGTACAACCCTTTTATGAATAAGAATATGGGGGGGCTTCATATATAAGGATGACCCTCGGAATGTGCTGTGAACCTGGATCTGCACTCGTGGCTATGCTGTGACCAAAGGGCTGCCCTACAAGGAGGTCATCAGGGTTAGGATTGGAGCCTGGAGAGATGGGAGATTTATTTTGCTTTCTTTGTGAAAGCCAAACTCCACTCAGATTCATCACAAGAACAAGGAAGAACATAGTGTACTAAGATCCTGAACTCGGAGCCAGGCTTCCCAGGTTCAAATTCCAACTCTAGTGCTGCTTACTAGCTGTGTGACTTTAGGCAAGTCACTTCACCTCTCAGTTCCTTAGTTTCCATAAAATAGCAATAAGCAATACTTACTTTGTAGAGTTGTGGTTTTTTTTTAAGTGGAAGCAGGTTTTTTGAGAGAGATATACATTCCATAGGCAGAATGCAGTTCATCTCAGAAGGCGAGAGCCTTCGTAGAGCCTTTATGAAACATAAATGTGTTCTATCTGAGGAGTACTTCAGACAATGCTTGGCAGATAGCCACTCCCTCTGTAAATGCTGTTAAGCAAGTAAATTGGACTCAAACACCGAGTCCTCCATCTCCTGTATCCCAATGTGACTCCCTCTGTTGGTGTGGCCCCAAACACCCAAGGGAAAAAGAAGGAAAAGAAAGGTGCCTTTTACGTATTCAGTGGGCCACTCTACAGGATGAAGTCATTTTAAAAAGGATAATTAGAGCTCCAATTGGTTTTCATTTTATTTCATTTTCTTGCCTGCAGTTAACAAGCACGGAGATTGTGTTACTTCCACAGCAGCCAACAGCAAAGCCGCCTGGTTCCCCCTATTTCTATAGCAAACTCGTGAAAGAGAGAAGCCTACTGGTGCAAACTGCTCTGATGGGAGGAAGCATCTAAAATGCATTTTAATTTCAATTTGTGTGAAGCTTTTGTATCAAATTACGGATCTGGGGCATGATGCGGCTCAGGGAAGAACCCCATTTTCCATCCATTTGGATGTGTTCGTTGTGCTGTCAGGGGGTAAAATAATTAAGGCTGAAAACCTATCTCCACTGGAGACCGTCTACTGGTGTCCCACTTCCTGTGTTGATCAAGTCAGGGGACAGACCGATGATCAGTATTCCAGGACCAGCGTTGCCCCCCCCCGGAAGTCCCAGACCAGCCAAAAATCCCCAGTCGAGGAGTCCGAGGGGCTTCTCACTTAAATGTGATCATGCCAGTGGTCTGATGCCAACAGCAAGCCAAGGTTGCCTAAACAAACTAAAACAGAAGCTGGAAGAATTCAGTAAAGCAGATGAATTCTGCAAAACCACTGAGTAACTGGTTATTAGGCAGCTGAATTCACCTAATTGCGTTTACGCAAGTCAGATTGCGTCTGCATTTGGAGGCCAAAGCAATCAGGCTAAAAAAGCCACACTTGCTTACATATTTTTTTATTCCTCTGGTCTGGCACAGCAGGTGGTTTCCTTGTGGTGCACAAGTTCTGCTGTATAAAAGGATCCCCTTTACTGGGACTGTGCACCCATCCCCAGCTCTGTGAGTGTTAGCTGCTAACAGGTCACAGGTGTCTTCCTTCTCAAAGAATGGCTGTCATCTAGGAGGAGTCATGTCATCTAGGAGGATACGTGCTGTCCCCAAGCCTCACTACAACCATCAATCCAGGAGCCACCAATGACTGGCTTAAACTGGAATCAAAGGGTAGCCTCCTTGCCTCAAGAGAGAATAACTCTGCACTGTGACTCATATCCAGAGCAACACCCTCCATGAATCAGGCCAAGGCTAGATTTTAATCAGGGACACAGCCCTGATTAGCAATTCCCTTTCATCTTGTCTTCCTCACTCTCTTACGGGGGTCTCCTGAGAGCATTCTCTCAATAAATCATGTGTACCCAAATCCCTGTCTCAGGCTCTGCCTCTAGGGAACCCAACCGTATTAGTTTCCTATCACTGCTATAACAAATCACCACACATTTAGCAACTCAAACAATGCAAATGTATTACATTACAGTTCTGGAGGTCAGAAAACTGACCCAGGTCTCACTAGGCTAAATCAAGGTGTTGGCAGGGCTGTCTTCCTTCTGGAGACTCTTGGGGACAATCCATTCCTTGCCTTTTCCAATACCTAGAAGTCACCTGCATTTCTTTGCTCATTGCCCTGTATCACTGCAACCTTTTCTTCCATTGTCACATCAACTTCTCTGACTCTGACCCCTCCCTCATTCCCCTTATAATGATACTTGTAAATATATTGGACCCACCTGGATAATCCAGGCTAATTTCCCCATGTCAAGATCCTTCACTTAATCACATCTGCAAAGTCTTCTTTACCATGTCAGGTAACATACTAGTTCCAGGAATTAGGATATGGACATCTCTGGGGCCCTTATTCCGCCTCCCACACTAACCTAAGAGAATATGAGAAGCAGACCTAAGAACCAGACTCAAAGGAAGGTATTCTGGAGTTGAATCACTAATTGGCTGCCTGGCAATGAGGAGTCCATCACCGAGGGGAGATGGAGCATCATCTATCCCTGGCAAGTTGGCACAGTGCAATTACTAAGACTTTCACCTGTGGATAACTGGGACAGGCTCTAGGTGGAAGGGGATGCACTGGCTTATGTAACATCTCTGGTGTTGAGGAGGAGTGAAAGATATAGTAATTATCAGGACTGTAAAACTGGGTGGCTGTTGCTGAATACCATGAATGCATCGAAGAGAAAAGAATGGCGGCCTCATGGCAATCGTTCAACAATTTAGAGCAAATTGTGTTGTGTCAGAAAGTCTCCTTGGCAGTATTTAAAGAAACCCTGATATTCTTCAGGATGAAAACAGAGCTGAAGAACAGACACAGGACTTAACTATAAGAACGGCAGAACTTCAGAGAAGGCTGAATTTTCAGGCTAGGCACAGGTCCTACAATCAAGTCAGTACCTTGATGGGAATGAGTGGGACTCTGAGAATTGGGGTGGAGATATCTGGGAAGATGCACTTGATTACCTTTGACCCTAAGAGCCCACTGAATTCTCTGGGCCTGCCAAAGTGTCCTCCTTTCTCTTGTTGCAAGACAGGCCCCCTTCTTTGCTTGAAGAATAGCAATGCCTCAAGTGGGGCAGGTGCCTAACAAAGCAACGTTCCCACCTCCACTGCTGGCTACCAGACCAATACCAAGCGTTGACTCTCAGCCGAAACTAATGAGCAGGTGTTGGACCTGCTAGGGAGAGAGGGATGCATGCCATAGTAGCCACAGGACCCTGGCTAACATGGCTGGGCAAGAACCAGGAGAGCATGACTGGAAGTGAATCCCTAGGGTACTTGGTCGATGGGGGCAGAATATAAAGCTTTTTGGATAAAAGAGAGTTTGTTTCATGGGGAGCCTTCTTATGACATAGGATTTAAGTCCTGGCAAAGCTCTGAGATACAAGTCATATGCAGCAGGGAATGGCTCTTGGGAACTTGGACTTACGTCCCTCAGGATGGGATGCAAAGGAGAAGGGGGCTGTGGATAACAATTTAATCGAAGCCAACTATTAGCAGTATCGTCATGATTTGGGAGTCATTGGTAAGGTACCTGGAAAACAATCTGAGCTGACATTCTAGGAAGCCCCAATTCTTCATGGAATCTAAGGGAAGGGAAATTCTACTTGCTGGGGGAATTGTACTGCTTCCTCCCTTAACCAGGGGTAATCAATGTGACACCATGTGAGAAAAAGAGGAAACATAGCAGGATTGAGAACTGCTATTCTTAGAAAGTTCTGCTTGCAAGATTGGCCTTCGGCTGGCATCTGGAAATTTGGATTTGAGGAGGCTTTCCGCCATTCCCAGAACTGAGAAGAGGGCTCACTATGCGTAAGCTATTAGAACAGTATGACATTTTTACAGTGAACACCTGCTTTCCCCCTGGGGGGTCTGGAATTTGGCCATGTGCCAGACAGAGGGTATCTATGTGACAACCTCCAATAAAAACCCTAGGCACTGAGTCTCTAGTGAGCTTCCCTGGTGGACAGCCTCTCAAGTGTTGTCATAACTCATTGCTGGGGGAGTTAAGTACGTCCTATTTGACACCACTGGGAGAGGACTCTTGGAAGCTTGTACCTGGTTTCCTTTGGTCTTTGCCCTAAGCACTTTCTCCCTGTGCTGAATTTGCTCTGTATCCCTTTGTTGTAATGAATCATAACCATCAGTACAACTATATGCTGAGTCTATGACTCCTCCTACCAAATCACCAAAGCTGGGAGTGGTCTTGAGGACCTCCAACACACACCATGACAAACAGATATACATAGTTTTCTTCATACACATTTATCTGGGCCCTCCTGAGGGTGAAAAGCTTACTGAATCATGAAGAAAATATGCCCTCTTACCCCAAAAGTTGTTTCTTTTCCCTCTATCTTAGGGGTTTGGCTTTCCCTTGAACCACTGTTGATGTGTTCCATCTTATTTAATGTATAAGGGATTTGGTTTCATACTTAGAGGTATATTTCTTCACCTTAGAAAATAGAATTTTTCAGATCTATTTAATGTTCCATCTTATTTAATGTATAAGCGTTGTTCCATCTTATTTAATGTATAAGGGATTTGGTTTCATACTTAGAGGTATATTTCTTCACCTTAGAAAATAGAATTTTTCAGAACTTCTTCTGGGGGCACCTTTCCCATTCTCAAAGTATAGATACAGACTTTTTATCCCACTGCCTCCAAAGATCTCCAAAATGTTAGAAATTTTAACATTCTTTCCCCCTAACTACAATTTCTAGACTACAATTTGCATAGATAAGTGGGCCCAAAATCCTTTTGGACAGATTTCATGTTCTGACAGTGGGGGAATGGGGAAGAAGACTAGGATGATGCTGTGGGAGCCCAGAAGGCACCTCCATCAGACCAAGGCTTCCTGAGCCTCTCAGTTGATCTTAAAGAAAGACTAACAATTATCATAGTTGACTAAGTCTTAAAGAAAGACTACAAATTATCATGATGAAAAAGTTGTCAAAGGGGACTATTTGAGTAGAAAGGACAGGAGTAAGAAATGGCTTGGGTCATTCCAAGAACCTGCAAGGAGCTCAGATCCTGGAGTAAAGGGGTGGGGAGATGACTTAGTCAGGTGCACATGAAAGGTACCCCCTCTCAATGTATACTAAGGAAAGGGAAAAGTTACTCTAGCAGTAAAAGCATGTATGAAAGTGTGTGTGTACATAGCTGAAACCCACAGATCATCTCACCAATTGCCCCTCAAGTTGCTACAGGTTAACAACTCTGACTGGAACATTATTTTTCTGTCCTCTATTCTGGGTGCCCCTCTTAGACAACTTCTCTTCCAGATTCCTCTGCTGCCCCTATTTCCTGACCAAATTTCTCAGCCCTCAGATCTCCTCTTCTCTGGTCCAGTCTCATTAGGCACAAGATGATAGCGCCATAGTTTGATGCCTAGTTGACCTGTATTCTGTTCCAGCTTTGGAATTCTTACCCCATCCTGTCAATGCATGATACCCGCCATAAGGACAGGAGGTACTGAGTGGCTGTCCTAGACAGGGTCATGGCTCGAAACAGATGGCATGCTTCAGGGAGGTGGCATATAAAGATGTGGCAAGCTGAGGAAAACCCACAGGCCACAAACCCCCGGGGCTGGCAAAAGTGGGAAGTGTATACCACCCTCCAGACTGAAGGGACAAATGAAGGAAGTATTACCAAAAGTCAAAAAAATCTGTAGCTTTGGGAGAGGGCCACCTGATAGGAGCTGTGGTCCACCACAGAGAAACACAACCACTACTAACCTGCGTCCCACCAGGAAGTGAACCACAAATTCAAATGTGTTCAACTCCATTTCATTCTTCCTTCCCTCCAATCTCCTGCTAGTGACTCCCATTGACCAAACCCAAAGAGAAACCAGAGGGCAAGAGAACTCACTGATGGATCTAGAGGAGCAAATGGAAGATGCCCAGCTTAATGGCTGAGTACATATCAAGACACACACAGAGAAATAAATTAAGGTACATTCCAGAAGCTTTTATTTATATGAAATAGGCAACAGATTTCAATATGCCAAGAGAATTTAAAAACTTGTTTTAAAAATTGGAGGGCTTCCCTGGTGGCACAGTGGTTAAGAATCCGCCTGCCAATGCAGGGGACACAGGTTCAAGCCCTGGTCCGGGAGGATCCCACATGTCGCGGAGCAACTAAGCCTGTGCACCACAACTACTGAGCCTGCGCTCTAGAGCCCGCGTGCCACAACTACTGAAGCCCATATGCCTAGAGCCCATGCTCAACAAGAGAAGCCACAGCAATGAGAAGCCCGCACACCACAACGAAGAGTAGCCCCCACTCACCGCAACTAGAGAAAGCCCGCACATAGCAACGAAGACCCAACGCAGCCAAAAATAAATAAATTAATTTTTTTAATAAGTAAATAAATAAAAATTGGAAACGCAATTTTGTGCTTCAATAGCACACACCTTGGTAGGCAGCCAGCTATTAACATACTCGGGTATCTGGAGTATCCCACCCCCTCTAGTAGGCTGATAAAAGATGCCACTTTAGAACAAGATGGGAGCATTTGGAGATATAGCTAGGCTCATCAGTGCCTCTCTGGGATAGGAGATACAACAGAGATTTTGCTGACTGTCTGCTCCCACAGTGTTGCTGGCACTTCCTAACAATCAGGTGTCCCATAGGATCCATTTCACTTTTCTGCAGTTACCAGATGTCAGTTGTGACCCAGCAGAGACTTCGCTCTCGCCTTACTACTCAGTCACCCTGGGGTCTTGTTTCAAAGGCTATCTGTGATGAATTTCACATTTCCACAGTCAACGGGTATTAATCCTAATGAATACCACTTATCCTGGGTTCTCTCTGACAAGTGGTAGGAAAGACCTGCATGAAATGAAAACCCAGATGTTTGTGCAACTTCCCACTCAAATATGCTTCTTGAGAATTCCACTATAATTGAAATCACCAGTCCCCCAGAGGCAAAGGGCTTAGAAGTGGTTACAGACTGAAGGGATGACAGAAAGGGGGAAAGGCTGGGAGAATGTGTTCCTGCTCCTCTAGGTGGCACGGGTGCACCACTTGCACAGGTGAGCAGAAAAGTGCCCACAGAGATTGTGTTCGCTTTCCCTTTAAAACAGTTTAATAGACAAAAGGTGGCTTTGTAGCCTTGCCATTAGGTAACATTCCTGTAGTAAGAAGATTTTTCTTTCAATTAACAATCCTCTGAACAAGCAAGCTAACTCATTTCTAGACATCATCCTCCTTAGGCACTGTAGGAGAGGGAGGGTAGCACAGCAGTTAAGGGCTCAGGTTTTGGAATCAGCTTGACTGGGTTTAAATCCCAACTTTACCACTTAGTAGCTATGGATCTTTAGGAAAACCACTTAGCTTCTCTGGGCTTGAGTTTTCTTACCTCTAACTTCTTATCTGTTACGAGGTAATTTTAGCCCTTCCTCACTGAGTTGGTGAGAAGATTAAGGGAGAGAATATATACAGCTCAGCATAGTCTCAAAAAATTAAACATAAAATTGCCACATGAGCCAGCAATTCTACTCCTACACAAAAGAACTAAAAAACAAACACTGATATTCATACACAAATGTTCACAGCAGCACTATTCACAGTAACCAAAAGGTGGAAACACCCAAATAGCCATCAATAATGAATGGATAAACAAAATTTGTAACATCCAGACAAATGGAATAGCATTCAGCTATAAAAAGGAATGAAGTACTGATGCATGTACAATAATGGATGAACCTCAAAAACGTTATGCTGAGTAAAATAAGCCAAGCACAAAGGCTACATATTATATGATACCATTTATATGAAATTATCCTCAGGAGTCTAGAAATGAAATACAATAAGATATTGATGAGGAAGAAGAGGAATAGGGCCTACACAAAAGAGAAAATACAAATAGCCAACAAATACACAAAAAGATGTTCATCATCACCAGTGTTCAGGGACTTCACATGGGCAAATTTTTTTTTAAAAAACACACTTCACACGGGCAAAAATTAAGAAGTTTGCTAATGTCATTGATGTGGGGAAACGGTTACTTTCAAATCACAAGTAGGAGCATAATTTGGTACAGGTGCTTAAGAGGGCAATTTGCCAGTTACTTATTAAGGTTTAAATGTGCATCCCCTGGGACTTAGCAATTCCACTTCTCATAGTCGCCCTGGAGAAAGGGAGTCCACAAAGAGTCATGTTCAAGGATGTTCATTGGAATAGTGTTGGCAATAGCAGAAAACTGCAAATGTCCTAGATGTATACCAATAGGGGACTATCAGAGAAAGCTGCCTCGTGTACTCATATAATGAAATACTACCTAGTACATAAACTAGTGAGGGAAATCTGTATGTCCCAACACAAAAAAGTCTCTAAGATGAGGTGCGGAAGGAAACACACACACACTAAACAATACTACTCATTTTCTATGATGCAAATCTATGGGTGAAAATACGTACAAATAGGTTTAAAAGGATCTATACTAGTAAGAGGCTTCTCATATGGAGGAATTCCCTAGGAATTGCTGGTGATGGTCAAAGCAACTTGAGGCTTATTTGTAATGTTTAATCTTTTTTTAAATGTTCATGCACCATCTATGTGGTTGAAAAAAATGAAAATATTTAAGTGGTTGCTTTGTGGATGTGTTTTCAGCAAGGACATCCTGTGATGTTCCACTTTGTCACAAGCTTAAAACTCTCATAGTTCCTCCCAACCAATACTATTTTCCCTTTTTTTTTGGTTCCTGATTATACTATAGTGACTCTCTAACAATTCACTACATTATAACCTTGAACTTTCCCCAAGTTTCAGAATTAGTGTTTGAGACCCATTTTTTTTCCATTTATAAATGTATCTCCCTTTCAAAAAAAAAGCCTCCCATCAGACTCACATGCCCAAACTTGGAAATGGAAACAGGTCTGCCAAAGAAGCAGAGCCTGAGGCAGCCATTCGAAGGCAGCAGACTCAGCTTCATTGTCTTCTGAGGGCTGCAGTGACAAAGTACTTCTCTCCCTCTGGTGTGCTGTGAGCAGGACACATCTCGGGCTTTAAACCTGGGGCAGCGGGAGTGTGGTCTTTGTCAGTGTTATTCCTGGCTGTGTGGTCTCTAGACCTGTATCCCAGCCTTCCCAGAGATTCTGTGAACTGCACAATACCATTTTGATAAAGTTATTTTCTGCTGAAATTAATCAGGGCTGGTGCCTATTATTTGCATCTGAGAACCCTGACTGACTCTGTGATCTTGGGAAAGTTAGCTAATTTCTTGTTTCTTCATCTATAAAAATGAGGATAATCATATCTATCTCACAGAGTTGCAAGAAGATAAAATGTATGCCATATATTTAAAATAGATATTGCACATATGATATATATTTTAAATGCATATATATTAATATATTCACTGAATATATTTTATGCATTTATATGAATCTATTAATATTATTTCTACATATAAAATCTGTATTAAGGTAAAAAATATGAAAACACCTGACCTATACCTTTTTCCACAGAGTTGGGGGCAATGAAACATGATGGATTCTTAGAATGTATAGTAGATAAACTGCAGCAGATTTCCACTCTTAATATCTCAGATAAATGGAAAGGCAAATGATGTACAGCTTTCAAGGGGGCAGGAAAAGTAAGTTAAGAGATGGCATTAGTGGATCTAAGCTTAAGCACAAATAATCACTCCAAACATCCTGTGGCTCACTTATTTTGTGTATAATCTGCGGTGACCTTTCCACTGGAGGCCAATTTTCTGATACCAAATAACTTCCAATCACAGCCCAGCTGGCTTGACTGCATTCACAGAAATCACCCATTCTAATATCAGTCACAATAAACATCATTAGGATTGAATATTTTCTGCAAAATGACTCTTGAGCCCTAGAGTGAAGTCCACAGCCAAAGCAGGTGACATCAAGATTAACGACTTTGTTGGGTGCCCACACAGGCGTTCCCCTGTCAGCCCAAGTAATCAAGAGGTGGAGGATGTAATGGTTCGGAAGGGCCTCAGGGACCCTGGTGTGCAAATTAGTCTGAGCATCAGATTCTCTAGAGCCATAAATCCATGTTCCCTGTCTGTTCATAGGGAGCATGTAACCCCACAACAGGTCCGCTAGCTACTCTATCAGCCAAGGAGAAGTGAGGCTGAAGGTCCCAGTTTCCCCGCTCTGTGGGAGCCTTCAAAATGATAAGCCACAACGAGCAGAGACAGAAATGGAGCTGAGCTGAAAACGAGTGTGTCTTTTCCTACTTCTCTCTGGACCATCTGCAGAACAGATCCAGGACTTCCTGGAAAATTACCAGGGCATCGTCAGTGTGTTCCTTGTTAATATTTTTTCACCTGAGGACTTCAGGCTTCCCCAGGACATTCTTTCACACATCCAAACAACAGAAGAAGAAGAGAGGTGGGAAGTACAAACCCCAAACTTAAGTGGGGAAAAGGCAGCAGCAAATCTCAGCCTGAATCCAAAGCTGTCCTCTGCTTTAGTCTTAAAATAATGCTTGACCAAAAGGAATTACAGCCACTCTTCCTCCTTTAATTCAGGAACTGGTTAACACATTTTAAAATGAAGGGGTCCCCTCAGCCATCTTTCTTCTTCCTCCTACCCATACTCTAATGATTTCTTCAGGAAAAGAGTTTATAGGTATATTTGTCTCCCTAGCATACTTTCCTCATTTCTCTGGGAACAGAACCCCTGCTCTTCCCTGTAGGAAATTTTGTGTGGTTTATGCGGGGCCAAACTTGCTATTCACAGCGCCCCCCTCCCCTGCAACACACACACACACACACACACACACACACACACACACACACGCCTTCCAGCCATGATAGGTATGAACACCATTACTCACAGGTGGCCAGTTCAGATGACCATATGACCTAAGTCAGTCCAAGCAGAGTCTCCTCTGATATATGAGCACCAGGAGAATGTCTCTCTCTTGCTCTAAGACTATGAGCCATAAGGATAATATAATCTTGAGCTCCTCTGGCCATTTCCACAGAAATATGGAAGAAGCATTCTGCAGTAGGAGAGAATGACACCAACATCCAAAGAGAAAAGAGATAAAAGGATGAACAGGAATAAACAGAGTCCTGATGCTATCATATGAGCCATTAAAGGGATGCTGATTAATAAAAGAAGAAAATCAAAACAAGTCCATTTATTTGTAATAAGAGGTTTGAGTTTAGAAATGGTGAATGAGCAAAAGGCAAGTTGACTCCACAGGCTATAAATAAGGGCTCAGGCCATGCGGCGAATCCTTGCATTTGTAGCCCAGCTCTAAGTAGGTGCTTTCAGATACCTTTTGTTTAGAGCTGGGAGGCAGGAATTCCTTGTAACTCACACCAATTTATTTAACAAGTAAAGTGCCTGTCTAAGACTTTGATGCAGAGAGCTACTTAATAGTTGTTTTATTGAATGTTTGTGATCTGATAAATTCAGGAGATGGGGGTACTATAATCTCCCTTGATCTTAACACTCTGCTTCTATTAATTCAGCTTAGGCATAGAGCTTTTTACCCACCATGTCACGGAATTGTCTCTAATTGTGTGCTGTTAAGCTGGGGCTCTGCTATCCCATACCTCTGCAAGTTACTCTTCAAGGTCCATTCTTGGCTGTAAACTTATTCCTATTCAAATTCATCTTTTAGTTTCAGCCTATCATCTTGGTCTGTCACCATGATGTGGAACCCTGACTCCATCATCCAGTACATAAACTCCTTCCTGCCAGCTTTGAATCATTTGGAAATGTAACAGGTTCACCCACTACAACTGTATCCCAGCCACTGATATATACAAACAAGATAACAGGAAAGTCTTACAATGTGCTCGTGGAGAAATTTGTCCCGCCCTCCAAAAAAATAACATTAGCAGAAGATCTTCATATGTAGTTAAACATTCAGTTATAAATCAACTTGTTAACTTATCCAAGCCATGTTTCACCCTGTTGACTACGGGAGTTTTATAAAATACTTTACCAGCTGCCTTGCTGCACATCATGCACTTCACGCCTCCAGGCTGTTACAACGGTACAATAAACTGATCATAAAAGGAATTAGAGTTGGCTCAACATGACCAAGAAACCAATGGTTTCTTGATGAAACCATTGTGACTCCCAGCAATCCTAACTTCTTTTTCCACCACCTCATAAGCCATCTGTTTAATAATTCAGTCTGGGATTGCACCATTCACTAGTGTCAAATTCACTGGCTGGTAGCCTCTAAAACAACCTTCTTCCTCTTTTGAAACTTCAAAATTTGTCTATAGTCAGTCTTCAGTCACCCCTCCTTTTTCTGTTCAATAAACAAATATTTAAAGAATGCCTGCCATATGTAAGGCATTTGGCATAGAGAGAGAAGTAAGCAGACGAGGTTGCTATTCTTGTGGAGTTTAGATGAAGACTGCTGACAATTGTATTTCAATCAAGGAAACATAACACAGGAGAACCAGTGGTGTGATTCACCAGGTCTGTCTTTGGGCGGAAGAGGAGATGTGAGTTACTGACTTTGGCTGCATCTTCCTAGTATTCTCCCTGTCTCACCTTCAACTCCCCCACCCCATTTATACACACCAAGGAATTTCTCCCTCTTCTCGGGCAGTTCTAAGAAAAATAATGAGACAATGGCCAGCAACTGCTGAGTAGGAATGTTTACTGGAACAAATATCAGAGGGTTTTTGCTGTCCACTTTAGAGAACTATTTGCTAGTCAACCAAGGAGATATAAATGAGCAGCACACAGTAAAAAAAAAAAAAGATGTGTCCAGGATCAAGAACTCACTAGAAACTTATGCATTAGCCAAAACTTCACCTTTCAGCCCAGTGAATAGCCCAGTATTGACAGTACTTGCCTCACTAAATTAGAAAGCCCAAGGGCAAGGACATGACTGTTTACCCTCATATTCCCAAAGCAATGCTTGGCACAAAGCAGATACTTGAGGGAGATTAACTTCATTCATGGCCTTGAGGTTTTCCAGTTCCTTTTGTTAAAGAAACAGACTCTATCTTCCCCCCTCTTCAGTCTGGGCTGAAGTGTGACTTGTTTGGCCAACCAAATGCAGCAGAAGTGTTGTGTGCTAGTTCCAAGGACAGGCCCTCAGGTCTGGTGTTACCACGATGTTCTTATGCCTCTGCCACCACCGTGAGAACACTGCAGGACTAGCATGCAAGGGTGAGAAACCAATGGGGAAGAGCCATGTTGCCTTGGTTTCCCCTGCCTAGGCCAGCCTACACTAGTCAACCCCCTGAGTGGACCCCAGGCATGTGAGCAAGCCTCGCCGAGATCAGCAGAGCTACCCAGCCTGTCCCCACCTGGCTTGAGACACATGAGCAATAATAGTTTATTTTTCATTGTTTGTTATACAGAATTATCTTTGCTATACACCATTCATTTAGTGGTACTGCTCAAATATAAGGACAAAAAGAAGGGGGAGATGACATTTTAACACTTGTTAAGAAATTTGCCACATATGTGGTATGTACCCTCATGTTTTTTGTTTTTTGTTTTATACATTTATTTTATTTATTTATTTTTCAGCTGCATTGGGTCTTCCATTGCTGTGCGCGGGCTTTCTCTACTTGCTGTGAGCTGGGGCTACCCTTCGTTGCAGTCCGAGGGCTTCTCATTGCGGTGGCTTCTCTTGTTGCGGAGCACAGGCTCTAGGCGTGCAGGCTTCAGTAGTTGTGGCACGAGGGCTCAGTAGGTGTGGCACACGGGCTTAGTTGCTCCACAGCATGTGGGATCTTCCCGGACCAGGACTCGAACCTGTGTCCCCTGCATTGGCAGGCGGATTCTTAACCACTGCGCCACCAGGGAAGCCCCTACCCTCATGTTTGACATATGCTTCTTATGCCAAAGGGCTCTCAAGGAATAGATGTAGAGATGGAAAAAAATCTGCCCATCTGAGTGTCATAAATATATTGAGGAGAAGCAGATACCAGACAAAGGAGAAGGGGGAATTTCAAAAGTACCATCTTTGTATCCTATGTAGCAACCAGCACCATAGATTTTATGCTTCAAAGTTCCAACAGGCCCTCGAGATGAATTTCATCTAAGCCTGGAGACCTGAGCTCACGTCTGTAAGCCATGCTGGCTTCCTGCCTTCACATCCATACTGAGCCCTGACTCCCTCCCCTTTATTCTACTTTTTTTCTGTAGCAAAATTATTCACCTTGGTAGACAAGTCAGAATTCAAACAGCAACTGAGTAGTTCTGCTTTCTCTCTCATCTGTTAAAATCTCCCCCAAGCAGTCCTTCCCTTGTTCATCCATTTTTTCCCCCAAATGGAATTGAAAGCTCTTTTCCTTTGTTTCTTGAGCTTCAGCTCTCGACGTCTTGGATGGAGTGAGACAGTTAGGATCACAGGTTCTTGAGTTAGACAGTCATGGGTTTGAATCCCAGATCCGCCACATAGTAACCACATGACCTTGAGAAAGTTTCTTAACCTCTCAGAACTTCAATCTCCCTTTCTCTAAATGGAAAACATCATCATATCCACATCAGAGGGTTGTTGTGAATATTAAATGAGAAAATGTAAGCAAACTGCTTAGCAGAGTCCCTGATGCATAGCTGGTACCCAACACCCAGCAGCCAACATGATTCTTTAAGTACAGCGACATTCTTTTGAGTTAGGGGATAAGTGTTTATTCTTAATCCTTTGTCATTTTTTCTTTTTATATGCTCTTTTGATATCTGGACTTTTCAGAGAGTTCCACATACAAATACAAGGTTACCTGTCAACATTCTTCCTTTTAATCTTTATTAGAATCACTCTATACCAATTTCTAAGGTAAGACATTGATCAAGATTAGACTTTCCATTCCAGGACAATAGAAAGCCACACCAATATTAACCTGGCTTTAAAATTATGAATGACGAGGTTGGATCCTGAGGTTACATTTGTCAATGCCTGCTTGCTTCCCTGCCAGCCAGTGGCTTTCCACTCACCCCGTGGTTTACGCCCAGGCCTTCTAACCACTAACAGGAAGCTTCACTTCTTTCTGGACCATCCAGGTCAGCCAAGGTTCTGCCCCAGGCCCTCTACTCATGTGTTGTACTTTCCTTCTAGTCTGGCCCATCCTCTCCCAAAGCACTGGTCTCAACCCAGGATACGGGCCTCATTGCCAGTTCCCTTGGGATGGTTGATTTTATGTGTTGACTTGGCCAGGCTATAGTACACACTTATTCAATTAAACACTAGTCTAGATGTTGTTGTGCAGGTGTTTTGTGCATATGCTGAACATCTCCGATCAGTTTGAATTATTTTTTTAACTTTTTATTTTATATTGGAATATAGCCGATTAACAATGTTGTGATAGTTTCAGGTGCACAGCAAAGCGACTCAGCCATACATATACATGTATCCGTTCTCTCCCAGACTCCCTTCCCATCCAGACTGCCATATAACATTGAGCAGAGTTCCCTGTGCTATACAGTAGGTCCTTGTCGGTTATCCATTTTATTTATTTATTTTTTATTGGAGTATGGTTGCTTTACAATGTTTGGTTATCCATTTTAAATATAGCAGTGTGTACATATCAATCCCAAACTCCCTAACTATCCCTACCCTCCACCCTTCTCCCCTGGTAACCATAAGTTCATTCTCTAAGTCTGTGAGCCTGTTTCTGTTTTGTAAATAAGTTCATATGTATCATTTCTTTTTAGATCCTGCATATAAGCGACATCATACAATATTTCTCTTTCTCTGTCTGACTTACTTCACTCAGTATGACAATCTCTAGGACCATCCATGTTGCTTCAAATGGCATTATTTCGTTCTTCTTAATGGCTGAGTAATATTCCATTGTATATGTGCACCACATCTTCTTTACCCATTCCTCTGTCGATGGATATTTAGGTGGCTTCCATGTCTTGGCTATTGTAAACAGTGCTGCAATGAACATTGGGGTGCATGTATCCTTTCGGACCATGTTTTTCTCCAGATATATGCCCAGGAGTGGGATTGCTGGATCATATGGTAGTTCCATATTCAGTTTTTTAAGGAACAACCATACTGGTAATGGTTGTACCAATTTACATTCCCACCAACAGTGTAGGAGGGTTCCCTTCTCTCACACCCTCTCCAGTATTTATTGTTTGTGGATTTTTTGATGATGGCCATTTTGACTGGTGTGAGGTGATATCTCATTATAGTTTTGACTTGCATTTCTCTAATAATTAGTGATGTTGAACATCTTTTCATGTGCCTCTTGGCCATCTGTATGTCTTCCCTGGAGAAATGTCTATTTAGGTCTTCTGCCCATTTCATCAGCTCCTGCTCAAGAGTATGCAGTCTGACAGCCTTCCTACAGACTTTTCAGACTTGCCAGCCTGCAATACACATATATACATTGGTTCTGTTCTCTACTAGAACCCTGGTTGACCCACTCCTCCTGTCCCAGGTACCCCTGCCACCACCGCTGACCATGCAGCCAGATCCCAAATAGCCAAAATCCAAACTGACTGCTCCTCCAATTCATGGCAAGACCACCTAGTCCCTAGTCACAAGGTAAACTGATCAGGCTGCCTGTCCTGTTAATATTATCAACACCAAAAGCCAATAACATGTCGCTGAGCTATTACTATGGGCCAGAGGTCATGCTAAGCACTCTTTATGCATTATCTCATTTAATCCTCATAGCACCATACATAATAGGAACTATTATTATTCCTATTTCTCCAAGGAAGTGATTGAAACTCAGAAGCTTTATGGAACCTAAGTTCACCCAACTCTTAAGAGGTAGAGCCAAAATTCACACCTGCTCCAGTAATATCCTAGTCCCAGCTTCCGTGATTACTTGCTGAGGCTACAATATCTGTGTCCTGCTCCCAGTCTTACCTAAATCTGTTTTTAACATAGCAGTTACAGTGGGCTGAATGGTAGCCTCCCAAAAGACATGTCCACCCAGAACCTGTGAATGTGACCTTATTTGGAAAAAAATGTCTGCAGGTGTAATCAAGGACCTTGAGATGAAACCATCCTTGATTAGGGTGGACCCTAAATCCAATGACAAGTGTGCTTAGAAGAGAATGGAAGAAGATACACATACAAAGACCATACGAAGATGGAGGCAGAGATTGGAGTAATGCAGCTACAAGCCAAGGAATGTCAAGGATTCCAGCAACCACCAGAAACTAGAGAGGTATGGAACAGTTCCTCCCTCAGAGCCTCCACAAGGAACCAACCTTGCTGACACTTTGACTTTGGACTTCTGACTTGCTGAACTGTGAGAGAATGAATTACTGTTGCTTTAAGCCACCCAGTCAGTGTGGCTTAAATTTTTTTGTTATGGCAACCCTAGGAAACTAATACAGTTGTCAAAGTGATGCTTTAAAAACATAAATTAGATCATGCCATTTTCCTATGTAAAACCCTCCAGTGGCATCATATTACACTCAAGCAAAATTCAAACCCTTTACTCAGGCCCACCAGGTCCCATATAAACTGGTCTTGCCTTCCCACCATACTCTCTGTATTCTCACTCCCCCAGCTCAGTTCACCCCAGCTACACCTGCACTCTTTCTGTTTCCCAAACGCTCCAAACCCATGCCTGCCTTAGGACCAACTGCTCCCTCCACCTGGAATGTGTCTCCCTTAGATCTTTCCAGGATGCCATTGCCCCTGCCGCATGCACACTCTGTCCCATTGCCCTGTTCCATCTATTACAGCACTTACACCTGTTTACTTGATTGGTTTGTAACTAGTGTTGGTTTCCCATGAGAGAAGATTCTTGTCTGCTTGTTCACTGAGGAATCCCTAAGACCAAGAATGGTGCTGGGTACACAGTAGGTGCTCAATAAGTATCTGAATATTTGATCATGAATAAGGGTATTTTGTTGAACTAATCTAACTCCAGAGCTCAAAAGAGCCACCGGGTGTGGAGGGAGGAAGGATTTGAGATTCTTCAGTCTCCGCCTAGTTGTAAACTCTGTTTAGGTGGTACCTGGGTCTGAGCACAAAGCTTAATCAGTGTCTGCAGCAAAGCAGAGTCCCAAACCACCTGTCACCTCCCCTTCCCACTGTTGCAGCAATCACAAAGAGCAGCCAGTTCATCACAAAAGCAAAGAGAATCTCACCGCCCACAGCATCCCAAATGCTGTCCATGACTTCCCTCCACCCCTCTACTGCCCTCCACACCCTCCAGCCATGCCATGCCTCTGTCAGCCCACACATTATCCCCAGACTCATGCCCACAATCGAGCTCAGAGGACATTTCTTGGGCCAGCAGGCATTTCTCACCTCCTCACTTCCTCCTGGAGCCACTCAGTAGCTCTCCACTTGCCTGTGGACAGCACCCTCAAGATGCTAATGATGCCCTCCCCAGCGTGAGGCTGCCAAGAAACCCAGCAGCATTGGGAGCTGCAACCTTTCAGCCCCAGGAATCCTGTGGACTCCAGACTCCCCACCTGACCCCGGCTTGCTTAATGGATCCCATTAGGCAACTAAATCACAGGCTGTAAGAAATTGACGAGAGGAGCTGAAGGCAGAGGCTTTCTCGAAACAAAGTCCCTGGCACATAGGGAGCCTGCTGGGCAACCACGCCAAGGCATGGCCACAGTCCTCTTCTCCAAGGAGCACGTCTAGTGATGGTTCTGCAGCTGTGTGCCTGGCACAGAGAAGTGTCAGTTCTGGCCGTTGGCAAAACCATCAGATCCCAGCCCAGCCCTACTTAAGCTTCTTTCCTCATCCCTGAGCCCCCAAATACTGCACCTGTCTCCTCTGAATCCCCCAGCACCCAGGCATCCAAGACAGCCTCCATCCCTCCAAGCTCACAGAGCCCCAAGAACCTGCGCGTTATCGTCACCAGGGAAACTTATAAAAATATATCCGCTCCCCCGGCCCCCTCCCATAAAGATTATGACTCAATTAGCCTGGGGTGTGGCCAGCAGGCATTTTTTTTAACTCCTTACTTTTTTTTTTTTTTAATGCAGCCACAGCCTTAGAGCTTAACTCAGGCTTCATGAACAAACTCCAACTCACTTGAACTTCCTAGTTCCACAAACTTTACCTGCACACCTCTATGGGTCCTCCTTGACCATCGAAGATAAAACTGGAGAATAAACTCAGATATACCTCTAGAGCAGCTCTGACTCAAAGGACCCCTCACCCTTGCTTCCTAGAAACTCAAGCATAGAAGGCGTTTTCTCCCTTGTTCCCAAGAAGCCCATCAAAGCAGCTGCCCGTAGTTTCACTGGTTACCAGACGCTGAATGGACATGGCCCTTCTGGACTAAATGACACTTTGAAACTATCCACTTCCCAGGTTTGCTGAAGCTAGTTTTGGGATGGCCCTCAGCAGTGGGTGACGTATTTCAGCTGGGGATCCTGAGCCTGAGACGGCTGCCTTCACAGGTTCTTCCCTTGGCTTGGCTGCAAAGTCAGGGAGACACATCAGACCCCACCCAGGGTCCAGCAGAATTCTCAGGACCAAAGAGCATGAAGACACCTGGGGCTCCCTGAGGCCCCCTGAAAATACTCAGGGTTCCCTGAGGGCCAGAGTTGCCCATGAGGCCTCCTGGACAAAGGTTTCCAACCTGCCCAATCATAAGGATCACATCATGAGGCACTTGCTAAAGCCAGCTCCCTGATGCTTTGGCCACACTGAGTCAGAATCACTGGATGATTCTCAGAATTAGGCAGTTTGGAGGAGCAGGAAGGTTCAGTCTTGGCTCTCAAGCCATCCCTCAGTTCAAGAATCCCACCCTTGATCTTCGTCTAAGCCTTAAGTTGGAATGAGAGATCATGTTTCGCTGAGCTCAAGCATGTCAGTGTACTCGAGGTCTAAATTGCTAGGACAACAGTTCCTAGAGTTTTAAAGTAATTTAAAGGCCATATGCATTAGAAACAAGGAAGAGGGGTCACGGATAGCCTATTATGAGATGCAGACTCCTGGTCTGTAAACCAAAGAGACTGAAACAGAATCACTGAAAACAGGGGCCAAGAGCCTGCTGTTTGAACAAGTTTCTCCCCCAAGGACTGCTTTGCTTGCTGACATTTGAGAACTCGTGGCTGGTGTCTGACGGAGGGCCCATGAAGACCAGCTTTGGAGACCCTAGACACTTAGACACTCCCCTGAAAACTGGGGACTGCATCCAGGAGATTCTCCTCATCAAGCCCACTTACAGAGACCAACATTATTGATCCCAATTCCAAGTCAGAGCTCTTGAAGAAAAAAGCCCTCTCTCCAATGCCTGCTGGGGGAGCTTCAGAACAGGCTGTCGGGGGTGCCTGCAACTGTGCCTGCCTTGGGGAAGCCAGGACTGCCCTGGGGCAGAGCCCAGGGCTTGAATGAAGATGCTGCACTCAGGAGTGGGTCCCTGTTCCTGGGAAGAGCCAGTCCTCTTAACCGTTCTTGGACCACTGGATCTCTCTTTTCTCTTCTGTGAAATAAAAACTGAGTTGAAGCCTACCACTCACTAGCCAGTTCTCCTGCAGGCTGTGCTTGATAAAATCATCACAGAACATCACCTCTTTCAACCTAGACAAAGGCTGTGGACTCCTAATAGGTCTTCCTGATCCCTTCCTTACTGCCTCCAATCCATTTCCCACAGTGCAGACAAATTTCTCTCTCTAAAAGGTACATCTGAGCATGTCACTTCCCTGCCTGGAACTGTCAATAATTTATTCATTGCTCTAAGGATACAACTCAAAACACTTAGTCCATAAGAACTGTCACCATGGTACCCACATTTATCTCACAGGCTTATCGTCTCCCTCTCTCTGCCTTCTTCATTCTGCTCTTCCCAGAGCCCTTCTCCCAGTCCCTCAAAAGGGCTTGGCTCTTTCTCTCCTCAGGGCCTTTGCACATTCTGTTCTGGCCTGGAGTGCCCTGGTTAATCTTAACTCGCCCTTGGAACTCAGATTAACTATCAAGTCCCTGGCCACTTTCCCTCCCCAAATCAGCTCAGGCCTCATCAGTCCCGCCTCGGTCCCTTGGTAGCATTTGTCAAAAGGGTAGTGAACTAATCATCTGCATAATTATGTGCTCATATCTGTCTCCCACAACAGGCTCCAAGCAGCACCACAATCACAATGGCCATGTGTGTCTAGCTCACCATGACATCCCAGAGCCTAGCATGGGGCCTAGCACATAATAAGTGTTCAATAAGTATTTGTTGAACAAGTGAGCAAAAAAAAAAAAAATCAATTAATTAATAAAAATTTTTAATAAGACCCTCTTCCCTACCCCAAACACTTTCAGGGACTACTGGGTAGCTGAACGTCTCGACTGATGTGTCCTAATTCAAGCAAACTTCTTGGTCTGCCTTTGAACAGTCCACAAGTTCAAAAGGGCAATATTTGCCAAATGCATGTGACTTTTTTTTTTTTTTTTTTTTTTGCTTGACAAAGGGATTCTTCACTTCACCCCCCGCCCCCAAAAAAATCCCCTGAAAAACGTCTTTAAATAGTGTGTTCCCTCTGGTGCCCATAAGCCATATTAAGAGCTCATTAATTATCTGCCAGGGAGGCTAGAACTAAGAGGCAAGTCGTAAGAATGGTTGCCAAGGGAAGAAATGATGATAAATCAGCATTTAAATGAAAGTGTAAATCATAGGGAAAGTAAGACCCGATTTAAAGAAGTGTGATTTGTACACAGCTTATCAAGAACTTTGTTATCTTGGAGGGGAACATGGTTGACTTGGAACAAGATTTCCGGCCTTTGAAAGGCATCCTTTTCCCCTCCTTGGTTTTCTCTGCCCAGCTTTCGAAGGTGTCTTTGAGCTGTTGTGCTTGAGACTGGAGCGTGGGCCTGCACCTGCCACTGCAGCTCACCTGCTATTGCATCAAACTCTCCGGGCCCCTCAGGGCTGCAGATGTTCTTCCCTCGTGTGAGTGTAACAGATTTTATAAAGGTCCATTCCACCTTCAGCCAGGGTGGTTGTCACCTTGGAAGAGAAGAGGACGCTCTCCAGGCATGTTGTTGGCAGTGGAGGGGGTGCTCCATCAGGAAAGAACACTTACTGAGTGGTTAGTGGGTATCAGCACTGGTGTTCATGCTTCACTATACCCTTTATCAAAAACTGTGGAAAGAAACCAAAACCAAGCGGGGCTTGCTAAGCAGGGGAGTGGAGTCAACCACCATCGCTTGCTCTGATTGGAGGCGGTTGGCCTGGGGAAGCTGTAAGTGGGCTAATGAAGCAGGGCAGCCTATGCAATTGGTTAGGGGAGCAGATATGACTTACTCTGGTCCTAAGTGGGAAACAGGGACAAAATTAGGGAAGCTGGTGGTCATTGGTCAAATCCTGGCTGTTTGGGGCCAATTGCTACAGAGATTACAGGTAGGGTTCTATTTTTACATGTGGTCTGGTCATATCGTTGTCCATTTGTCTTTATCATTTATGGACGTTTATCATTGTCCATATTCAGTCTTTCACCAGAATGGTACACAATCCCACCAGGGCTTTCTACAAGGAAATGCTTTGGTTCTCTCCCAGACAACAGCCAGACCTGTGTTTCTGTCCATGGGACATTTCTCGGTGCCTTTAGGAGTCAGCTGGCTCTGCTCTTCCTCCCAGTTGTCCTCTGCTTCACCAGGCTGGGGTCTATGCTCACTAGGGATACTGCATAAGAGAGTCATCCCTCAGTCTCCTCCATTCTGCTCCCCTTCTCTGTGTTCTCATGATCCTTGGCTTTTCCCTCTGATGAGCAAGGCTTATTGTCCTTGGGTGTTGAGTATCCATCTCAACTCTCAGTCCTTAGGTCCTTGAAGACAGGATCGGGTCTGAGTTACCATCACAGCCTCAGAGCCCAGCATAGTACCTGGCCCACAGGAAGTATATAACAAATGTCTCATGTATAATTCAGTGAATGCATTGGTTTTACTGCCAGCCACTCATGACAAGGAAAGGAGAGGGAAAGAAAATAATGAAAACAACGAACATGGAATAATTACAAAAGCTCAAGAAATCTTAGAATATTCTGTAGGAATGTCCCTGGTCTTCATGAAACATAAATGGGCCCAAGACAGGGTCTTCCCTCTTCTTGTCCCTTCTCTGCTTTCCATTTCTAAAGTGTTCTGGATAAGATTTCTTCTCTTTTCCTCTTCATATTTTCCCCAGATTTGAGGGTCTTATGTTTTTCTTGCATCTCTACATATGCCTATTGCAATACAGGAGATGTGGCAGAATCTCAAAAATGCATCAATTGTGTGATTTCAAAATGGGTGGCAGTGGGAGGGGGAGGGTATTTTGAACAACTATGGCAAGAATTGGCAATAGATAAGTTCACAGACGACTCCACTAAGGAAAACCCCACCTTGGCCACCCTAGTTCAGGAGAAGTGTATTGTTCCCTACATGGTGTAAAATAACAACTATAATGACAAGTAAAACATAACCACTGTGTGATATAAGAGGCAATGTGTGTGTCAGAGCACAGCTACCCTGAGGCTTCTGTTTGGGACACAGTGAGAAACTGCTAAGCAAAATTCTATTTACCCATGTCACAGAGTCTGTGTCTTTATAGTTGAGATCATCTAATTAAGTCAGGTAAGAGTCCCCATCTTGGCCTGTCTCAGCCAAATAAAGAAAAATCAAAGCTTTGGGCCCCAAAAATTGTCAGCGTTCCAATGTTTAGCCAGTTGTAAATACAGGAACAGCCAGCACCTCTCCCATAACAAAACAGAGAGAAGCCATTTTCCCCATGCCCCTAACCCAGGCTGTTAACTTCAGTTGTGCATGTCTACTGTACAATGATAATCATGACCCTGAGGCCTTACAAGATTGGGAAATGCCTTCTGAAGCATCAAACAGAGATTAAATTGTCTTGCCTGTAGTTGTGGCATTAATTTAAATTACAGTTTTTTGAAAACTGGAACTGGATTACCAGTTCTCAAAGGACATGAAATCTTATCTAAAGGCTACTCTTTATGAACCAGAATGTGTAATTAAAGCAAACATTCTTTTTCTGGGTCTTTCTAGATGCACGAGACTTTTTTAAAAACAATTTATTGAATATAAAAGCCACCATTTACTTGGGAAAGGAACATTACACTTTTCAAGCATTTCCACATATTTTCTCATCTGATACCAATGGATCAGAAATGTAGATGAGGTAAGATGTAGCCATAATGTCAGTGCCCCGCCCTTCTACTCTTTTGTTAAATTAAGTTTTATTGTAATAGAGTTGATTTACAATGTTGTGTTAGTTTCTGCTGCACAGCAAAGTGAATCAGTTACACATATACATATACCTGCCCTTCCACTCTTACACACAGACTTTGCAGCTCTATTTTGGAGAATTTCCCTTAGGCCACTGGAGACCACTTTGCCCAACTGGGTGGAGAGCTGGAAGTGTCTGGGAATTTACATTCCCCCTTCCCACCCCAGTCAGTCCTTATCCAGTGACTGAGGTACAGGAGTATGAAAACCCCAGCCCCCTTGCCACAGATGGGGACCACTAGGAGGCTTAACCCATACCCCAGAATTCCCCTGCAGGGTCAGTCTGGAGCTTCCTCTGCAGGACTTTGCCTGTGATCACACCCTTGCTCCGCTTCCTCCCCTCCCCCCACTGCTCCCCCCACTTCCCTCCCAAGGTGGGAGCACTTCCTTATTAAGTCACGGAACCCAAATCCACATGTCAGGGGCTGCTCCTAGAGAGTCTGACCTAAAACTCAGGGATAATTATCAACCTTCTACAGAACAGACTCAGAGTTGAACAACTTGCCCAAGATCACGTAAGCTGAGTCCAGAATCCAAGTCTTACAATTAATCAGTCATTCAATCGATATTTATTAAGTACCTACCACTATGCTCAGACCAGGGAATAGTGAGACAAGTACACTTAGGTGCCTACCTCTGTTCAAATACACAGGCTGGTGAGAAAAACAGCAAGACCCATCATGGTGTTTTTAGCTAGCAATACTTTTTAAATGAAAGGATATTGGAATACATGGGTATTCTTCAAACATTCTTCATGTTTTTAGGTTGATTTTTCCACTTGAAGGCAATCAAAAAGAGCAAGCACTTTTACTGAGCGCCACATAACACACGAAGTGTCTCAAGTCTAACCAGTTGCCTTCTCTGCCCATTGGGACCCCCAAGTCCAAGTAGCTGCTGGGAGAACATGGATGGAAAGGGATGGGGGATGGGCAAGGGACTTAATGAGACCCAGGCTGGAGAAAAACAGGAAGGAAATGGCTGGACCCAGGAAGAGTCTCACCTCGGGGGAGGCCATGTTCCTGCACTCAGTTACCATCACTCCCAACATACCCCGGGGAAACTGTCCTCCGTCCCTCACATGCCAGCTTCCCGGGAAGACCGGAGCCCATCCTCCTATGTCACCCACGACAACGCCCAGCGGCACCTCTGAAGCATCACCGGAATCTGGTGGCCCAGCAGGTCCGAGTCTGGGTTCGTGAGCCTGGCTCAACTTCAGTGAGATGCACAGAGGTGAAGCTACTCATCCAAGTTCCCACAGCCCAGGACGAGGCAAAGCCAAGATGTGAACCCAGACGTGCCTGACTCAAAGCCCACACTTGAAGAATAACTGATGAGAAAAAGGCAAGGAGGACAGTGTTCTCATGAGCACTGAGTCCTCTCAGCAGAATAAGCTACAATGATAAGTTAGGCCGAGGGGATGCCTAAATAGAAAGGGAAATTAAATTCTCACTCAAAAATGAAAAGGCAGAATTAAATCTTATATCACAAAGAAATATCCCAGAAAGGAGGAAAACCTAAAAATGAGATGAAGCATAAAACAACATAAGTGTTCTAAAACTCTGAAGATGTGTCTGCTAAGGAGAAAAAGCTAATGACAAAAGATGCTGGAAGTCATTTGTGTGCTTTCCTTTATCTTCACGACTTCATTGTAATCCCCCTGTACCACTTGCTGTGAGAAAATAAAAAGCAGACCTTAAAAAGGCAAGAACAGGGTTAAGCAGTATTTTCCTCGTGCACATCAAATCATTGTTTGGATCAGACTTTTCCTAAGAACTACAGTAGCAAAATGAGACAAATACGTATTTTTTTCCCTATATACAAACAAGGGAAAAGAGGAGACTGCTAGAGATGGCAAAGAAGCCAGTCTAACCTCATCTGGCAAAGGAAATCTTTGATTCATCTAACCTGAGGTTAAGCCCTGGAAGAACACATGGTAAAGAAGAGCAAGCAGTCCTAAACATATCTGGAAAATGACACCGTGAAGGGATGGCTGAAGCTAAAGAATATTTCTTTCCATGGGAGAGGAGACCCAACCAGGATCTACCCACTTTCCAGGCACAGAAGATAGGCTGTCTTGTGGGAGGGCACCTTGTGGGGAATCACAGGGGTTCCCTTCTTTTACGTCTCCTACCCCCTAGAAATCTCTGTCCTCAGATCTAAGCAAGGGAATCCAGAATCCTTACTTGGCTCCCTCTTGGGACTTGTAGGCCCATTTAAAATGCAAAGAGAGCCTGGGAGGGAAATAAATCTTCGTTAACTTGAAGCAGGGCCATTGAAATCTTCCCTGTGTACACACTTCCTCACTAGTGTGACTTTGAGCATTTCTTGCCTGTAAAAAATATGGTGATGGTCAAACTCTCTCCTCCAGGGTTTGTCGTGAGAACTCCAAGAATATGCGGAAGCACCTGGCACATAGGAGATGTTCAATAACGCTAAGTTCTCTCTCCTGTAATGGAGAAAGAAAATTGAGAGGCAAAGGGAAATAAACTTAAGGAGGATATGAGAGCAGAGGAGAGGGAAAGGGAGACTGAGGCTCAAGCTGTCCTTGGCTGAAATGGAGCCATTAGGAGGCACGTTAAGCTGTACCCAATGGATGGAAGTTGGGGCTTGGAAAAGTGGGGAGTGTAGAGGACAAGTGTCTTTCTACCCAACCCAACACAGACAAACTTACTTGGGAGACACCTTTCCTAGGGAATGTATGGATGAGGTCAAGCTCCAGTGAGAAGCTGAGAATTGGCTGCACTCGTCAGAGCCTGGAGCCTGGAGAGATGCTTGTAGCACAAGGAAGTAGGAACTAATGCCCTCCTACTCCTATTAACAGTAGATCTTTTACTTCAAATCAGAAGCTTCTGGAGGATTAGTTAAAAAACACATTGCTGAGTTCCAACCCAGCCTTTCTGATTGAATAGGGCTGGGGTGGAACCTAAGAACTCGCTTTTCTGACAAGTTCCCAGGTGATAGTAATGATGCTGGTCCGGGGACCACACTTGGAGAACCACTGTCCTATACTTTCATTTAGTAGCCCTAGGAGAGATTCCGGGCCTAGAGTTAAATGTGACCTTGGGCAATTCATTCTGCTCTTGGTGTCCCACACTTGAGCTGAGGCAATGTGCTAGATGACCCCCTATGACCCCTTCCTACCCTGACATTCAGTGACTTTGCAAGTCTAACCAGTTCAATGCATTTATTGCCTAGCTCTGGGCTGGGGAGAACTGGGGGGAGACCAGGCATGCAGAAGTGACTGAACAACAAGGAGAAACTCCAGAATACAGAAAGAGCAAATACTGCATTTTTTTTTCCACTGCTCTAATTTTCTTCCATACTCTAAAGTACTCTCCTGACTTCAGTTAAGCTTGCCCTGGGCTCCTGAGCTTGGCAGATATTTAAAGTAAAGAATGAGCCATTTGGCCAGGTGAAGTTTTCCTAAAAGTCCTCCTCTGGAAGGACTTTCAGCCCCTTGGGCTGTGCATCTGTGACTCAACAGTGACATCTGGTGGCCATCAAGGTGAGTCCCAGGCCCTGGCAACACCAACATGTACTCCTAAAGACTAGGGCACATAAAGGGGAGGCGGCCGGGGGGGAGGGGAGGGATGGCTCAGTTCCAATAAATAAGTCCATTTCTCAATCACCTGTAGCTTACCCGTACTACCTGTGAGCAAATTATTCTCTTGGTTGAATGCCAAAATTAAAGCCTCTGACTCCTATTTTATTTCTCTATTCATTGACCCATTTGAAAGGATACAATCCTTAGGAGGCTGACAACCCCACTGTGGTTGATGCCTCTGAACTAATACTCATATCTAAACTGTTTGGTTAAAGGAACACATCAAAGCATCTGGCAGGGAAAAAAATACAGCCTAACTTTGCTTCCAACAATTTGATCTAAGCAAACAAATAAGTCATTTTCATTTCCAGTTTAACATAAGAATATTTTTACATGATAATTTGCTTTTAAATATTCTAGCTGTGAAGTTTAATAACAGCACATGAGCTGCCTGTCATTTCGTATTTATGTTCCAATCCCAGTTTTGACAGTTCCCACGGGTTCTGGACCACTCAGCTAGAGATATTCCAGGCCATGTTCTCATAATAACAGGTAGAAAACCCAGCCCCAGAGCCAGGAAAGAATAAAGAACCTTTAACAGGGCTTTGAACACGGAACTGGCTCACTTTTTCCCCCTTCTTGCTATAAGGCAAGTTTACAACTTAGTGAAATGGTCAACCAAGCCCTCCATTCCAGTGTCTTTAATATATGATCATAGGTGCCTTTTCAAAGCAAACAATGTCAGGAAAGGCCCTTCTCTCACAAGGACTGGCGACTGGCAATAGCAGCTGGTGCTGATTGAATGCTTACTCTGTGCTGGGCACTGTGCCCAGGGCATTACACGCAGATGGCCGAATCTCCACAGCATCACCAGGCAGGCAGAGCTAATCATGTCCCATCTCACAGATGAGGAAACTGGGGCTTAGCCAGGTGACAGAGGGCCTTTGCTCAAGGTCTCCTGCTGAGCATGGGTTGGGGCTGGGGTCTGAACCCAGACAGTCTGACTCACACCAGGAATCAGATCGGAGTGAATGCCACCCTTCCCCACCTAGTCAAACCCTTCAAAGCTCAGCTTCAACATTTTCTCCTCCAGCCCTGCTTTTCCCGACACTGCTACACCCCAGCACCTTCCAAGTGACAGCAATGCCTCTTGACAGTGTAGTGTCACCCTGCCTTATCACCACCCCTCCACAGACCACCCATGCTGAGACATGAACATAAGCATCTTTTTTTTTTTTTTTGATAAATTTATTTATTTATTTTTGGCTGCACTGGGTCTTCGTTGCAGTGCGTGGGCTTCTCATTGCGGTGTCTTCTCATTGCAGTGTCTTCTCTTGTTGCGGAGCATGGGCTCTAGGCACGCGGGCTTCAGTAGTTGCGGCACGCAGGCTCAGTAGTTGTGGCGCACGGGCTTAGTTGCTCCGCAGCATGTGGGATCTTCCTGGACCAGAGCTCGAACCCGTGTCCCTGCATTGGCAGGTGGATTCTTAACCACTGCGCCACCAGGGAAGCCCGAACGTAAGCATCTTAAAGGGAGAGCTAATATCTAATTTGTACCTTTAGTGACCCGCCCCCCCCCCACCAAGTTGGCACAGAACATTGTAAGCAGTCATCAGCCAACATGTTTTTGCTGAATGAACAAATAAATAAACAGACCTTGAGAAATGTACTTCGACTCTGTAAGAGACCCCTCGGGTTGGAGGAGGGGGCTAATCTTCTTGAATGGCGTGAACAGTAAGGGGAGGATGAGGAGGTAAAGCACGGCGAGGACACCTATAGAATCACTGGGGAGGGAGCTCTGTACCCAGGTGCATTCCCACCACTGAGCAGACAACTTTACGTCAGAGTCAGACCCTATAGCGTGGGGCTGATACAGAGAGGGCCTCTGAAACCCTCCCTTTTTCTGCCCCTTTCTGTTGTGGGATTTGTGGGTGATATGCAGTGCCCCCACTCTCCCCTATCATGGAATTTACTATGCCCCATTGCATTATCATTGTCTGCTTGTCTGTTCCTCTCTAGACTGGGAGCTCTCTGAAGACTTTTTAGCAGGGAACTAAAAAGTTTATTTAGTTCCCTGCTAAACCCTGAGCATCTTGCACAGTACCTGACACATAGAAGGGGCTCAATAAATATTTTTAAATTGTTCAAACTTTAATTTCAGCAACAACTACAAAGCAGTGATAAAGAAGAAGTTTGTGTCAAATCCAGAGCAACTGCCAGAGTTTCTCAGTCTTTTACTGAAAGGGTGATGTGTGTGTTCATAGCTTGTAGATGCTAATTGTTGACAACATGATTTGGTGGCTCAACAAATTGGAACTGACACCATCAACCTGCTCAATCCATTTACAATCTTTCATCATCGATGCAGGGGACTCTGTCAGCTGAGCAAGGCCAGCTTCCCTGTGAGGCCAGCATCTTGTTTCCTATTAGTGACGAGCATTACAAGTAAACAGATTGGCTTAGCGCGTTAAATTGCATCCAACAGCCCAGCAAAAATCACAAGCAATGTAGAAAAATAAAAGTAAGGAGAGGACGGACTCAAGTCAATGCACATTTACTGAGCAGAAGTTTCATTAACTAGTTTCTCTACCACCCGCCTTGATGCATCCCACCCTCCACAGAGCACCCAGAGTGGTCTTTCTGAAATGCCAGTCAGTTCACATCACCTCCCTGTTTAAAATGCTTTAGTAATTTCCTCATTCTCTCCTTATCATGTCTTCCCAGATGCTCTGGAATCTGAGGCTTGCCTACTTCTCTAGCCCCAAACTGCTCCCTTCTCCTCATTCCACACTGTACTATACACACACACACACACACACACACACATGCACACTACACTCCAAGAGTATCACAGTACCATGAATGACTGTAGAGTCTCTTCCAACAGGACCTTTGCACATGCTGACCCCTCTCGCCATCTTTCTGGAACACCTTCTCTGCCCTTTCACTTACCTAATTCCTTCAAGATTTAACTCAACTGTTTTATGGCAACCAGGGAGGCTTCCCTGATGTATTAGGTTGAATGGTGGCCCCCCCAAGATATGGTCACATCCTAACCCCCAGAACCTGTGAATGTGACCTTATTTTGAAAAAGGTTCTTGCAGATGTAAGTAAGTTAAAGATCTCAAGATGACATCATCCTGGATTATCTGGGTGGGCCCTAAATCCACTGACAAGTGCCCTTATAAGAGGCACACAGAGGAGAGACATGGGGAGTAGGAGGAGAGGGTCCATATGAAGACAGAGGCAGAAATGCGAGTGATGTAGCCACAAGCCTGGAGCCACTAGAAGCTGCAAGAGGTGAGGAAGGATTCTCCCCTAGAGCTTTCAAAGGGAGCATGAGCTTGCTGCCACCCCAATTTCAGACATCTGGCCTCCAGAATTGAGAGACAATAAATTTCGTTGTCTGAAGCCCCCAGTTTGTGGTAGATGGCTATGGCAGCCCTTAGGAAACTAATACACCTGATCTCCCCTCAGATGCTCCCTGTTTGCACTACCCCCAACCATGTGCACACTCCTATCCTGGCATTTTTCACGTGGTTTTGCAATTGCTCTGTGACTTTGTTGCCTTCCACACTCGACCCCAAACCCCTGGAAGGTGAGGATTTTATCTTCTGTGACCTTCTGCCAAGTTCTAGCATCTCCTTGAAGGGGGCACAAGGCTGTCAGTAGAGTAAGAGCAAAATGACAAAGAGTCAAACTTACTCTTTAAAACATTTAAATCTTCCATAAATGTCTTCTGAGAACAAGCCTATTAGTTCCTCTCATGCCCCTTTCCTCAAAGCTTCTCTTGGCCCTCAACTAATTCTTCCATTTCTTTATCCACAAAGTCATCACCACCTACTGAGCTGGCCACCTGAGTCTTGCATCTCCCTTCTTTATCAAAGGGTGACAAACCCTGAAAATTATTCATAAATAACTTTCATGGGTTTCAAGCCTGCATTCACTGTTTCAGGCTTGAGTGCATCTATTGCCTGTGGGCCCACCTTCATTGGGTGGAATGGTGGACTAAATCATTCAAATGATTTTTCTCTTTTTTTTTTCATTGCACACCATTATATGGGCATACATCATAACCCACAGATTAAGTATTAAAGGAACAGATGCAATAATGATAAATATGTGTTATCCCAACCTCTTGTTAAACCCCATAGGTAAGTAAGGCTTAGTCCTTGACTGCAAAGGGTTTATAACCTACATGAACCTAGTAATAACTGCTAACATTTGTAACCTCCCCACCAAATCTTTTTTGTTTTTGATAAAGCACAAAATTCATGTGCCATGAATTTTTCAAAGGAAACTAAGTTTCACTTTACTTTGTTTTTAAAAAAAAACATATATCAATAATAGACCATGAGGTCCCTATTTACACGTGAGCTGGCTGGTGGAGGTAATGATAAATCAAAGAAACAACAGGGACATTGCTGGTGGGGATGTAAAATGGTGCAGTTGCTGTGGAAAACAGTCTGACAGTTCTTCAGAATGTTAAACATAGAGTCACCATATGACCCAGCAATTCTACTCCTAGGTATACAGCCAAAGGAATTGGAAACAGATGTTCAAACAAATACGTGTACACACATATTCATAGCAGCATCATTTACAATAGCCAAAAGGTGGAAATAACTCAAATGTCCATCAACTGATAACTGGATAAACAACATGTGATATAGCCATAAATGGAGTATTATTCATCAATAAAGAAGAATGAAGTATTGATACAGGCTACAACACAGATGACACATGAAAATACCACGCGAAGTGAAAGAAGCCAGTCACAAAGTCCACGTATTATATGATTCCATTTATAGTAAATGTCCAAAATAGGCAAATCCATAGAGTCAGAAAGTAGATAAATGGATGCGATGCAATGGGGGTGAGGGGTGGGTAAAGGGAGGTGAGGTATCAGTCAGTTTGGGTTGCTATAATAAAAATACCACAGACCAAGTGGCTTAAAAAAAAAACAGACATTTATTTTTCACAGTTCTAGAGGCTGGAAGTCCAAGATTAGGGTGCCAGCATAGTCTGGTTCTTAGTAAGTGCCTTCTTCCCAGTTATGTCCTCATATGGCCTTCTTTGGTGCATGCAAGCAGAGAGAGAGAGTGAGTGAACAAGTTCTAGTCTCTTTCTCTTCTTATAAGGACACTAACACCCTCATGATCTCATCTAAACCTAATAACCTCCCAAAGGCCCCACCTCCAAATACCATCACATCAGGGGTTAGAGTTGAATAAGAATTTGGGGCGAGGGGTGGTGGGCACAAACATGCAGTTCATAACATGGGGAATGACAGCAAATGGGTACAGGGCTTCTTTTTGCAGTAATAGAAATGTTCTAAAATTGATTGTGGTGATAGATGCATAACCCTGTGAATATACTAAAAGCCATTGAATTGTACATTTTAAATGAGTTAATCATATAATGTGTGACATATGTCAATAAAACTGTTACGAGGGAAGGAAGGAAGGAAGGAAGGGAGGGAGGAAAGGGGGAGGGAGGGAGGGAGGGGAGGGAGAGAGGGAGGAAGGAAAGGGGGGAGGGAGGGAGGGAGGGAAGGAAGGGAGGGAGGGAGGGAGGAAGGAAAGGAGGGAGGGAGGGAAGGAAGGGAGGGAGGGAGGGAGGAAGGAGGGGGAGGGAGGGATGCCCACATAGCTGGTACAACATTATTTCTGGGTGTGTCCCTGAGGGTCTTCTGGAAAGAGATTAGTATTTGAACTGGTGAACTGAGTAAAGCAAACGGTCCTACCCAATGTGGGTGGACATAATCCAAGCCATTGAGGGCCCCAATAGAACAAAAAGGCAGAGGAAGGGCAAATTCACTCTCTGCTTGAGCTAGGACATGGATCTTCTCCTGCCCTGTGACATCTGGCTCCTGGTTCGCTGGCTTTCGGATTCACACCATGAGTTACACCATCAGGCTCCTGATTCTCAGGCCTTCAGACTCAGACTGAATTACACCACCAGCTTTCCTGGTTCTCCACTTTTACAGAGGGCAGATTGTGGGTCTTCTCAGCCTCTATAACCATGAGAGTCAATTCCTATAATAAGTCTCCTCTTCTGTTCATCTATTTATCTATCTATCTATCCTATTGGTTTATTTCCCCGAGCATCTTAAAACAGTAATAAAGGGGTCACATCTGTCCCACTTATCATGGTATCTCCAGGGTCTAACACTCAGCCTGGCCCATAGTGGATGCTCAATAAAATAGTGGTTAAATGAATGAATGAATGAGTTACAATCTACCTCCTTGTAAACTCCGCTGTCCTCTAAAGACTTGTAAAAGCTCTGTCCCTACTAGCAATGCTGCTGCTGCTTGCTCTGTCCACAGACCACCCCCCAACACCTTTCTAAGGGGATCTGCTCACCCTCAGTCCTACTGCCTATGGGGCTGTATTCATACAACAGGGCCCTGCTCCTATCCTGACTGATTCAGCAAGGCTGGAACACCTGACCCAAAGGTAGCCAATCCAGAGGCTCTATAAAGATGAGCTGGACCAGTCACATTCTTTCCCTTTGTTTCAGGAATTGGAAATAAGACACACAGAAGACAATGCCAGTTGGTGGTGGATAGTGCACAAAGAACATTTACGATGTGAAGAGAAACATTTAAGATTGTCAAGGGCAAGCTCAAGTTATGAGGAATCTAAACTCTCAGTTGACAGAAGAGAATGGAACACGAGCACAGAGAGAACTAGAGATGAAGAGAGACAAGGCAGAGAATGCCATCTCTTAGAGAAGCCATCACTTAGAGACACCCAAAATCCTGCAGCTCCTGTCCTTGAAATCTATATCTGCTCTGTTCATACAGTAGCCATTAGCTATTTAGATTTAAATTCAAATTAATTAAAAGTAAAAATTTAGAGTTGCCCCAGCCACAGTTCAAGTGCTCAAGAGTCATATGTGGCTGAATGGCTACCATATTCGAAGTGCAGATGAAGAACATTTCCATCATCGACTGAAGTTCTATTGGACAGTACTGTCCTGCATCTTTACAGTAAAGCCCACTTACCTTGAACAATGTAAATGCAATGCAAGAGCCTCTGTTTCGTGTAACCAAAGGAATCAGCCAGAATACCCATTAGGTGATTCAGTCCTTCACTCATTTAACATCAAATTTATATTGATGTTCAAGGTATCTTTTGAGTGCTAGGGATACATATTAGTGAACTGGATAAAGGCTAGCCCTGGTGGAGCTTCAGTTATAACTTTCCAAATGTTAGCAAGTCATGCCCCCATCCCACTGAATCTAGTCTTGTTTGGGCCAAATGCAGTCCCAGTTTCTTTAGCCAGCCCTCAGGTCGCATGGATCCCTGGGCCTCCACTCTCTGAGTTCCTCTCTGAAAACAGTTCAGGTTATCAACATCCCTCTTAAAACTCAGAGCCCAAAACTGCATATAATATTCCAAAGAGCCAGTACAGAATTCAATGGACTATTATACCACTTGCTCCAAACACTGAATTTCCATTAATTTAGCTTGACAATACATTTATTTCTAAAGAGCCAGCCATACTGCATGGCTAGTTTGACTTAGTGAGCAGTTAAGGCAATAATGTTTTAAAGTTCTTTGTAACAGAAACTGCTCTTCAGCTTGTCCATCCCAAGCTTTACTTATGCAACTGATGTATAAACCAAAATGCAAATACATTTATCCCTGTTAAACTTTATTCTCTAAGTCAGCATCAATCCACTAATTTTTCATGGTTGTTAGAAGTACTGTGTGAAGCCCCTGGTACATGCCTGGCACATGGTTAGTGCTCATTAAAAGGTGGTTCATGGATACTACGATGATTTCTTTTAGTTGGATGTTTCTCTTTTTCTTCAGGGTTGATGTCATAATTTGAACTCAATTCAATTAATACATTCCACTGAGCTACTGCTATGGGGTGGGGAGAGTCGCAAAGATGGAACAGACATGGCCCCTGCCCTCTTGGAGCTCACTGTCGGATGGGGGAAAACACACACACATACTTATGCAAACAAGCATGAAATGAGAAGCAAGTTATGTCTGGAGCTGTGATGAATGGGTATGTAGTAGCTGTGATGAATGGGTATGTAGTACTAAGAGTGTAGATCTAGATCTGAGCGAACTGGGTTTGAATTCAGGCACTGTCTACCAGATTTGTGATCTTAGGCAAATCACTTAACACTTCTGACCCTCGATTACTCATCTGTAAAATGGAAATCACCATGGAGCCCTCCTAAGACTGCTGTGATGAAGTTCAGTGAGATAACAGAGGTCTAACTCTAAAAAAGAGTCAGGCTCCATTTTTTTGAGGTTTTACTGTTGACAGCTTTTAAGCTCACCCCTCCCTTTTCCCCTTCCGCTTCACATCTGGGCAAGCTGATAGAAAGCCCACGTGCTCCCTCCTTTGTCACCCCTCACACTGGCCCCACTCCCCCTAACCGCAATAAAAACCTCAAACCAGCCTCCTTTCTTTGTTTTATCAAGCCATTTTCAGATCAGCTTGGGATGCCTACCTTTGCTTACCCCAGAATTCTTCTTACATAAATAAATCTTTTCATCCCTCTTGGTGTGTATGGTGTCATCAGTCTTGACATCTGAACCAAATTTGGGGCGAGAGTTCATTCTACCTCTACAGGTGGCCACAATATTAATGAAATAGCATAATGCCTGGTACACTGTAGGCGTTTATGCCAACTATGATACATATAAGGTTAATGTCACCTATTCTGCCAAGCCAACAAGAAAGCAATCCCTTTTCTGACAATTATATAAAACCATATTTCTCAAACTGAGGCATGCATATCCCCAAGGGGGTCTTGAGATATGCCAAGGTATCTAATGAGTGTAAATCCTACACTACACACACACACACACACACACACACACACACTTGGTTGAGGGAACATGGTATATTGAAATTTTCCTGCTCTCTGTATTTAGGAACTCCTATAGAAAATTATGAGAAACTAATAGTAGACTCTAAACTGATATCCCAGAAACCACAATACATGAAGGAGACTGTGTGAGCAGCATCAAGGGCCCAGCCTTCTCCCCTCTGAGCAGACCTAATGATGCCCGTGAAGGAGAGGGGCCTGCCCCCACAGGCCTCACTTCATCCACTCACTCCCTTGTGCTGGCAATGAGCTGATCCTTTTCTAGTAGAAGCCCTCACATCATAGAGAGGAGCTGTGGCTCCAAATGGATGAAGCTGGCCAAAGTGATCACCATAGAAGCAGAACATGTAAGCCTGAGATCTCACAGGTGATCCTAGAGTTGGTAGCAGTGATGGTGTTATTCTCCCAGTCCCTGGGGTGGGTGAGGGTATTAGTCTACTCAGGCTACCTTAACAAAATACCACAAACTGGATGTCTTGAACAACAGAAAGTTATTTCGCATGGTCCTAGAAGCTGGGAAGTCCAAGATCAAGGTGCCAGCTGATTTGGTGAGAGCTGTCTTCCTGGCTTGCAGACAGCCGTCTTCTGACTGTGCCCTCATATGGTGGAAAGACAGAGACAGAGGAAGGGAGAGCATGTGAGAGAGAGAACACACACTCTGGTGTCTGCTTCTGTAAGGACACTAATCCTATCAGATTAGGGACTCACCCTCATGACCTCATTTAATGTTAATTACCTCCTTTTGGCCCTGTCTCCAAAAGTAGTCACATCAGAGGCGTTAGGGCTTCAACATATGAATTTGGAGGAACACAAGTCAGTCCACAGCAGTGAGAAAGGGCCCCAAGGAGTGCTTTAAGTGATATTTATTGGGTGGGGAGACGTAAATATTCTGACATCCTCGGTGAAACAAACTGCTCAATTTGATTGTACCAGACACAACTTCAAACCTAAGCAATAATTCATAGGAAAACGCACTGGGAAGATGGATGCCTGAACTAAGTATTGATATTAGTGACAAAGGACAGTAATTTAGCCAATTAGACACAGAAACCTTCATTAGCTCTGAGGCCTTACCCAACAAGGCATTATCTGCTCATGCATACATCATTTTTATCAGTCTCATAACTCTATTGCCCAGGGAAGTATCTTTGGCCTTCTAAGAGCTCTGACCACTGTAAAGGGAACAGTTACACTCTGACCCAACCCAAAAAGGGGTTATCTCTCTTATTCCATCTTAACTTCTCCTTTCCAAAAAGTATAAAACAGAGAAGCAAACATTCCCTCTGCAATCCCTTTCTCCCTTGCTCTCACTCCATTCTCTTCAGCAAATATTGAGAGAAGTGATCAGGTCCCCTACTATGACTCATTACTCAAGACACCAAGGTGGCTTCCTTTTTCCTTTTGTTCCCTGAAATATGAGAGAAAGATATAATAGAGGTGTTTCTTGCTTTTTTTTTCTTTCTTTTTTTTGGCTCAGAGCTAAATTTGATGTTTAAGTACCGCAACTATCCTTAGCCTAGAATTATGATATTACAATCTCCTAGTCTCCAAAACGTTACTCTTGATATTTTGTTTTTATTTCAATAATTCTTTTTATATACATGACTTTCAATGTCACATACCTTAAATGATCTTTTGAAGTAAAAAGAGTATAAGGAGTAAAAACATTCTTTTATACATATATATAAAAGCATCTTTATATATATGTATATGTACATACATGTATACAATATATAATTGCATATAATAAAGAATACTATGCTTAATAATAATAATTACTATTTACTGTGCACTTGTATGAGCCAGGCCCTCTGCTAGATGCTTTATATACACCATCTCATTTAATCCCCCCACAATCCTGTTCCTTGAGAGGAGATGAGGATGATTCACTAAGAGAGCCTAATCCCGAGTCTAAGTCAGAATTTCCAGGTCAGAGTCAGGACTTTAGTTGGAAATTGGTTGCAGAGGGCAGTGAGAGACACTGAGTGCAGAAGCACTTGTCCATTCACCAGATGCTTAGGACAGATAGAGGTATTGGAGCAAGGTGAGAATCAGACTGCAAGCTGGAGATACCATGTGGCCAGGGAGCAGGGAGATGGGGACAAACATCTATTTACTCTGCAAACATTTACCAAACATCTCCCAACCCAAAGAACTTAGGGTTAAATAGAAATGAGTGCAGGATGCCTCCCAGAACTGCCCACCTAAAGGACAAGGGGCTGGGCATTCATCTACAGCCTTCCATCAAATGTTGGTTGAGATTGACCTCAGGCACATCAACTCCTTGACATTTCCAGGGTGGCTTTGCAGGAGCCAAGCAGACTCTGGCAGCCCAGAAGGTCCTGAGGGCAGAACACAGAAAGGAATTCTATACCTCTGCACTTCAGGTAAGACACTGCCAGGTGAATCTGAGCTTCCACAGAACTGTCCTCCACAGCTGTGGCTGATATCAGAAGTGGGCATAATATATAGGGCACCAAAAGTATCTGCGACATGGAGCTTTGGGGTCCTAGGAAAACTCAAAGAAGAAGGGTTGTCACTTAAAATTACATGTGCCTAATTCCTCTTGTGATATCTGGGCTTATTGTGCCACTCTTCCCATAAACACCGAGGAATATGAGCTTTTCTCATTGTTTTGGTACTTGGCTGCTTTCTTGTGTCCAGATGAGTACCAAATCACACAAATTATATATACAATAGAAAAAACATATTTTTAAGTATTCCACAATAAGGAAGAGCAGATTACCTCCAGCAAACAATTTTAATAATTTTATAAATGAAGACATATTGGAAACAGAGGAGTATTATATTGCTTCATCCTGGAGTAATTATGTCCCCAGACTTACAAAGCTTTTGGAGGGGTCCAGAATAACCCCTGAATTCTGACTAAAACTACCCAAACAAACTGACTGCGGTAGCCATGGAGGTGCACCACCCAGAGTTCCTTTCAAGGGATAGTCAGCCATGAGGAGTCCAGGTGGCTGAAAGCCTCCAGCTGCACAGCCTTAGGATGCACCCCAGTGTTCAACCCAAGGCCAAAGTCTGCCTGGGTAGGTCCCAGCCAATGACTGGATACAGCGGGGGTAATAGGGCCCAATAGTCTCTGTCCAAGATGCTACTCTAATGGGTAATCTCTACTCTGGAGCTCTCCATCTGCACAGCTGGAACTTTCTCAGATCTACTCTACTAGCTAAGGCTCTTCCTACCCAATCCTCTTTCCTTCCCCCTCTCCTTCTGCAGGTTCAGAACTTCACTGTGGCCTGAAGGCCTTCAGATGACAAAATTGACCCTGAGAGATGCAACGTCTCCTGCCCAGTCTCTCTCAGCAAATCCACGCTAGAGCTGGAAGCAGAACGCACATATCTCCAAGCTCCTAGCACAATGCTCCACCCAGTCACACAGCCAACATCTTATACTCATAGACACGGCAGTTGTCTCACTAAGTGCTCAGATAGCCAATTATATGTCTTCACATCTCCATTTGCTGTACTATAAAATTGAGAAGATACTTGCTTCACACCAGCTCCCAGGGATTGGGCGAAGAGGAATAAAATACTTCTTGTAGCTGGAAGGAAAGCCATAAATAAATACAGAACTGTGCAGTCAGCTTTCACTTATCGGGGCAAATGAATGGGGGCACTGGTGCAGATACATGGCCTAGGGCTTCCGTGACTGCCAGAGCTGCATCCAGACACCAAAAACAGAGAGACGGGCCAGGGGCAGGGCAGAGGGGGTCCTGAAAGGGAGCCCCAGATAAGTGTCGGGGAAAGTAACCCTGCTGAGCCGACCCAATCTGGTCCAGCCCCTCTTAAAATGTACTTTTTCAAATGGAAAAAGAGCATAAGCAAGCTGTCCACAGGTAAATGGCTTTTAAGCATATGAAGAGATAGATGTTCAAGCTCACTCAAAATTACAGCAATACAAACCTAAACTAACAATGCGAGAGCACTGTAAGTTCAAATTAGTAGAGATTGTCTTCCAGTATTGATGGCGGTGTGTAGAAAAACTCTATTAGTGCAAATGTAAATTGTGGACATTTCTCCAGCGGGCAATTTGGGAATTTCTACTAAAATGTAAAGTGCCTGTACACTTGGACCCAGACATCATGCTTCGAAGACTTATGATATAGATCTACTTGCACAAATGCACAAATGCACAGTACAGTCACTGCAGCATAACTTGAAATAGTCAGTCACTGGAAATAAACTAAATGTCCATCATTAGAAGAAAGGGTAAATAAATTATAGTTAGTATGTGATGATGGGCTCTAGAACACTACGTAGATGTGATAGAGAATGACAAAAGTCTAACAGGATGATATGGGGTAGTCACTAAACTATACAGTTAGCAGAAAGAAAGATGGAGAAGTTGGTTACCATTTGTTGAAAAATAAATATCTACATACAAATTTACGTATATAAATATATACATACATACATATATGCATATGCTTATATATGTTGAGAATATTTTTGGAAGAAAACATAAGAAAATGGTTAAAAGTAGGTACTATTCTGAGAATGGACTAATGGTAGGAAGGAGACAGTTTTCACTATATAACTTTTATGCTCTATATTTTTACCACGTCTTTGTCTTACTCATTTGAAGAAAACAACTTGTTAAAATGTGTGCTTTCTCCTTATAACACTGCTCATGGCAGCAAAAGTAAAAACAACATTAATAATAATAACAACCAACTTGCGATTTGCAATTTATACTCCACACAACACTTTCCCATCCATTTCTTTAACGTGGGCAGAGAAGAATGATTTCTACCCTCGTTTTTTATATAAGGAAGCTAGAGCCAAAGGCAGTTGACGAGTTGCCCAAGATCTTTGGTGAGGTCACATGGAAGAGACTTCTCTTACTTTTACTATTGCCCATATCCATATCTTCAAGGAAAGAATTGGTGGAAGAAGGTTCCTAGTTTCCAGGCTCCAAATCTTGGGGCCTTTTCCTTCTACATCTCCCTCTGCCTCACAAAAAAAGAAAATCACTGGCTTCCATTTTTTAAAAGCAATGAAGCAACAATGACGTTTTAAATAAGGGAAAGAAAAAATGTTGGGCAACACAGAAAAAGAAAGGGTCACAGAGTCCTTTGGGGCTACCAAAGGTAGCCTGGGATGGAAGAGGGTGAGACAGCACTGAAGTAAGATGACCCGAGATCCTAAGGAGATGACTCTCCTTTACTCTGCATTCTCTGTTGAAGCTTTCTCATTCCCTGTTCAAAGAGGAAAAAAAACACAAACCTGAACCTGATCTTTTGCCCACATTTTCCCTATAGTTAGAAGTCTCTTTTCCCAAGAGAGCCTGCAGGGATTCCCTGGGGACTCAGAAGAGGGTTTCCAGGTGCTGTTTGTCCACCAGAATAAGATGAAGAGAAAGATAGTGGGGAAAGTTATCAAAGGGGTTAAAAAAGAAGAATCTCTGTCCTTTGTGGCCTCAAGGAAATGCTAACACCATGTGATGAGATGATCTTGAACTGACCTACCTGTTGCTGAATGGGCAAATCACTGCATGCACCAGGCTCCTTTCTTTGGAAACATAGTGAAATACTGAATTTTGTCTCAGTGTTTATAACACATCAGCAATGCATGATCCTAGTGGCAGGGGAGGGGAGAATGTTCACAGTTTGACAATCTATTGTTAAGCAAAAAGCCTGGTGGTTTTAGCAGGAATTCTGCTAAGTCAGTTGAGCAAGAATGCCCCTTGATACCCTATCAAGTTCCTCATCCACCCACCTTTGACACCTAACCAATTCCTCTTAGTAACCTTCCATCCTATCCCTCACCCTGCCTGTAGGCTATAAATCCCCAGCTGCCCCTGCTGGATTCAAAGTTGAGTTCAATCTCTCTCCCTTATTGCAATAGTCTTGAATAAAGTCTTCTTTGACATTTTTAACAAGTGTCCAGTGTAATTTCTCTTCAGCATTACTCGAAATGTGGATCATCTTCCAGCAGCATCAGTATCACCTGGGAGCTTGTCAGAAATGCAGAATCTCAGGACCCACTCCAGACCTGCTGAATCAGAATCTCTACCTTAACAGGATCCCCAGGTAGTTTGTATGGACACTAAAGTTCAAAAAGCACTGTTTTTGTCAACACAGCCCCAATTCCTTCAATATTTGTGGGCCCTTAATTCTATACTTTCAGAGTACTCCCCTTAGGGCCTACCACTCACAGCCAGCTGACAAAACTCACTGCCTTGTGCCTTGCCTCATTTTAACTCATCCTTTCAACCTCTTCACTCACTCTCCCCTGGGTTTCACCTCCCATGAGCTCTGCCTCCAGCATGAGTTCCGCTCAATCATTCCACTCTCTCTGGTTGCACAGGTCTGGGGTGGGATGATTCTTTGAATTTTGAGGATGGTTCAGGGGACCAGGGTAAGAGGCCCTGACTAAGGTCTAAACCTGGGATGGCATTCAAGGCCATCAGACCTTTAACACTTCCATGATTAACTTCTTGTTAGTGTATATCCTCAGCCAGTGTCTTTCCCTGCTCTTCCTTGAGTCCCCCTTCTGTTATACTATGGGGAACTAGGATAGGGACTAGGTTGGTGGGACTGGTTTTGCCAGGCATGTAACACTGATAATAATTAGATCTAATAAAGCTAGATATGCGGAAGAAACCAGACTATCCATTTAGGGCCAAGATGCCAAGTGAGCCTAGGAAGTTGCCAGGACATACTTAAACAAGAGAATTAGTCATTATTTATCTGTTTATCTGAAATGCAAAGTTAACTGGGTGTCTTATATTTTATCTGGCAACTCTAGCCTGGCTCTATCTGGAAACTTTTCAGGGCTCATGAGTACGGGATCTATATGTCATAAGAAGGTAAGATTACTGGAAGAAACCTCCGGTTACTCTCTCCTAACTGGGGACAGATATTTAACTGGCAGGTTCACCCATTTTACCACTCCTCCCATTTCTTAAGTCAGTGGGACTTATGGAGACAGGAGAGAGAAGTCTGGATTTGGAGAGTATTGTGAAATACCACAATAAGGAGAAGGATATTTTAATTTATATACAGCTCTTTAAAATACCCTCTTTTAAGCCAATCTTGAGATGTTTCATTGGCTGCTCAGGAGATATCATGAAAGTATTCTAAGATTTGGCAAACCAGATTCCTGATATTTCTTTCTTATGTTTTTCTTTGGACTCCAAGGAGGTTGTGGATATATGTTAGTGACAAAATCATCATCTTTTCCCCTTTCTACACCCCACTCTACCACCTACCCCTCGTCCTTACCTGGTCAAAGAAAATGGCCCTCTCCTCCAAGCCAAGTCATTACTTTTACCTCCCTCCGGGTTCTATTCCTATTCAGTCTAATGCAATAGTTGTGTGTGACTGATGAATTTCCATTGCTTACACTGTGAGCTCTCTGAAGGCAGGGATGTGAAGCCTGGAGTACCCTGACCCCTGTCCTGCACATAGAAAGCCCTCCACAAATGTTTATTGAATGAGTTCTGTGTAGCTTTCTCCTGAGCTGAACTCTGACTTGACTTTACTAGACTGTGATTGGAACTGAAAATGAAATGGCATCAGTTTGTCCCAGAATCCCTGCCAGGACTTGCAGTGACAAAAACTACTAACACTCTTTATGTTACTTTTACTTTTCAGTGCACTCTCAAAAGATTTTCTTTGGCCTCTTATTGTACTGGTCCTTTTGAATGGATGCAAGCCCTTCCATGCCTTTTTATAATCCACTGCAACCATATGCTACACTTTAGCCACTTTCTTATTTGGAACTAGGAATGGCCCCCAGGAGGTGGGGCCTCCAACCTCTCAGGCAGGAAAGAAAAAAAGGCCTTTTCTAACTCTTTTATCAGACTTGTGGAAACCCAGGGTGAGAGTACCACCAATCATAGCCAGCTGCATGACCCCAGACCAGTTCAGAATGAGAAGCCTACTGAAAGGAGGCTTTAGTGGGTAAAAGTAGAAGCACACAGAAAATGCCACACTCATTCCTGCTAAGGTTCCAGGTCCAGCTGAGGGCCCATAACCCAGTGAGAGTCTCCAATGATCCCTGAAGGTATTCCCAAGCCAGTCTATCCAGACCTCATGCTCTCCAAATCACATAATCCATCATGCCTAGGTGGGTTGCGTTCTCTTCCTTCTGAGAACAGGGCACAGGTTAAGAGGTCCTGAGGAGAGAAGGATTCTGCCTATAACATCCACCAACCTCACTCTACTCCCAGTGTCTTTTCAGAAATCTACTTACATTCATCATGGCAGCATTGAAAAAGCAGCATCCTTTCGGCAGTGAACACAGACAGATTTGCTGCCCTGTGTCCACCTCCTGTCATTCAGATGCTGTCAGTCACAGTCCCCTAAACAACTTCCCTAAGAGACAGCAAAGGCCCTAGACAAGGCCAATCATAATTCCCCCAGGCCCCTGCAACGGTGATCCAAGGAGAGATTGTGTGACCCCAGGTGGGCTGCCCAGAGTTCTTCTCTAGCACTGATTCACAGGCATTACATAAAAACAGGCTCTCTCCTGTTAGTGGGGTGGCTGAATAAGGAGGAGGAGAATCTACAGAGAAAAGCCAAATAAAGAAAAAAAAGATAAGAAATGAGGAGACATACATAAATCTTGTTGCCAAGGTGCTCTGAATCCTTTAGTTCTTCCTTTGATCTTGAGAACCACTCCACTCTCTGTTCGCTCTTTTGCTTAAGCTAGTTGAATTTAGGTTTTTATGGCTTGCAACAAAAAAAGTCATGATTAGTACACTCCCTGCTTTCCTTCCAACTTAGGTAGACACTTGAGGAAACATGGCCCCCTCTGAATCATTTCAGGATGAAGGAGGAGTCAGAATAAAAGGAAGAAGAATGTAAGAAACTGTAGACTCTCACATAATGTCTCTAGAGTACGGCTGCGGCTGGCTGAGGAAAGCTGTCCTGAATGATAAAACAAATAATAACCCCAAAAACAATAACAGCTAACGTTTTTGAGCACCCCTGACCATGGCCACAGTCATTGCCATGGAGAAGTGACCCTATCCCCCAGGTAAAAGCTGATTGTTGGAACATGGGCAAAGCTTTGACGAAACTGAGTCAAATATCAAAGAAGAGTTAAACTGAAACATCAGGCAGCACTGGGTACTAGGCTGTCATTTTAGGGTGTTACAATGGACCAAATGAAAGCAGATGAGTTATCCAAGAACTGCAAGGAAAGACGAATGAAGCAGGCACTGCCTTACAGAGAGTCAGAGGGAAGACAGGAAGGGACTCCTGACCCCCTCTCCCCAGTGTCCACTTACCACCACCCGTTTATGCCCTGCAATTGAGGTAGATGATATTCTCCTATACCTGCTTAACAACCTTCCTGTCTGATTTGAAACACTCAATTTGTTTTCTGACCTGGTATAGTAGTATAAAGATATTACTATTTTAACAGTTGGCACCTGTGATTTTATTCTACTCTTGTATTTGTTTCCTTTTTAGAAGAAACCATCTTTATTAAAAATCATACTTTGCTAGTCTGCTTTGGGGTGGAGAAAGTGAGATCCCAAACCTGCCTTATAAGGAGAAGAAGAAATAAAAAGGTAAACTTCGCTGCAAAAGAAAGAATCCAGGATATTGGAGGTAGGCCAAGAGATGAGAGAGAGAGGACCAGACATGGTAGAAAGCTGGAGCCTGCAGAGTAACGCCGCCAGTGAGAAGTTTCCTGTGGCGGAGTGGCCAAGGAAGTTTTAAGAACACAGTGTCAAATCTACACTTTTAATTTTTTGCGTTTAAAACGTAAACATCTCCAGGGGGCCCAGGCTCAATCCCTGATCAGGGAACTAGATCCCACATGCATGTCACAACTAAGAGTTCACATGCCACAACTAAGAAGTCCGCATGCTGCAAGTAAAAAAAAAAGATCCTGCGTGCTGCAACCAAGACCCAGTGCGGCCAAAATAAATAAATAAATAAATACTTTTTTAAAAAACATGTAAACATCTCTCTATCTTCAATCTTTAATAAAGTCTGACAACACATGTGGGTGGGCAAAAAAAAGGAAACAGGCTGAGTACCACAGAATGGTTATGAGCAGAGAGGATGGTGGCAAGAGATGAAAGGGCATGAGTTCATCAGCAACAGAAACCTAGACCAGGAAACAAGAAGATAACCACCACCCCCAACCAGCTATTCACAGAAATTTTAGAAAGAACAATGGTTTTTTCATAGGATGTGGAATAGATGTCTTCAGACAATTAATCTAAAACCCCAGGTTTCCAAAGCCCTGTGCCTGTGCCTCTATTCCTGACTTGAACACTAGACTGTGTGTTCACACACCTGTGGACTCACAAACTTTAGCTCTTTGAGGGCAACGTCACGTCTAACTCATCCTAGTGCCTGGCACAATGCCTGCAATGCAGTTTTTAAATTGATAATAAACTTCATTTTTGGAACAGTTTTAGATTTACAGAAAAACTGCAAAGATAGTATAGAGTCTCCATAAACCTCACAGCTTCCCCTATTAACATCTTCCATTAGTATGATACATTTATCACAATTAATGAACCAATATTCATGCATTATTATTAACTAAAGTCCATATTTTATTCAGATTACCTTCATTTTTACCTAATATCCTTATACTGTTCCAGGACCCCATCCAGGATACCATGTTACACTTAGTCACCATGTCTCTTTAGGCTCCTCTTGACAGTGACAGTTTCTCAGAATTTCCTTGTGTTTGATGACTTCAACAGCTTTGAGGAGTGCTGGTAAGGTGTTTTGTAGAATGCCCCACATTTGCAATTTGTCTGATGTTTCTCTCATGAGTAGACAAGGATTATGGGTTTGGGGGAGGAAGACCTCAGAGGTAAAATGACATTGTCATCACATCATATCAAGCACAGAACCTGAGTCATCACTGTTGATTTTGACTTTAACCATCTGACTGAGGTTTTGTTTGTCAGCTTTCTCATTGCAAAGTTACTCTCTCCACCCACCCCACTCCATCTTTTCCATACTTTGCTCTTAGGAAGAAGTCATAATGCAAAGCCCCACACTATGAGAATCAAGAGTTATACTTCACCGACTTGAAGGCACATTATCTACATAAATTATTTTGATTTCTTTTGCATAGGATATTTGTGTATTCTCCCCACCACCACCATTTATTTATTTGTTCAGTCATTTATTTGTATCAGTATGAACACATGGATATTAGTTTTATACCTTAGGTTGTAATCCAATACTATTTTGCTTTGGGTCTTTTGATCAAATTGTTCCAGCTTTGGCCATTGGAAGCTCTTTCAGCTGCCTTCTATGCTCCTTTGGCATATCCCCATCACTGTGGGAGTTTTGTTTGTTTGTTTAGCACTTTCTTACTCTCGAGCACTACAGGATGCTCCAGGCTCATCTGGTATATTTCCTGCCCCAGTGTTTTTTTTCTGTCCCAGTCTTAGAATCCAAGAAGAACCGGTTTCTTGTATTGGAGAATGGTATTAGAAACCATGATATGGGTACCAGGTATATACTCACTACTGGGGTACTGTCACTGCTAGGCCCTCTCAGCTGAGCAAGCAATGAAATATATGTGTGTCTACTAACTCAGATACACACATATCTCTATAAATATATCTATATGTGACCACCCATATCTATATTAAGCTAAACATGAGTTCATACTGATATCTCCAATTCTAGTCCATCACCATGTGGATCATTCTAGCCTCCTCCTCTTGTTTACCTGTAAACTTCCACTCCAATATCAAGAAACCTGGCTCCCTCTACTTGCCATCCATTTACTTAATTGCTCAATTCCAGTATAGATGTATAGCATTATCAAGATTATTAACCCATGCTCCCATGAGGTACAATTATCATTTTAAACAAACTTATGTCTAATTTATCAATCTTTTTCATGAATCAATTTTTTCATTTTTGGTGGTGTATCTAAAAACTCATTGCCAAATCAAAGGTCACCTATCTTCTAGAAGCTTTACAGTTTTGTGGTTTACACTTAAGTCTGTGATCCATTTTTTAGTTAATTTTTGGGAATGGTGCAAGGTCTGTGTCCAGTTGGCATTTTATTTGTCTTTCTTTTTTGATTTTCTTTTGCATATAGACGTCTGATAGATCCAGCATCATTTGTTGAAAGGACTAGCCTTTTCCATTAAGTTGCCTTTCCTCCTCTGTCAAAGATTAGTTAACTATATTTATGTATGTCTATTTCCAGGCTCTCTGTTCTATTCCATTGATCTATTTGTCTTTTTTTTTTTGCCAAACCACACTATCTTGCTTAATGTAGCTTTATAGTAAGTCTTGAAGTTGGGTTGTGTCAGTCCTCCAACTTTGTTCTTCTCTTTTAATATTGTGTTAGCTATTCTAGGTCTTGTGCCCCTTCATACAAACTTTAGAATCAGTTAGTTGATATCCATAAAATAACTTGCTGAGATTTCGATAGGAATTTCATTGAATCTATAGATCAAGTAGGAAAGAATTGACATCTTAACTATATTGAGTCTTTCAATCCATGAACAAGAAATATCTCTCCATTCATTTAGATCTTTGATTTCTTACATCAGAGTTTTATAGTTTTCCATATACAGTTTCTATGTATATTTATTAGATTTATACATAAGTGTTTCATTTGGGGGGTCTTATTGTATATGTTATTTTTTCATTGCAAATTCCAGTTGTTCATTTCCATATATAAGAAAACATTGACTTTTGTATATTACCTTGTTTGCTGTGACCTTGCTAGATCACTTATTAGTTAAAGAGTTTTTTGTATATTTTTTGTGATTTTTCTAGATAGACAATCATGTTACCTGAAAACAGTTTTATTTTTTCCTTCCCTATCTGTATATATTTTGTTTCCTTATTGCACTACCAAGGACTTCCAATAAAATGATGAATAGGGATGGTGAATGTGACTGTTAATTTTTTGTGTTAACTTGACTGGTCATGGGGTGCCCAGATTAAACATTATTTCTGGTTGTGCTTGTGAAGGGTGTTTCCAGATGAGATTAGTATCTGAATCAGTGGACTCAGTGAAGCTGATTTCCCTCCCCAATGTGGGTGGGCATCATCTAATCTATTGAGGGCCTGAATAGAACAAAAGTCAAGGGAAGGAAGATTTCACCTTTTTCCCTGCCTCGCTGGTAGAGCTAGGACATCTCATCTCATCTTCTCTGGCCCTCAGACTGGGATTTACACCCTGAGTTCCCCCAGTTCTCAGGCCTTTGGACTCAGACTAAATTACACCACCAGCTTTTCTGGGTCTCCAACTACAGACAGCAGATTGTGGGACTTCTCAGCCTCCATAATTATATGAGCCAAATCCTCACAGTAAATCTCTTTTTAGATATATACATATCATGCTGGTTCTATTTCTCTGGGAAACCTTGACTATTAGGGCGAGAAAGGACATCCTTGCCTTATTCCCAAACTTAGGGGGAAAGCATTCATTTTCTCACTATTAAGTATGATGTAGGTTTTGGTAAATATTCTTTATCAAGTGGAGGAATTTCCCCCCTGTTCCTAGTTTGCTGAGATTTTTATCCTACAGAGATGCATTACTAGATTCCCCCTTCACGGGATGACTTGTTGCCCAGCTATCAGCTCCATCAAGGTATGCCTCAGCTGCAGACAGCCACCTTGCCCAAGGGAACATTCTTCCTGGGGTAGCCCACATTCAGTGACTGATAAGGGGTGTGTTGAAAAGGCACAGCCATTTCAGCCCAATGATGGTCAACTCTGATGAAAAACATATGCTCAGAGCTCCCCATGGAGTCAGGGAAAGCTGTGCCTGGCCTGTATCACAGTTCAACTTCTCCCTCTGCCTAATCCTGCTTCTTCCTCCTCCCTTCCACAGATCTTAATTTCTAATAAACATCCTGCACACTAATTCTACCTTGATCCCTATGTCCAACAACTCAACCTGTGACTCTCCTTACATAGCAAAATGATTTTCCATGCTATTTCATAAAAGACAGTGAAATTGTTTTCCCTACCAGACCATCAGCTTCACAAAAAAACTTCCGGAGTAGAGGTAGAACAATAGGAAAGAATTTCTCTCCCCATTTGGTTATCACTTGAGAGTGCTAAATTTTAATGCTTGGCTGCAGGGTCTGTAGGCATTTATCACTGTCACTCAACAGAGACTCTCCCAAAGCTCCTTGTTCACACTGCAGGATAATGCAGCCACATTAACAGAGATGCTTGGACTCTGAAAAGGCCTGGCTTCTACTCCAAGAAAAAAGAAAAATCCAAGTGGGCAGATGTTACAAGCAGAAAATCTTCTCCACTGCAGAAAACACCAGACACAAAGCCAAAGAGTTCATCAAAGGGGTTACAAGGATGAAAACTCAATTTGGAGTCAGAGGGTTGTCACTAATGACTCTAGCTCAGGATCACATGAAACAGAGCATTACCACTTGGAACAGCATCTGTCATATAAGAGTAGATGTTCAATAAATATTTGCTGAATGAATTAATGAACACTTATTTGGAATTAGGAGAACTGACTCTTGGTCTCAGCTTTGGACACTCAGTATATGACTAAAGGCCAACTCTAAAACTGTGATAAGGCTATGTTTCATTTCCACATATCCAACTTCCAAGCAACCCATGTGTTGATACTTTATTGATTTAACTCCGTAAATAAGAGCTTTTTTGTATCTGTACATGGTTGGCTATTTCACAGTAGCACTGCTGGCCAGATGCCTCCCCATTTTTGAAGGTAAAGCAATGTTTGTGCAATTATATGACTATTTTATTGCATTTCTCCCTTATTAGGTTACAAAAATGAGCAGAGAAAGGAGAAATGAAAGTGCTGATACCTGTGATAAGAAGCAGAGGTCTCATTAACTCAACGCAATTGAGGCAAAGAGAGAAATCATTAGGCCTGTGGAAAGTGATGTCATTAGCCTCAATCAGATGCTCATAGACTGCAAGCTGGTCAACCTTCTGAAGTGAAAGAAGAAAGTGAAAGAACATATATGAAATGTATGAGTCATCAAGGACGATGCCTAAAAGGCAAAGTGTGATTAGGAATGTCAGTATGTTTTTCAGCTCTCTGGTAACAGAACCCCCATGAAATCTTGTTTAAGTTTTACACATTTCACTTGCCACAAGTTTTCAAGAGAACATTGTGTACAAAATCAGGGGAATGCTGAAATTAATGCATGGACTTTCACTCTTATAGAGTTGTTGTATATCTCACATTAGATAATAAAATCTGTGATTGTAATACCAGTCTGCAGTATTTAGATATATCTTGTCATTTTTGTAAGTGCGAATATATTGGTCATTTTGTTGGCCAAATACCAATAGATACAGATAGATAGGTCAGGTATAGGTACAGGTATAGGTATGGGTGTGAGTGTGGGTGTGGGTACAGGTATGGATATTATGTACCCAGGCACCTTAGCATACTCCTTTTTCCAGAGTTCGGTCTATGAGAAAGGGTGTTAAAAAAAAAAAAAAAAAAAAGAGAGGAAAGTCTCAGAGGGACAACAGGATAGTGAAGAGAGAAAGGAGGAAGGGAGACTCCTAGACCCAATTTCCAGGACTTCCCCTGATGTTAACCATCTATCTTTCTTCAGAGCTAGATTACCCGACTCACTCTGCTTCTCTTTTACCTCCAGGCCACCATCCCTTCTATTAAGACCTGAACCGAACTATGCTAGGGTCATGTATTTTAATCAGGACTTTGGCTCCCAACTATCCTTCCTGGAGAGATTCAAGCCTGGAAGGTGAAGGAAGCTCAGCCTTTGGCCTGGTCATCTATCAGGTGGAACAATATCTGAGGACAATAGGTAAATGAGGACAGTAGTCTCTTATCACTTCTTAATCAAATAAAATAGTAAAAATGTAGCCATTTCAATATTTTCTTACATAAATACGGAAAAGCCTTATTGTCATTATGCTCTGATATTTCACTGATGACATGAAAGCATTTTGAAAAATGCACAGTAGGCATTTTTCCATTTGCAAATTTAACAGTCATGGTTTTGACGATGTGAAAGAGACCCTGGAGGACTATGACATGTAGCAATTTGTAATTTTGCTAAGGCACTAATTTGAATCATCCCCACTGTGAGCTGGTTTGTAGGGAATTAGTCATTTAGGTAGTGAGTGATCCAGTACCCGCATTTGATGTTAGTTTGTTGCTCACTAGTGCTTTTCATAAATCTGGGCGATTCTTGGAAGTCTCAGGACAAACACCAAGAGTCTACTGTATAGCTCAATACTATTAAGTATTAGAATCATAACATGCAAAAACGCATATTATCTCCCATAATGCAGATAAATCTCACTAGGATGACCACATCTGACTGTCAGAGCCACCTGTTGCCCAGAGTGGTCAAAACCAGGTAACCCACCTCTATTTTACATTCTGCCAGGGCACTGGGCATAGTAATTGGAATAAAAATCTAGCATTAACATGTTTGCATCATATGAACATTGTTAAAAATATTTTGTCCACGAGTATTGAGTACTGGTATGCTTCTCCATCTGTGGTAGACACTGTCACTGCCTCCACCTCTTTCTTGCTAATAGCCCCTCAGTGTTTTCCATGGCAGCATTAAATCCAGTCTCCACTTTATCCACTCCCCTTATGTCTAGGGGCGCCCTACAAATCCAGTTCTGGCTAAAGAGATGTAAGAGGAAGCCATCTGGAGAACTTCTGGAAAACTTTTGCTTTCTTACAAAAGGGACAGCTGTGGCCAAAACCATTATCACCCCCTCTTCCTGCCCTGAATATGGATATGAGGTCTAGAGCTGTGGCAGCCTTCTTGCAACCATGAGGAAATAAGCAGCAGATAAAGGCCAGAAAAACTGCAGTGATGATGGATCCTGACATTTTTGAGCCACTGAGCCAACACTATCAGACTTCTTTGTGTAAGAAAAATAAAACCCTATTCTCTTTAAACTACTGTAAATCAGTATATCTGTTTCTAGTGGCTGAACAAATATAAATACACCACTAATAAAAAAACACAAATTGTGAATACATGATTCCAAAGGCTCTCTAGTCTCATATTCTATGATTGTAGGAATTTAAGAGGCTCTTTGAGTGGTAAGCTCAATCTCAGACCCACTTACTTTACCCTTCTAGCTGGGGCATAGAGCTTCCGTAAGACTCTTCAATTTTTGCCATGCTTTTTTCACTGGGAGTTCATACTCCAAGAGAAAGACTTTTATCTATGCTATGTCATGATATCTCCTTCTATCTGTCTCATCTTTGATGTCACATCTCCATCACCAACGAATTATTTCAGGAAAGAGATGAATCCTTAGGAAGGACTGGCAAGGGCTGTTAGTAGTTTTCTGAATCATACTAGAATCCAGGGCAGCCTGAAGCTTCAGAAAAGGGAACACAATGAGTAAGTATAAAGAAACAGGGCCCCTCCGTAGTTCCTATGATAAGCTTGTGCATGTGCCATGGAATACTAAGCTAAGCAAATGCTTTTCTAGGAGCTCTACCAAGTAGGAAGACATAAAGATGGTGCTTCTGCCTGAAGGGCAATAGAATTTAACTCAATTATACTAACATTTTGAAAGTACCTACTACAGGACAGATCCTATGAGAGGAACCAGGGACATAAAAAGAGATAATGCCAGGGCCAGGCTCTATGATGAGACATGTACTCCTTTCACGGATAAGAGTTCTACATTTTCATTTTTTATCCAGGTAAGGATATAGTAACTTCATCTTCCTTGGAGTTCCAATGTCTCTCTACTTGCATTACTAAGCCAGATGCTGTTTACTGTACCTCATGCAGGGTGGAGCTGGGAGAGGGGGAAAGGTAGGTAGGCTTGTTAACTTACCATTCATCCTCAGCCTATGCCATTCTACAGGCAGGATGCCCAGGCTGGATGTCAACTCTTTACAAATAGCAATTGAAACTGTCAGTTATCTTGATGAGCAGTGCTCCAGTGAAAGAACAGCATAATTGTGGGGTGAAGTGTTAGTGAGCTAATTTTTTTCACCAGCAATAAGAACAAAACAACTTTCTGGGGATAATGTATTTACTGTTATTATTTGGTATATAGCACAGAAATCCCAAATAATACAAGAATGAAAATATCAAATTCCTCAGCTTTTAGGAAAGGCACAGCATACATTCTCTCAGGTTTAAAAAAAAAAGTACAGAGATTCATGGAACCCTATTTCTTTCTTTCTTTATGAAGTTTTCCTCTCTTTTTTTTTTTTTTTTTTGGCCTGATTTTAAACAGGAAAACTCTGGTACTTAGTTTTTGTTGGGTATTTATATGCTTAAATACAAGGTATCAGGACTATAAGAAGACCCCAGTGTTTAAGCCTCAAGGTGAAGATGATATGAATTTAAATGATCTATGACATTGTCCTCTAACACTCTGGATGGCTCATTATTCAGTGAACAAGAATGTAATTTTTCCATCCCTCCTAGTCTGTAAACCTAAGACCCCAGCAGCCTGCCCACTCCTGACCATCCTTTAAAATCCAATTCAAATATTGAAATCCTCATGGAGGCTTCCCTACCTTCGCCAGCAATGCTAATGTTTCTTTTCTCCAGTTTCATCTCTCTTCTGCCGTCTCTCATCTGGCCCTTCTCAAACTGTCTTCTAATTGTTGTTTACCTTCTGTCTTCCCTCCGGACAGGGACTAAGTTTGTTCACCTTTGCACCCCAGGGCCTTATACAGTTTCTAGCACATAGAATATCCTCAATAAGTTCTTGCTGAATGGGAAAAGAATGAAGGAATGTGGGAAGAGTGGAGCCTCTTGGTGGGTGCTTAGTACTCCGAGAGAAAGGGCTCCAAGGTAGAGCCAAGTGAAGGGCTCTGGCTCCCAGGACCCAGCAGAGGCCAGCAGAGAACTAAGGAGCAAAAGCTAACTCCCCAGAAGAAAGTTCTCCTGAGACTGCCAGTGGGAAAGGCCACATAGCAGGGAGGGAGGACAACCCCAAAGACACCAAAAATCAGGGACATGTCATTGTTAGATGTCATGGGATGCTCATGTAGGACACTGAACCTGGCAGGAATGTATGAGGAGGTTAGGACACATAAGACACCTATAGTGGGTCCAAAATAATTTGGATGGATTGTATTTTGGGGGCAGGGCATCATCTGAAGGTCCATAGCCCTGGCCCCAGCAGGGAATGTCCCTCAGCTGATCTCAAGGTCCTGGGGCTCCAGAGGGAGATGATGGAGAACAAATCTAAACATCTTACAACTGGATCACTAATGGGAAGCTAGGACTTTGGAGAGAGGTAAAGATTAGACAGTCCAAAGGCCACTGAGGCAGAAGTTGAGCAGGCAGAGAAACCCTAAGTAAAAGGCAGCAATAAGGAGAAGGTTCCACTGGTCAGCTCAGGAATTCCAAAAGCACAGGACCTGAGTGGGAGAGGATGACACAGCTGTGTTTTGAAGGAACCAAGACTCTCCCTTGGCCCACTTGAGGCCCAGACAAGCCACACCTGGCAAGACTCTGCCCCTCAGCACTAAATTACATCCTTCCCTTTTAAATTAATGGCAAAAATCTCCCAACTGTCCCAATTATCACCTGATCCAATCAACTGTTTCCTCACTGAACAACACCCCAGTTTACGTCAAAGCTCAATTAGCCAGGAGCAGAGAATTTAAAACAAATAAACCCAAACCACACCCACAGAGCTTTGGTGTTGGATTGCATTTCATAATTGCAAAGTCCTACACTCTTGCTACTCCAAGTGTGGTCAATGGACCAGCACCAGCATCATTACCAAGGAGGTTGCTAAAATGCAGAATCTCAATCCCCACCCCTAGATCTATTGAATCAGAATCTGCACTTAAACAGAAACCCCAGGTGATTTGCATGCCTATTAAATTTGAGAAGCCCTGTTCACCACCTGAGCCCTGACTACATACACCTCTGACCATAATTTGAACTCTTCTACCCCATGAACACCATATGGTCACTATATATTCTAGCCATACCAACGTTTCTGCTTCTCCAATATACCATGCTCATTCTCAACATAGGGTCTCTGTCCTCTCTGTCCTCTCTGTCTGGAACCATGGATGAGTTTTCTTGACATTAGATTTTGAATTAAATATCAGCTCTTCAGAGAGGCCTTCCCCCAGCACTCAATCCAAATGAACTACCTGAGCACTCTCAACTACATTATGCAATGTTACTTCTGTGCATAGTGAGTGCAAGGCTGTTCTCAACCTTGAATAAACATCTGAATCACACGGAGAACTTGTTAAAACACAAATTCCTGTGCCCAATCCTCCAGAGTTTCTGATTCAGCAGGTCTAGGGTGGATCTGAGAATTCTGAGAAGTTGCATTTCTAACAAACTCCTGGGTGACAACAATACTGTTCACCTGACACCACTCTTCTGGGAATCACTGCCACTGTCTCACTAACTGACGGTATTTTCTTCATCACTCCTTTCTGTAGAGTCATCTACACTGCACCGGAGTGTCTGCTCTGTGGGAGTAAGCAGTCTGTATGTTTTGTTCACCCTGTGTCTCCAGTGCATGGTACATAGTAGGTGCTTTTTAATATTTGCTGAATAAAGAATGGATTCATTAGTAGCCAATTTTTTTCATTATGGATTTTGCATCTTTTGTATTTGGCTTACTATAACTTAGCAACAACTTTGCATTCCATTCTGTACATACGTGTAATCAGCCATGAGAGATTTGTATTCATTAGCCATTGTTTAACCTACAAAAATGTAAAACACACAGAGACAATTGAGAGCTCTGTGTTATCTGTGTCTGTTATTGACAGCATTTTTTATGCTGTTGACTTCATTAGTTGGTCTTCTGCTTGAAGACAGAGACTCTATACAATCCCATACCAAGGAAATAGCCCCTTCTTTTCAACAACATGAGCTCAGTGGTATTCTTTAACTTGAATGTAATATCCTCTTTTACACAAACCTGAAAGTGAGAAAATAAGCAATTTGATATATTCATAAATTCATTCTTTCATACCCTGGCCAAGTAACATCTCTCAAAAATCAGAATTAAGTATAATACATCATAAGGTTTAACTGATCATTATGAATACATCTCAGTAATAGACAGGATCCTTTTTTTTTTTTTTGGCTTTTTTTTCCTTCCAGTTTTATTGAGATATAATTGACATACAGCACTGTAGAAGTTTAAGCTGTACAGCATAATGATTTGACTTACATACATCATGAACTGATTACCACAGTAAGTTTAGTGAACATCCATCCTCTCATATAAATGTAAAATTAAAGAAATAGAAAAAAAAGTTTTCCTTGTGATGAGAACTCTTAGGATTTACTCTCTTAACAACTTCCATATACAACGTACAGCAGTGTTCATTATAATTATCATGTTGTACATTATATCCCTAATACTTATCTTATAACTCAAAGTTTGTACCTTTTGACTTCCTTCCAATTCCCCCTCCCCCCACCCCCCATTTCTGGTGACCATAAATCTGATCTCTTTTTCAATGAGTTTGGTTGGTTGGTTGGTTGGTTTTGAAGTATAACTGATATACAACACTATGTTAGTTCCTCTCATACAATGTAATGATTTGGTATTTCTGGACATTTTTAAATTATCACCATGATAAGTCTAGTTATCATCTGTCACTACACAAAGATATTATACAACTACTGACTATACTCTTCCCACTGAACATTTCATACCCATGGCACATTTATTATGCAACTAGAGGTTTATACCTCTTAATCTCCCTCACCTATTTCTCTCTTCCCCGCATCCCCCTTTCCTCTGGCAAACACCTGTTTGCATCTATGACTCTGTTTCTGTTTAGTTATGTTTGTACATTTGTTCTGTTTTTTAGATTCCACAAATAAGTGAAATCATACAGAATTTTCTTTCTCGGTCTGACTTATTTCACTGAGCATTAATACCCTCTATGTCCCATCCATGTTGTCACAAATAGCATGATTTCATTCTTTTTGTGGCTATCATTCCATTTTATATATATATACATTGTATATATACACACACACACACATATACATATATATACACACACAATGTGTATATACACACACACACACACACACACACACACACACACACACACCCCCCACATCTTCTTTATCCATTCCTTGGCTATTGTAAACAATGCTGCAACAAACATAGGGGTGCATATACTTTTCTAATCAGTGTTTTCATTTTCTTCAAATAAATACCCAGGAGTAGAATTGCTAGATCATATGGTAGTTCCATTTTTAATTTTTCGAGGAGTCTCCATACTGTTTTCCATACTGGCTGCACCAATTTACATTCCCACCAACAGTGCACAAGGGTTCCCTTTCTCCATATTCTTGCCAACACTTATTATTTGTTGCCTTTTGATCTTTTGAGGACAGCCATTCTGACAGGTGTGAGGTGATATCTCATTGTGGTTTTGATTTGCATTTCCCTAATGGTTAGTGATGCCAAGCACCTTTCGTGTGCCTGTTGACAGCCAGGATCCTTTTACTACTAATAAGATTATATTTTGCTAGCAGTCTATTTGAGCTTGCCTCCAAGGAACTTTATCAAGTCACCTATTCCTGAAATTACTGATGGACTCAGCATACTGTCCATTCCTTTGGTCACCCCTCCATATGCAGATCACAAAAAGTCCTGCAGCAGGAATAGCCACATTTATGAATCTAGAGAAAATTGCATTTATCTGCTTCTCCTACCACCGAAACCCGTCATAAACACTGCCACCTCTGCCTCCTCCCCTTCTTGCCCAGTTCCACCTAACAGGCCCTCTGCCCATATCTAACTCTCTCCCTCTGGGCCCACCAGGCTCTGGATCTCATATCCCCTGAGAGTCAGACTTGTTTTCTCCTCAATGCTGAGGCCCCTCTCTATATAATGAGGGGCTGAAATCAAAATCCAGGTTTGCAACCTATGAATCCAGCACTAACCTCACTCTAAAGCTGGCCTTTGGAGGAAGCTTCTGGGGAGGAGTGGGTAGGGGCGTGAGATGGCCTTGCTAATTAGGCCACATTCTTGTCGTCTGGAGTTTAGTGCAAGCCACTATGGCTAAATGTCAAAGTCGAGGAGCCAACTCGTAGAGTGACAAACCCTCCCTGTTAGAATGCTGACAGGCAAGGACAGCAGTGGCTAGGGAGACTGTGACTGTGTCACACTGTGTTCCTGAGCAAAAATGACCAGGGCCCACATTGAAAAGGGCAGGCGTCTTGAGAGACAGGCTTTCCCTGGTTTCACTTGTAAGAGATTATTAAAAGCACTAACATAGATGATAATGAGTCTGAAAAGGATGTTTCATCACAAGTCAATATCTGAGATCTGAATTGAACACAATATCAATTTGATAAAGTCAATTTGAAGATTCTGAAGAGCCAGTTTTGCTTTGTGTCTATATTAATTACAAAACAAATTGGCTTGATTCTAGATTGAATGGACTTATAATGAATATCATTTTTAAATACATTGATTCAGTGTTCAATATAGGAAAAAATTATATATTTTGGTGCAAAGAGCTACAAATGAGTGTTAATTCTGGCTTTTAGTCCATAATTCCTTTTCTAAGTGGGATCTGTTGGCTCATCTAAGACAAGCATTTGATTAACTCTTTGGGTCATTTATTTTTACCCTTTCTTATACTTGCAACAATCCTGTGAAATAGAGCAGATATTATCAGTTATTGTTATCTCATTTTGTGGTTAAGAAATTCAGATTCAGAGAGCTCAAGAGACTTGCCTAAGATTCCACAGCCATGAGTGGTGGAGCTAGGACTCCATTTGCACTGCTCACGGGAAGGCTCTTGAGGAAGAAAAATCTTATCAGGGAATTCAGCTGCTGGCCATCAGCACTATCTTAAACTGGCCTCACTCCTTCGTTTCTTCCACTGGGCAGTGCTCTCTGACCATTTAATTACTGGCCAGTGAGCCTGGGACTCTGCCTGCTTTCATACACAACTCACTCTCAGTTGCTACAACTCATTCGTTTTACTTTCAGCTGCCAGAAAAGATCCTATTGCAACCTCAGTGGTGCTGGTAACTTTAGCTTTCACTGAAAATAATCAAAGCTCTGGTCGTCTGTGTAGAGGGAACAACATTTTAGATCTTAATTGAATATTCTCTACGATGAAATGTTAGTATGTTCATTCATTTGTGATGGAATGATCTTTCTTTTTTTCTCCCCAGCCTGATCCCAGCCTCATCCTCCTTCTAGGGCATGGTACATACTAAGCTTGGGTACCAGAAGAGGAATTTGGTAATATGATTCAAGGTGGAAGAAGATATAGACTCTATTAGCATCATAACAGATGGTGGCCATGCCATGGGGATATCAACACTGGCAACATAAAAGGTCTGGTTTTAGGATCAAAAGCTGCCCCCATCACTACCACCACTCATTCTAGAGTAGAGCTGACTGGAACTGGATGGTTGACAAGTTGCTGCAGAGGCCAAGGAGAAGACACAGGTCCCGGGGAAGAGGAAAAAATGGGGGTGGAGAGATTAGGGATGGGAGGAAGAAGAGAGAGAGGGTACAAAGAGAATGGTTGGGGACTGGATATGTGGGGCACCCCCAAAAGCCAGGTTTGAAGAGTCTAAGAGCCCTGAGAGTCTGGGAGTTGATAGAAGCTGAAGACAAAAAGAGAGCCGCTCTGAAACCTGCTTCTACCTATGGTCTCAGTTCAACCTGAAGATAAAGGATCATTTGGAGTATTCTTTTGGACTCTTTGTGCTTGATTCCCAAGTATTAACTGTTCAATAACGGACTGGACCACCATTGCCTTCCACAGATGGGGTTATAGATCCAGTCATGATACAAATATTTACTGAGCATCAATGTGAACTAGGTACTGTGACAGGAATGTGAAGATGAATAATAATACATGGGTTTTCCTCAAGAAACACAGTCCCAGGGACTCTTTGAGGATAACGACCATAGCCATTTAAATTTTCTAATGAATATGTTATTATTCTTTCAGAAAATTTTCAATAAACATACCAAGTTTTCATCAATAAATATCCATGGCTGCTGCGGGTCAAACCATAAATTAGAAACATAAACATGAAACTTAGAGCAAAACTTTTGAAAACCATGACCTCTTTCCCTTCTGAGCGTTGAATAATAAGTAATATTTAGATAGCATTTGTCACACACCTCATTTCTCTTATTTTGTATTCAAAATAGTATGAATACCTATGAAGTATAATATCTATAAATTCATAAGTGAATTCATGAGTACTTAGATTTGTCATTTATATCTATATCTACTTCGTAATATCTGTTAAGTAGATATTACTACTACTCTCCCCATTTCACAGAAGAAGAAACTGAAGATCAGAAAATTTAATAAACGTAAACCCACTTTTTTTTCTTTCTCCTGGACAACCAACACAACCCACTAGGGCACCATCCTTTCTGGAGAGAGCAGCAGCAAACACTAAGACACAATGAAATCTTTGTTTTGATTAGTTTGGACATTCTTATGATGTTCTGGTTTGGCATCCGCTTATTAAATCTTAAGCAATAGGCCATTCTAGTTGTCAATTCAAATCTGTGCACACCAAGTACTTTCTATTATTTTAAACCAGCAACAAAAATCACAAATAGGCACTAACAATACACAAGCAAACTTTGAGAATTTAATGTCACAACTGAATTCAGGTACTTCTTGAGCAAAAAGGTGAACTGAAAACAGGGAATATGAGACTTTCTTGAACCTACATTTTCTTATAATGTTTTGATTTCTTTGTATTCAAGTAAATGAAGATAATTCCAATAAAAACATGATTTTTTGGAATTAGAAGTATTTTTTCTTTTTTAAAAAAACTATTTGTTTTTATTCTTCACAATGATTACTATTAATATAACTTATTAATTGTTCAGTAATGTTCCCTATCAAAGCTACTTGGGATATATTCCTGGAACAAGTATGATTTGAAGCACTGTACTAATTCATATGAGTTTGTCTTCTGCTAAAGATGCTTTCTAAAAGCATAATAAAACACTTTAAAAATCCCATACCTGTGTATACAAAAGAGGTGGGAGAGGGAAAACAAGAACAGCGGATATGAAAAGGGAAGACAGAATAAAAGGGGGAAGGGGGAGAGAAGGTAGGAGTAGTCAGGAGAAGAGAGAAAAGGAAGAAAGGGGGAAAGGAGGGGAAAAAAAAGGGAAGGAGAGAAGGGGCTAAAACAAAGGCTCTCACTTTGGCTCTTGGTCTAATCCTGACCTTTCCTATCCTCACTCCACACAGCCACCACTCACACACACACACAACCACACACATACACTACTTCTTTGACACTTGCCTCAGCCCCACACATCTTGCACAGGATGTAGAAACTGGCAACATCTTGATCATCCAAGCTATTCCTTTCAAGAACACAAAATTATGGCCATAAATACATCAATTGTTTAAAAATTGTTTTTAAATTAAAATTTAAAAGATTCTCAGAATGGAACCATTTTCAAAATCGTTCCATGAAAGATTAATACTTGCGTTGCTTTCTACATTCAGAAATCTACAGTACTTTTTCCTGGCTTTTTTTTTTTTTAACAAATAAAATACACTTGTTGAGTGGACGGATGGATGACACACAGTTAGAATTGATATCCTAAACCATTAAACAGCATAGCCACAACCAGAATTTGCTCTCCATGCTATCTCCTACACACCTACCCACTCTGTCCCCCAACCCCTTGGGAATGTGACTTCAACATCAAAATTTTATCTTTGGGAAATATTTAAATGGTTGTCAAGGAAAACAACATAAAATATTTTAGATTGGGGCTGTTACATAGACACACATGCATGTACTCATATGAAGTGTGCATGCACACAGGTGAACACATGCACACACACACACACATATATACACCAATCCCAAGTATATGAAAGCTATACATGTAGCACTCTCATTCACTGATGTATGAAGGGAAATTTTGAGATTTGGACTGCAGCTTTTGCCTTCTCAATAGAACCATATTATATTCCTGGATGAGCTGTCAAACATCCTGATGATACTGTTTAAAATTCACAATTGGGCATATGTTTCAATTTAATCTGAGAAATAGGAAGGCCCATTCTGGCCAGTGATCTGCTCCTTATCTGTCACTTCCTCCTCCGTTGTCAGTGTTTCTGAAATGCCAGTGCTAAAGGCAAAGCACTCTGATTAGGACGTCAGCCTGCCTTTGAGCAAATACTTCCAACTGCCAGCCTGTGCCTGGAAACTGAAGGCTCCTTAGCTCTAGGCCAGGGTTGGGGAGCCAGTTAGGAAGTCCCTGACAGTTATAAGAAACTGATATGGAGAGCTGTGCTCCCAAAAGGTGGCCTGACCTATTTAGAAATGTGAGCCAGTATCAAGAGACGCTTTTTGTGGAGGGACATATTCAGGTATCCTCATTCTTTCTAAATCCCCATTTTACACTATAAATAGAAAAGTATTGTTTTATATTCTTAAAGTAAAAAGATAACAAGAAAATAAAATCTGCCATTTCTTTTCTCATTTCAATTTGCATTACATAAATAGAATGGGGATATATCCATGTTGTGAAAGATTCAAACATCCAAAATTACATAATTTAAAACATGAATGATTCCTTCCCCTATTCCTTGACAGGTGCCCTTCATATCATTTTTGCAAGGATTTACTTACATATATGAACACTTTCTTAACACAAAGGGGATTAGACTCTACTCTTCATCCTGTGACTTGCTTTTTTCACTTTAACAACACATCCTAGAGATCATATCATCCCAAGTCTGAACACACGGCTCTATCTCCTTTTTTTCAAGACTTTACTTTTTTAGAGCAGTTTCGGTTTATTAAACAAAATTTAGAGAGAGATACACAGATTTCGCATATAGTCCCTGCCCCTCACACAGAGCCTCCCCACTATCAACATCACTCACTAGAATGGTACATTTTTTACCAAAGATGAATCTACACTGACACATCATTATCACCCAAAATCCATAGCTTACCTTAGGATTCGCTCTCAGTGTTGTACATTCTACAGGTTTGGACAAATGTATAATGATATGTATCCACCACTATAGTATCATGCAGAGTATTTTCACTGCCCTTTAAATCTTCTGTGCTCTGCCTATTCATCTCTCCTCTTCACCCTCTACCCCACAACCACTGATCTTTTCACTGTCTACATAGCTTTGCCTTTTCAAGGATATCATATAGATGGAATCATACAGTATGTGACCTTTTCAGATTGGCTTCTTTCACTTAGTAATAAGCATTTAAGTTTCCTCCATGTCTTTTCATGGATTGATAACTCATTTCTTTTTAGTGCTGAATAGTACTAAATAGTACTATTCAGTTTTAGTGCTGAATAGTTCCATTCTCTGATGTATCACAGTTTATTTACCCATTCACCTACTAAAGGGTACCCTGGTTGTTTCCAAGTTTTGGCAATTACAAATAAAGTTGATATAAACAGGCCTGTGCAGGTTTCTGTGTAGACCTAAGTTTTCAACTCCTTGGGTAAATACCAAGGAACTCGATTGCTGGATTGTATGGTAAGGGTATGTTTAGTCTTGTAAGAAACCATGGAACTGTCTTCCAAAACACAATACCATTTTGCATTCCCACCAGCAATGTATGAGAATTCCTATTGCTCCACATCCTCACCAGCATTTGGTGTCAATGTTCTGGATTGTGGCCATTCTAAGAGGTGTATAATGGTATCTCACTATTGTTTTAATTTGCATTTCCCTGATGGTATAGGATATGGATCATCTTTTCATGTGCTTCTTTGCCATCTGTTTATCTTCTTTGGTGAGGTGTCTGTTAAAGTCTTTGGTCCATTTTTTAATTGGGTTGTTTGTTTTACATTATTGAATTTTAAGAGTTCTGTGTATATGTTGGATAACAGTCCATTATCAGATTTGTCTTTTGCAAATATTTTCTCCCAGTCTGTGGCTTATCTTCTAGTTCTCTTGATATTTACTGTTTTCCACAGAGCAGAAGTTTTTAATTTTAATGAAGTCCAGCTTACCAATTATTTCTTTCATGGATCGTGTCTTGAGTGTTGTTTCTAAAAAGGCATTACCCAAGGCCATCTGAGTTTTTGCCTGTGTTATCTGCTAGGAGTTTTATAGGTTTGCTTTTTACCTTTAGGTCTATGTTCCATTATTAGTTCATTTTTGTGAAGGATGTAAGTTCTGTGTATAATTTTTTTTTTTTTTTGGCATATGGATATTCAGTTGTTCCAGAACCATTTGTTGAAGAGACTATCTTTACTCCACTGAATTGCCTTCGCTCCTTCTTCAAAGATTGACTATATTTACGGGGCTCTATTTCTTTATTCTGTTCCATTGCCTATTATTTCACCTTAACACACTGTCTTGATTACTAAAGTCTTGAAGTCAAGTTGTGTCAGTCCTTCAACTTTGTTTTTCTCCATCAATACTGTGTTTGCTATTTTGGATCTTGTGCCTCTCTATATACATTTTGGAATCAGTTCATCAATATCCACAAAATAACTTGCTGAGATTTTGATTCGGGTTGCATTGAATCTATAGATCAAGTTGGGAAGAACTGCCATATTGACAACATTGAGTCTTCCTATCCATGAACATGGACTATCTCTCCATTTATTTAGTTCTTTGATTTTGTAAGAGTTTTGTAGTTCCCTCATATAGATCTTCTACATGTTTTGTTAGATTTATACCTAAGTATTTCACTTTTGGGGAATGCTAATAAAAATGGTATTGTTTTTAATTTCAAATCTTACTTGTTCATTGTTGGTATACAGGAAAGCAATTGCCTTCTGTATATTAACCTTGTATTCTGCAACCTTGCTAAAATCACACATTAGTTCCAAGAGAGTTTTTGTTGATTCTTTTAATTCTTCAGATTTTCTATGTAGATGATCATGTCATCTTCAAACAAAAATAGTTTCTATGTCTTCCTTCTTCATCTGTATACTTTTTATTTCATTTTGTTTTCTTGCATTATTGCATTAGCAAGGACTTGCAGTATGATGTTGAAAAGAAGTATTGAGAGAGGACATCTTTGCCTTGTACCTGATATTAGTGGGAAAGCTTTAAGTTTCTCACCATTTAGTATGATGTTATCTGTAGGTTTTTTGTAGATATTCCTTATCAAGTTGAGAAAGTGCCCCTCTATCCATAGTTTACTGAGAATTTTTACCATGAATGGGTGCTGGATTTTGTCAAATGCTTTTTCTGCATCTACTGACATGACCATGTCATTTTTCTTTTTTAGCCTGTTGATGTGATTGGATTATACTAATTGATTTTCAAATGTTGAACCAGCTTTGCATACCTAGGATAAATCCCACTTGGTCATGGTATATAATGTTTTATACTTTTTTGGATTCAATTTGCTAATATTTTATTGAGGTTTTTGCTTTTATATTCATGAGGGATATTGGTCTTCAGTTTTCTTTTCTTGTAATATCTTTGCATGGTTTTGGTATTTGCATAATGCTGGCTTCATAGAATAAGTTAGGAAGTATACCTTCTGCTTCTATCGCTGAAAGACTGTAGAGAATTAGTATAATTTCTTCCTTAAATGTTTGGTAGAATTCACCAGTGAACCCATCTGTCCCTGGTGCTTTCTGTTTTGGAAGGGTATTAATTATTGATTCAATTTTTTAAACAGATACAGGCCTATTCAGATCATCTATTTCTTCTCGAGTAAGTTTTGGCAGATTGTGTCTTTCAAGGAATTGGTCCATTTCACTAGGTAATCAAATTTGTGTCCACAGAGTTGTCCATAGTATTCTTTTTTATCCTTTTAGTTTCCATAGGATCTGTAATGATGTCCCCTCTTTCATTTCTGATACTAGAAATTTGTGTCCTGTCTTTTTTTTCTTAGTTAGCATGGCTAGAGGCTTACTGATTTTATTGACCTTTTCAAAGAAACAGTTTTTGGTTTCATTTTCTCTATTGATTCACTGTTTTCAATTTCTTTGCTCTAATTCTTATTATCTCTTTTCTTCTGCTTACCTTGGATTTAATTTGCCCTCTTTTGCTAGTTCCCTAAGGTGGAGATACCTCATTCTTTTTAATGGCTGCATATTATTACATAGAAAAGGTGTACGATAATTTATTAATTACTAACATTTATGCTGTCTCCAATTTTTTGCTATTATAAGCAATGCTGAAATGAGCTTTCTTACATATAGATCTTTACACATGTGCTTAGGTGTTTGGGGTGAAAAATCTTCTAGAAATCGAATACGGAGTCAAAGAGTGTGTGAATTTTAAAGTTTGATTAATACTAACCAAGTGCCTTCCAAATAGACTTGAACAATTCATATTTCTACAAACAGTATATCAGAAAATGTATTTCACTGCATTGTTGGAGAAATCTGGTATTACCAAGTTTTTTGATGTTTTATATTCTAAAGGATGAATATTTTTATCTTATTTTTATTTTCCTAATTACAATTTGGATGAGTTTATTTTCATAAATGTTTTGCATATTAGGTTTTTCTTCTTTTGTGAATTGCCTAATTTTTTTCTGCACACTTTTACTGAGGTGTTTGCCATTTATAGTTACTGATTTGTAGGAGCTCATGTTTGGATATTAATAAAATTCCTGTTATTTATGTTGAAAATATTTTATATCAGTCTGTCCTCTCAGAACAAAATCTTAATTTCAACATAATCTTTGTTAATTTGTCTTTGATAGGCTTAGTTTTTTACTTGAGGTCATCAATTTTTTTTTTTTTTGGTTATGTAAGATGTTTGCATTAGGGGAATCTGGGAGAAAGATATACAAAAACTCTCTGGACTATCTTTGCACTTCTATGTAAATCTAAAATTATTTTCAAATATTTTTTTTACTTCCCAATATGGTAGCTTTACAGCTTTGTTTGCTTGCATGGTTTGTGGTAGTGGTGGTTTTTGCATCTAGTTCATTAATACACTTGGAATTTATTTTTGTGTATAATACACAAAATATGACATAATCTAGATGTCTGTCTAGATTTTTTTCTGAATGAAGAGACTGTGATCCCAACATCATTTATTAAATGGTCTGTTATTTTTCTATTGATTAAATACTTCATCACAAACTGAATTCCCATATTTACCTAAGTCTGTTTCTGAATTCTGCCTCATTCTATTCTTCACTTTATCTATTTGTAAATTAATACCCACACTTTTAAAACTACTATAGCTTCACAATATGTTTTACATCATTTTTGGCTATTTTTTCTTGGTATACCCACTGTTCCTCTTATACAAACTTTAGCGTCCCTTTGTCCAATTCAAGCAAATTGGTCTTATCCGAAATTTATTTTTTAAAAAAGGAAAATAAATTACCTTTACAAACTGTTATCATGTCATCTTATATAATGAAACTTCCATTAAAACTTCCATCAAAGAGCTTCCCACTTGGCAACCACACAGAGGTGCTGGGAAGGTGGTATGTCCAGAGAAGTCATGGAAGCTCCAAACCCCCTTCCCTATACCTCGTCCTATGTACTTCTTCATCTGGCTCTTCATCTGTATTACTTTGTAGTCTCCTTTATAATAAACTGGTAAATGTAAGTAAATGTTTCCCAGGTACTGTGAGCTATTCTAGTAAATTATCAAGCCCAAGGAAGGGAGCATGGGAACTCCCTTACAGCCAGTTGGTCAAAAGTACAGGAGACTCAGATTTGCAATTGATGTCTGAAGTGGGGGTTGGCCTTGTGGGTCTGAGCCCTTAACCTGTGGGGTCTGTGCTAATTCTGGGTAGTTAGTATTAGACCTGAAATAAATTGTAGGACACCCAGTTGATGTCCACAGAGAATTGGAGAATAGCTTGAAATAGAAAACCCACACATTTGGTGTCAGAGGTGTTTGTGCGAATAGAGGAAAAGCTTTGCTTTAACTCTGACTCGGGTTGTATGATCTCCAGGGCTGACCCCACCTCTGCAGCAGTCCTCACCTGTAGGCATTTTGCTACATTTTCCTCCATCAATGTAATTATATCTGCTTTTTTGTTTTGTTTTTTTTTAAGGTATCCCGGATTGCACTCATCCATGCTTTCCAGGATGATTATAAATTTAAGTTCTTTTCTCATACCATTTCTTATATTTAATGAGGTTTTGGATAGGAGGAGCATAGGTACATATGCTCCTTTCCTATTATCTTGAAACAATCTCTTGGAATTTGTAAAACAAGACACCAAATCATTCATAATCTCTCCACCTCTTACACAGGTGTTTTTATTTTTATCTACTCACTTCTGGTCTTTGTCCACACATATAGTTCCATATTGCTATAATCAAAATGTACTCACAATTTTGCATTCTTCTTTTCCACTTAATATGCCTTAAACATTTTTCCATGTAATCGTCATAATTACCAATTTAACAGCTGCATAATTGTACATTTAGGTGATCTAGTATCATTTGTTTAACCACCCTCTAGTTTTTCACTATTATAGACAAGTGGAAATGAACATTTTCAAACATATACTTTCTTTTCTTCTGATGTATTACTTCCTTAGAATATATACCCAGGAATGGAATTGCAGGTAAGAGGATAGGAATAGTTTTAAGGTTTTAGTGCTGTTGTGTCATATTGTATCTCAAAAGGATTTTACCAATGTACACTTTTTACTATAATTTTATCAGCACTGGACACTATCATTTTTGCTTCAAAAATAAGTATAAGAAGTTACCTTGTTTTTTGTTTTCTGTTTTGTTTTTTGTTTTTATTTATTTTTAGCTGCATTGAGTCTTCGTTGCTGTGCACAGGCTTTCTCTAGTTGCAGCAAGTGGGGGCTACTCGTCATTGCGGTGCGCAGGCTTCTCATTGCGGTGGCTTCTCTTGCTGCGGAGCACGGGCTCTAGTCGCGTGGGCTTCAGTAGTTGTGGCTCGCAGGCTCTAGAACACAGGCTCAGTAGTTGTGGCACACAGGCCTAGTTGACCCGCAGCATGTGGGATCTTCCCAGACCAGGGCTTGAACCCATGTCCCCTGCACTGGCAGGTGGGTTCTTAACCACTGTGCCACCAGGGAAGTCCCAAGAAGTTACCTTGTTTAAATGATGATTTAGTTTTCTTTTTTTAAGGAATAGACAGATTAAACATTTTCTTAGTTATTGGCTTTCTTCTACAAATTGTTAAATATCTCATTAATCAAATGAGGTATTATTTTATTTCTTATATTTGAATGAGTTTTACATAGTATAAGTATTCATTAAAACCTATCTCATAATAAAGGCAAATATCTCCCCCAATCTGTTGGGTGCCCTTTTTCAATGATAATTTTGACTTTTTCATTATTCTAAAAGTTTTCCATTTCATAATAGTAAATCTATCAATCTTTTCCTTTGTGACTTTTTTCTCTTCAAAATTAAGTAAACCATTATTCATACAAATTCTTCTGGTAAATATTTTAACTTTTTAGATCATATGGAGTTGATTTTGGATGGCTCTTTAGGTATGGACAGATGTCCCCACCCCACCCCAGACACTCTGGACATACATCCTCAAATACAGAATTAAACTCAAGCAGTGCCACTCTGCAAAGGAGGAAGAAAATTTTGTGGTGTCCAATACAGTAGCCACCCAGCCACATGGCTGCTGAGTGCTTAAATGTGGCTAGTCCAAATTGAGATGTGCTTAAAAAAAGTAAAATACACATCAGATTTTGAAGATCAAGTATGAGAAGAAGAATGTAAGATAGCTCATTAATAATTTTATATTGATTACATATATTGGATTAAATATATTTTATATATTAAAATAATTTCATCAGGGACTTCCCTGGCGGTCCAGTGGTTAAGACTTCACCTTCCAATGTGGAGGGTATGGGTTCGATCCCTGGTGGGGGAGCTAAGATCCCACATGCCTCACAGCCAAAAAACCAAAACAGAAGCAATGTTGTAACAAATTCAATAAAGACTTTAAAAATGGTTCACATCAAAAAAATCTTTAAAATAATTTCATCAGATTGATTTTACTTTTTTAATGTGGCTACTAGAAAATTTTAAGTTGCATATGTGGCTTGCATACATGGCTTGCATTATGCTTCTATTGGACAGCACTACTCTGACAAATACGTTTTCTGTCATAGATCTTGCTAAGAAGCAGAGTTAAGCCCAGAGGATGATGACAACTATTACAGGTCTTTTAAAGGAGAGAATACTTGCGTTACAATTTAATGGACTGAGAAGGGAGAAAACTTTCATTAACCACTGCTGGCATCTTCTGTGTCAAGACTACCCTTGTGCTCATCTTTGAGCAAGATCCCCAGATTGATTCTTTGTTGAAAACTCCTTGGAGGCCCAGAAGAAGGGCAAGGCTACAACAATAGGACCAGCCAAAATTTTAGAACCATACATTTCCAGCTGCTATCCTTGAGTAATTTCTTGAAACACAAACCAGCCTGGAATCCACCTTTCTGCTCTCCCCTAAATTTCTCCCATTCTTCAAGGTCTTCGTATAGCTCCCTCTAATTACTCCACTTCTCACTGACTGCTCTTAATCACCGAGTTCCTGCTCACTTGGTATCTGTAACATGATTTGGCAATTGTGCTTTGGTTATTCTTTCAGGCGACACCAGAATCCAGATGGGGCATTTTGATGCCTGTCATAACACCAGGACAGGTTTTTCTGGTAATAGATATTTTCAGCATACGTGTCTAATAGTGTCCATTCCATTTGCTGGCCTAAATTATCTAAAAATTTAAATTAATGTAATAATAACTCTATATTCCACTAGTATTTTCCCAAACTATTTTCACTCTAATGATTTCACTTAAGCCCAAACAGGATTCAGCTCTAACTGGCCAATTTTATGCCTCTCTGTTCCACAATGTATAATAATATAGGGATAAAGTGAGGGATTCCAATCACTGCTCTTCTACAATGTACACACCACGAGGAGTCTTGACTCAATCATAGAACTGTCCAGAATTAGGCTCTCCCTTTACAGTATTTGCTAGGCTGTCATTATACAATTGCATCTTATGCCATTACTAACTTTTCACCACTTTGCATGGCAGTATGTATTTATATGACAGTAAAAGTGATGAAATAACTAAGTGGACCTTGTAGTAAATGAGCTGTTTCTTTGCTACCATTATGTCTAATTCACCATACATTATTCAGTCTGAAGGCTTTGCAGCATCATAAAGTAGCCAAGATCATTTTTCACCTCATCATCCCATTATCCGTAATGAGATAATATTTGTAAACGTGAAGACTACTCTTTCCAAACATCCCTGGTGAACACTTCTATAGACATTAGTGAAATCTATTAAACATATTTTTTTCTCACAGCAGAAAGAATATGTAGGGGATGCCCACAAAGTCCTTCTAACAACTCTCAAGAGTCAGATTCCTTCCAGAGTATAAATGGGCCCTTCTGGATGATCCTACTGAGGTGGTGACTGACGACCTCACCACAGCTTATTGCATGAGATATTAATGGGCTTCAATTCACACCCAAAGTTTTCAGGAAGAAGGCAAGTCTAAAGTCTAGCTCTATCGTTCAATTTCCTAAGGAATGTCAGTGGATCTAACCAGACTCAGTTTGATTCCTCAGCTCTAATAATTTCTCTATGCACTTTACAGTTTACAAAGGGCTTCCAAACACATTATCCCATTTAATCCACTACATCCTGAAAGGTATTATTATTCACATTTTTCAGATGGGGAAAATGAGTTTCACTGACAATTAGTGATTTATACACGATCACAGATGCAGTTAACAGTAGAGCCAGACCCTTGCCCAGGTCTTCTGAATTCAGAGGCCAGGGGTAAAGAAGTTTAAGGAAACGCTCCAGAGAACAAAATTCCAACATCTGCTTAGCCAGTGGCAATTTGGGGACTTTAGGTAAGTCACCTCACCGAAATGAGCTGGACCAGAAAATCACTACAACTCCACAATACCTTAATATTCTAAGGATTCTAGGAATCTAAATGTAATTCCCACTTTACGTCTGTTCACCCTGGTCCTTGTGCTGGACCCTTGACACAGTTTTCAAAGTTGGAAAGGTTCTTTGGATTTTCTCCCATGTCCAACAGGATTCCAGTACCTCCATTTGACCCAACCCAGACCAAAAAGTTCTATCCAGTCCAAAAAGTCCATTCATACCTAAGAGTTTCTAAGTCTGCATGAAAGGTAGTAGGGGAGGTAGAGCCCTTCCTCTGTTTGGGAATTCCCAGAACCCTGTGGTTAAAACGTAAAGCCAAGTTCATCCTTCCTTATTTCATAAATTGGATTTGAAACAGATTAAAAGTTGTTTCAATAATAATCTTTATTATTATAGATTGAATAAATTATAGAGATTTCAGGAAATACTTGCAGTGTGGGAAGCTCATGCCCTCTTTTGTAAAATAAGCTTAGGACCATGATTCAGGTATCAGATGACATAGGCTGGGTATCTAAGTACATCCACTTCTGTTGAAAAGTGAATGCTCAGGTCAAGATATATGTCTGTCCCTGGTTGATGTGAACATGATACATTTATTTTTTATAGTGTTAAAAATATCTTTTTCTTCAGTTGTCTCCACAAAACTCTAACCAATAATTCATGGAATTTCTTGCCCCCCAAGAGAGATACTATATCACCTTACTAACAAACTCATGAAAAATTTAGGTGATAGATTAAAACCAACTGCAACAGTCTCCCTCTTTATCTCCTCTTTCTCTTTCTCCCTCTCTCTCGCTCTCTCTCTCCAAGCTGAAGAAAAACTTCAGCAGCAAGTCTTGAGTACAGTATACAAAAGAAACAAATTGCTAAGTAATTAATCTACATGTGATAGTTTTTTTTTTTAACATCTTTATTGGAGTCTAATTGCTTTCCAATGGTGTGTTAGTTTCTGCTTTATAACAAAGTAAATCAGTTATACATATACATATGTTCCCATATCTCTTCCCTCTTGCGTCTTTTGTTGTCTTCTCTTCCGTAGCACTGGAGGAGCAAGCAAAAACCCAAATGTGCTCAGGATTTTGAGTTGAGTTATCATTTCAGACACTAGCATTAGCATAAAAAAATTTAATTGTATCCATAAAAATGAATATAACCCAGAACTTGAGGGGAAAAATTTTTGAATAATCATTTGGTATGGTCCAATGCCTCTAAGCAAAACAGAATTCAATCTTCCTAAAAGAGATAAATATGTCTCATGTGCCTAGGGATGGAACATCGATCTTCCTATTGCTTAATAATGCAAAGTCTAGAGAGGCAGTATGCTATAGAAAGCATATAGGACTTGCATTTATTAGACACAGGTTCTAGGCCTGGCTACAACCTTTACTAACTGGCTGTATTGCCTTAGGAAAGTCACTTAACCTCTCTGAGACTCATTTTCTTCATCTTCACTACAGAATTTTCATTGCAGATTTTTACTGTAAAGTTCATTACAGTAAAAGAGAGACTTTAAAAAAAGCTCTAGTGAATTAATAGAGCTAGGCATTGAATATCATAGCTAATAACATCATACACAAAAAGAAATATCTAGATTATGAATTAACAAGGAAAAATAAACCTGATTCTGATAAAGCCTCAAGATATAACTACCAGTTTACAGGAAACAGGAGGCAGGGCACCATATTAAACCACACCACAGAGATGCACCAGCAAAATTCAGACTGGGAAAAACTCTATAAGATAGACAGCCCCAGTGTCTTCGATGACATAACAGAAAAAAAGTAGCAAGGAAAAACAAGAAGAGAGAAAAAGAGGAAGAAAATATAGATCAAAAAAGATTTAAAGGACATATAAACATTATGTTGTATAAATTTTATTTGGATTCTGACTAAAACAAACAATTGTGGGGAAAAAGCTGTGGAGCCTCCAGTTTCCAATCAGGGATATAGAGAGCTGGATAGAGCATTGCTCTCACCTGTACAACAGCAACAATCAAAAAAAAAAAAAGGCCAGATGACTGCAAATTTATGACTTTTCTCAAACCCATTAGAGAACTGAGGTATCAGTTCTCTAATGGGTTTGAGAACTGAGGTATCAACTGGTCCAAAATACAAGGAGAGATAGATACCTATAGGGAGCAAAGAGATGTGACCATACCCTTACCTGGGGTAGATGTCACTGGATGGACACTTATGAGAAGAGCTCAACTAAAATAGTTAACATAATATTAGCAAATCAGATAGAGCATTATATATAAAGAATAATATCTCACAACCAAGTTAAGTTTATCCCAGGAATGCTGATTTGAAAAATCAATCAATGTACTTCACCATGCTAACAGAAAAAAAGAAGAAAAAAATAATATCTAATGGTAAAAGACTGAATGTACCCACTAAGAACAAGCAGGGATGACCTCTCTCACCACTTCCATTCAACATCATACTGGATGCATCACACTGGATACATTCTAGCCAATACAATAAAACAAGAAAAGGAAGTCAAAGGCTTACAGATTGGAGAGGAAGAAAGAAAATGGTCTCCATTCACTGATGACATGATTGTCTACACAGAAAATTCCAAGGGCATTTTTCACAGAACTAGAACACATAATTTTAAAATTTGTATGGTAACACAAAAGACCCTGAATAGCCAAAACAATCTTCAGAAAGAAGAAAAGAGCTGAAGGTATCATGTGCCCTGACTTCAGACTATACTACAAAGCTACAGTAATCAAAACAGCATGGTACTGGCACAAAAGCATACACATAGATCAATGGAACAAAACTGACAGCCCAGAAATAAACCCACATACTTACGGTCAATTAATCTATGACAAAGAAGTCAAGAATATACAATGGAGAAAAGACAGTCCCTTCAATATGTGGTGCTGGGAAAACTGACCAGCTACATGTAAAAGAATGAAATTAGAACATTCTCTAACACCATACACAAAAATAAACTCACAATGGATTAAAGACCTAAATGTAAGACCAGAAACCATAAAACTCCTAGAAGAAAACATAGGCAGAACACTCTTTAGCATAAATCGTAGCAATATGTTTTTTTTAATCTGTCTCCTAAAGCAAAGGAAATAAAAGCAAAAACAAAGAAATGGGACCCAATTAGACGTAAAAGTTTTGCACAGCAAAGGAAACCATCGACAAAATTAAAACACAACCTACTGAATGGGAGAAAATATTTGCTAATGATATGACCAATAAGGGGTTAATATCCAAAATATATAAATAGCTCATACAACTCAACATCAAAAAAACAAACAATCTGATTTAAAAAATGGGCAGAAGACCTGAACAGACATTTTACCAAAGAAGACATACAGGCACAGGAAAAGGTATTCAACATTGCTAATCATCAGGGAAATGCAAATCACCTCACACCTGGAATGGCTATCATCATAAAGACCACAAATAACAAATAACAAACATTGGTGAGGATGTAGAGAAAAGGAAACCCTCATTCACTGTTGGTAGGAATGTAAACTGGTGCAGCCACTATGGAAAACAGTATGGAGGTTTCTCAAAAAATTAAAACGAGAACTACCATAGGACCCAGAAATTCCAGGCCTGGACATATATCAAAAAAAAAAAAAAAAAAAAAAAAAAAAACACTAATTCTAAGATACCTGTACCCCAATGTTCATAGAAGCATTATTTACAATTGCCAAGGTATGGAGGCAACCTAAGTGTCCATCAATAGATGAATGGTTAAGGAGAAGTGATACACACACACACACACACACACACACACACACACACACGAATACTACTCAGCCATAAAAAAGATGGAAATTTTGCCATTTGCAACAACATGGATGGAGTTGGAGGGTGTTATGCTAAGTGAAATAAGTCAGACAGAGAAAGACAAATACCGTATGATACCACTTATATGTAGAATCTAAAAAATAAAACAAACTAGTGAATATGACAAAAAGGAAAAAAGACTCACAGATATAGAGAACAAACTAGCGGTTACCAGTGAAGAGAGGGAAAGGAAGAAGGGCAAGATAGTGGTAGGGGATTAAGAGATACAAACTGTTATGTATATAATAAATAAGCTATAAGTATATATTATACAACACAGGGAAAATAGACATATTACTTTACAATAACTATAAACAGAGTATAACCTTTAAAAATTGCGAATCACTATGTTGTACACCTGTAACTTATATAACATTATATATCAACTATATCTCAATTTTTAAAAGTGAAAAGAAAAAGGAAATCAAAGGCTTACAGATTGGAGAGGAAGAAAGAAAATGGTCTCCATTCGCAGATGACATGATTATCTACATAGAAAACTCCAAAATATATATCAAAAAAATACATCTTAGAACTAGTATGTGAGTTTGGCAAGTTTACCAGATATAAAGTCAATTTTTCTATGACAAATAAGAATTCAAATTTCTTAAAAATTCAATTTACAATAGTACACCAAAAATGAAATTTAGTTTCATATGTGTGAAAGATTTGTACGGTGAAATTTATAAAATACTGAAGGAGGAAACAAAGAAGAACCAAATAATCACATTCGTGGATTGGAAGACTCAGTATTATTAAGATGTCAATTCTTTCCAATATGATCTATATATTCAACACAAAATCACTGGTATACAACAACCCTCTATACTGCTTTTGAAATTCTTCCATAAATCTAAAATTACCTCAAAATAAAATATTTTTAAAATTATAATTGGGACAATTAAGGAATTATCGTTAATTTGTTTTGGGGTGAGATGAAGGTATTAGGGTTATGTTTTTAAAATCCTTACCTCTTAGAGACATAAATTTAAATTTTAAATAATCAGAAAAATCACTAAATGGCAACCCCCATAGAATTACTTGTTTCATGCAAGATTCATGAACGCTAAAATTAGTGAGTGAAACTGTTGTGAGAAACAAGATATATATTGTCTCAAAATATCTCCCCACAAGACACTTACTAAATATAAAGAGAATGATAGTAACTTTACAGTGAAGTAGCCTGGCAAACATCTTAACCAAGTACCTCCTGATATCATGCACAGAGAACGACACAGTACCATTTCTTGTATTCCTGCCCAAAATGCATGTGAGTCCTAATCATTCAGAAGCATTACACAAAACCAAACTGAGGGACATTCTACAAAATGACTGGTCTGTACTCTTTAAAAATGTGGAGATCATGAAAGATAGAGACAGGCTGAATTACTGCTCCAGATTAAAGGAGACAAATGATATGTGAGATCCAAATGCAATAGGCGATCTGGGTTAGACCCTGGATCAGAAAAAAATATTCTCTTTGCTGTAAAGGACATTAATGTGGCAATTGGCAACATTTAAATAGGCTTTCAGGTTGGCTAATAGTGTTGTGTCATTTTAACTTCCTGATTTTGTCCGTGGCTATGTTTTTTAGGAATCACACAATTAAGTATTTGGGGAATGGGGCATCATATCTACAACTTACTCTCAAACAATTCAAGAAGAAAATAATACATACAAATCAATTTTCACTGCAAAGTAAAGGAGCTGTTACAGTGGAGGATTCCTGGACTGAATGTCAATATTATGACATAGTATAAGTGTGTTTCATGTTTGGTAATTGCAATCATTGTTGCTTTTGTTGTGGTCATCCATGTGCAATGCTTGGTGTCAGTCTATTTATCTCTTGTAAAAATAAAATACAGTGTGTGTGTGTGAAAAAAAAAGAAAAGAATACATACATATATAATATATAAACACACATAGAGAATGAAATTATAGATAGAATATTTATTATATATATGATAAAACAAATGTGTTAAAACGTTTACATTTAGGAGACCAATGTGAACTCTTGGTACTATTTTTGTAACTTTTCTAAAAGTCTGAAATTAACCCAAAATGAAAGGTTTTAAAAATTAACAAAAGAGAGGTAATAACAACACCTTGAGTCTGTGGCCTCCCCTATGTCCACCTTCTGTCTATGCCAGAAGAAAACTGACTCTATGTCTATCATTCATAAGACCATCTCAGCCACTGTTTCATTTTCTGTGGTTGATATAACATATTACCACAAAGTTAGTGGCTTAAAACAACACAAATGTATTATCTTATAGTTCTGCAGGTCAGAAGTCCAAAAGGACTGGTACTGGGCTACAACCAAGGTGTCAGCAGAGCTGTAGCCTTCCTTTCTGGAGGCTCTAGAAGATAATCTGCTTCCTTGACTTTTCCAGCGTCTAGAGGCTGTCTGCATTCCTTGGTTCATGGCCCTTACCTCCATCTTCAAAACCAGCAGCATAGCATCTTCAAATCTTTCTCTGACTCCCTTTTCTGTCTTCTTCTTCCACTTCAAAGTACCCTTATGATTTAAAATGAGGCTTACCAGGATAATCCAGAATAATTTCCCTATATTAAAGTCAGCTGATTAACAACCTTAAATTCATCTACAACCTAAATTCTTCCTTGCCATGCAACAATATACTCACTGGTTCCAAAAATTAGGATGTAGACATTTTTTAGGGGCCATTTTTATCTGCCTATCACAGCTATCCTCTACCAGAAATGCCTGGAAATTATGCCCTATCCTAAAACCCAGATCCCTAAATCTTAACTCCTTTAGAAACAGGTCCCTAGGTAATTGAAATTGTTGTGGTGATCCCTCCAGATTTAACTTCCTCAACTCTCCCATCCCCAATAAACTTTACAGATTTTAGTTATTTCGGTTTTTGTTTGTTTGCTTGTTAGTTGTACAGTCTTCCGTTCTTTGACTGTTATCATTGTCTGACTGAGCCTATAACTTGGAAGGCTGATGCAGACAAATGTCACTGATAAGAAAACACTTCCTAATGTCTAACTTAAATCACCTTTGTTGAAATGTAACCATAGTTCTTCCTGTCCTCGCTTTGGAAGTAACAGTAAGCAAGAAGTCAATATCAACCTAATAAAAACCTTTTAATTTAGAGTCTATCTTTCTAATGCAACATACACACACACACACACACACACACACACACACACACACACAGATAATATGTCAACCAACCAGCCAATCCAGGATAAAGGCCAGTCAAGTTACTTTTTGAAGTGATGGAGTGATACAGTCAAGCCCTAAGATAAATAGCCATCCACAAACATGACCTGTATGATACCTCCAGCTTTTCTCCCTTAGCCAACATAACCCTACTCAGTCCTTGCCTATTTCCTAAAGTGCTCATAGTTTAGGTTACCCTCTCTTAGTTCTGATTCCTTCCTAAATCTCCTATGTAAGTTCAGCTTGGACCTGGAGTTTTTTCCTTCTCCAACTGGCAACATCTTTTTCATCTTTCAAGACTTCTCACATGATCCCTTTCTCCCCCAAGAACAATTAGCCATGCTCTTCTTTGTGCTCCCATTGGAGGCGCTGGGGGTTCATACCTCCAATATAACACTTAACTCGTGGAACTGAAATTCTCTACATTACCATCAGTTTTGAACTCAAGTCTTGTTTCTGGAATATGGATTCCAAGGAAGCAGCTATTGTTGTTATATTTTATTGCTTATTAAATGAGTCCAGGATTTCTTCCTACCTTTCTGGCTATTCCTTCTTCTATTTTCAGGTTAATTCTCCTTTAACTAGAAGAATTCCAACTCAATGCTAGAATCCTTCCATACTTGGTCCTTCGTCCTCTTCTCTTCTCAGTGTATATTCCTCCCCCTAGTTGACTGTATCCACTCCCTTAGTTTCAATGACTACTTTTATGCAAATTACTCCCAAGGTGTATCCAGCCCAGAACTCTCCTCTGAGATTTAGTCCATGCATCCATCATCTCTTGAATGCCTTAAAAGAACCTCACACACATGCTCAAAACAGAAGTCAGGAACTTTCTCCCTGGTAATGAGCACTTTTGGTTACCTTCCCAGTACTCGTTTCCCCCTCCTTACCGCAGTAATGTCCTAATTTCCTTTAAGGACTTCACCGCTCCCACTGTTGACCAATCTGGTCTCCATGAGGCTGACCACACCCTCATCCCCAGTTCTAGGGATGGACAGTAATTAACCTAAACTAATCCACATATCCCATCCCTCCCATCACCCTGGGCAGGATGTCTCTTGGACTGTGGGCATATAATCCAATCAGAGCAACTGAGTCACAGTGATGCCTTAGCTGGGGCTCCTCAAGAGCAAATCCCTCTTCCTGTATGGTGGTATGAGTATGTGGTCATCTTGCTTCTCTAAGTGGCCAAAGGGACCCAAGAGACTGATCCCTGTCACACTGTTTGGCCCCTAGACAAGCCATTCCTAAAGCCAGTTTACCCTTTTTTTTTTTTAATATGAGTCAACTAATTCTTTCTGTTTAAGCAAGTTTGTATTGAGTTTTCTATCACTCGGATCGTATAGACTGCTACAGTGAGACTTCTCTGGGAAGCCCCAGGGCAGACATTGTTCTGTTTTTGTTTTTTAATATGTAATACCTGTAGACAGCAACTGAATTCCCCCAGAGAATAGTTGAGAAAGAGAGAGAAGTCACCAATGTAGATAAGAAAGCTACACTGTGGACTAAGACAAGGATGTTATCTAAAACAAATGGGTAGAGGTTACTGACCACAAGAAGAATAAAATTCACTGGTATGTGAAAACAAACTCCCAGAATCACTCTGAGCTCTCCCTTTTAGCCAGCACCATCAATTATGATTATTAAGTGCCTGCTCGGCTGCTGTGCCGTGGAAGAGGCAGGGAGGTTTGGTAGCTAGGCAACAGCCTGGAAACTCAAGGGGTAGGAGTTGTGATTCTGGCTCCTCCATAAAAGTGTTAAGTGGCCTTGGGTAAACTTCCCCTGCCTTGTCTTCTTCATCTGAAAAATAGCATCACCAGTCTGCCTTTCCGCATTGAGGGAACAAAAACAGAGTGAACAGTACACTGCAATCATAGAAAAGTGAGCTTATGGGGCCTAGGGAGTGAGGAACTCATCAGGGGACCAACCTCTCAGCTGAAATCACCACTTCATTACAATCACACTTTATTACATTTGAGCCTAAGTAATCTGTGCCTCAGTTTATCCATCTGGAATGATTCAGAGATAACGGTCAGGTCCTGAGTTAAAATACTAATTAAAATATGTGGTCTTTATTTTTACAGGCTCTAGGGGAAAACTTGGGTGGAAGAACCTCTCCCCACTAAGTACCTCTGGAATTCCTCAAGTACCTCTAACCTAAGCACCTCAAAAGAAAGGTGCCTGATTCACCACACAAACCCCAGTACCTGGCCCAGTGTCTGTTACACAGTTAGTGCTCATTGTGTTTAATGAATGAGTACATTAATTATTTAAATAATATCACCTATTTAAATGGGGAAAAGGCAATATATAACCTCAAGTGAAGCATAACTAGTCTTGAAGGAAAAAAAGTCCATTGAACAACTTTGGAGGAAGTAACCTTCATCTATACTCTAGGGTAAAGTTAAGTTCATGCCAGGTCATGAACAGCCATGAAACAAGATTACTTTGACTAATTCTCTTTTATTTATTTTTACTATTATTTAGAGTAGACCCAAATATTACAGTTACAGCTCAACAGCATTCCTCCCTCCAAATATAACTGTCATTCCTGTAGAGCAAGTTTCAGAAATGTTTATATATTATCAAAATTAAGTTTCAAAATGAGCTACAGCATCTGAAAAAAGGGGATAATAATATTTCACAGAAACTAATTGGAAACTTGTTTTGAAATAAAGTAGTTATTATTTCCATCATGGAGAGATGAAAGTACAGAGATTTCCTTTTATCTCACCAGCCTAGTATCTTACATTATTTATTCAAACTAAAATTAAAACCTGGCCAAATCCTACTGAGGCGCTGCATATCAGTTAGAGATTATTCTTCTGGAAATGAACTTTTGTTCGCAAATTTCATTATGCAGTTACAAGTGACTATTATTAAAATGTAACGTATAAAACTAAATTGTGTTTTTTTCCTGGCCATGCACAAGGTTCAATTTCCTATGCAGTATTATTCTTTTCTTCTGGACTGAGTGGCATGCTGTCCCTCTGCCCACTGCCTCAGCATCCAGAGAATCTCACAACACCCACTCCACTCGCCTGGAGCTCCCATCAATGCCACTTTTTATTCCTCTATCCTTTGCATCCCAACGAACAGACACCAAAGGACATTCTCCACCTGGAGACCTTGCCAAGGCCCATTTTTATTTTTTCTGCAGACTCAAACCTCAGGCAAAGTGACTACCTACAAAAAGTACCTGGAGCATGATGTTGACCCACTTGCAGCTTTCTGAGTGCCTAACTCTGAAGCTCTTTCTCACCCAACCCCCAGGCCTTGCCACTTCCTACTCATTTGGCCTGGAATGCTCTTCCCTGATCACCTAATTCTGACTTGTCTTTTGGTCTCAGCTTAGAAGGAACTTTCTCCAGAAAGATTTTCCTGACCTACCTCCCAGCTACTGGATCAGGTACAGCCTCTGTGTTGCCATGGCACCCTGCACCACATGGCACTTGCAACTTCTTCATTGACCCTACCTCTCACCAGATTGTAAGCTCCAAGACAGCAAGACTTACGTCATGTTGCCTCACCATTTTTTTTACCAGTTTCCAGCACGGTGATGGGCATATAGCAATTGATCAATAAATAGTTCATGAATTTTGGATTTAGATTCAACTCTGGTATCTGGCCTCTAGGAAAACCAATCTCCCATTTGAATTCCAAAGAATGCTCACTATCTTTGGGCTTTCCTGGAATTAACTCTGTGGTTCACTGGAGTTCTCCTTGGTTCTCCACCTTAAGAACTCTAATTTTTCCTCTGCTCATTTCCTTCCACTCCTGGAAGGTCCTGTATAGCACTTCTAGGGTTTGCTCTTCTGGTCAATCTGTTTGAATCGTGCTCATCAACTAGTTTTCAAAACTGGTCCTACTTCTTGGGTTCTTCACATCCATCCCATTTCCTGTACATCCAGGCCATCTTTTGCCCTATTTCCACTCTCTAGTCTACTCTTTAACTCTCTCTAGCTCAATAAGGATGAAGCTTGGTATGAACTTGTTAAGAGAGATTAAAAATGCATCTAGGCACCGCATGGATCTTTGTACAGACAACAATTTTAAGAAACTTCCAATCTTAGTTTTTGTGCATCTACATGACCTCTGCCCTTCATGCTGCTCAAACTTTACCTTTTCCCTGGGACACTGACACTCCACTACCTTCTATTCTAAAAAAATAGCCTCCCACCCCAGTTCTGAAAGTCATTTTCCAATCAGCTCAAAATAGCTTTTCCCTCTGCCTAGGTGCCGCCAATAGCTCCTTTTTCATCACAGGTTTCTAGGTTTATTTGTTTGTCTGTTTGACCCTGATGAAAGGTAGAAATAAGGGCAGGCTTTCCCAGGGAAAAGTCAACCAGGTTATTTTTGCACAGGCTGCTTAAAGACAGTCTTGGTTCATATCTTGGTTACATTTGAAGAAAGGAGATACTGAATATTGCTTATCTTCAGCCTTATTGTTTGCATCATTGGAGGTAGGAGAGGATCAATAAATAATATCAAGTTCTCAAGTTAAGAATATATTGAGAAACAAGACAAGGAAGACAGACAAATAGAGATCAAAACATCAGCTTTATTATTATTACTGATAAAACTGATTTGAGAATTTGGCTTGATGTTTGGGCACAAATGGACTTGCTAACACTACTTCTTGACTAGGCAGATTTACCCACCAATCACAGGCATCACTACACTACTGTAGAACCCTACCCACCCAGGCAGGAGCTGCTTCTGTAAGTTTCTAATATGTGTCAGTACCCTGTAGAATGGAGACCTCCAAGAAAAAAGGCCTGAGTTAAGTAAGTTTAGTTCTTCCTCCTATCAGAAAATGCCAGGAATGTTATGATTGTTATGACAAAGGAAATCCGTCATGAAAACATAAAGGCAGGGGAATGGAGAGTCCCTTGCATACAGCAACCACTCAAATCTATCAAAGCTTCCACCAAAGTCCCTACTATTGTCCCAAGATCTGATAACTCCGGATTCCCTTGGTGATTGCAAGTTTACCTTTTCATATTGTTATGAAACAATATTTTAGGATTCCCATGAGGTGTTACGGAGCGGTTTGGCTTCATCTGGGACTAAGATAAGCTTTCCTTTAGCATTCAAACTAAGCCAGAAGGCTTGGAAATGGGTGTACTGGTTACTTGAATTCCCTGATGAGGAAGAAAGTCCTTTTTTTAAAATTTCAAATGACAGTCTTTAAAAAAATTCATCCATTTATTTTGCTGCTACCATAAGCACACTAAATGTAATTTAATCTTTCTTTGATGATTCATGATCTGTGAGAGCCTCACATCATCACTATTCCTATGAATTCTCACTGTTTGGTACTGGATACACAGAAACACAAGATACAAAAATTGGATTGAATGGGCAAACTGTGGCTGACCAGGAAGCTCTCGGATGAGGTCAGACTCTTTAAATATATTTGAAAGATCACAGGAATGCATTACAAATGATTATGGTGGTGTTGGTTGTGATAAGCACTTACTATGTACCAAACACTATTCTAAGCACTTTATGTGTATTAAATCATTGACTCTGAAGTCCTAGGAGGTAGGCATTATTACCTCCCTTTTACAGGTGAGGTAAATCAGGTTCGGAGAGGTTAACTAACCTGCCCATGGTCTCACTGCTACAGGAAGTAGAACAGCCAGGATCTGCCCTTGGACTGTGTGGTTCCCGAGCTTTCGCTCATAACTAAATGCTAAAACAAGAGAAAATGTGCATAGGAGTATTGAACTGAAAGAACATGATAGGAGAGTTAATCCCTCAATGCATTGTAGGGATATGCTTATGTGAAATATGCTTAAGCCTTTCATCCACAAACTCGGAAACACACACACATCCCTTATCAGCTACAATCAAAGTAAAAAGGATGAACCTAAAAAACACACTCACTGCTTGGGGCACATGATACAACATTAACAATCAACAAAGAGAAAGTCATATATCTCAACTTCTGTTGTATTTCCATCTTCTTTATCAAGGAGAATGATCTTTAAACTCAGGAGGGTTGAATAAATGTAGTTTAGAAGGAATTGAAATATGAGATAAGTAAGGTGATAGCAAGAGACCATCTTGCTGTTTTAAATGAGTTCAAGCCTCCAGGCCTAAACAAATTACATCCCAGAGTATGGAGAGACTTTGCAGATGTAATCTAAGCGTCACTGTCAGTAATCTTTAAGGGATCATAGAGACTAGAAAAGGTACCAGGGCAATGGAGCTAGAAATACAGTATACCAATTTTTGAACATGAGAAAAACGGTGTATTCCGTGATGTACAGATCCACAAGCTTGACTTCGAAACTTGGTAATACTCTAAAATGATTATATAGACAATTTGTGAGCCCTTAGAAAGGGAAGTGGCAATCACTAGGATTCAGGACGAATTCACTGGGGAAAAGTAATAAAGATCCTGCATTCCTCTTCTTCGTAGGTTTAAGGACTGGTGAAAGTGGGGATGCCATCTACACCATGAGAGATGTGAGAGCAACCTGGCTGAGGCTCCTATAACTCTTTGGGTTACCAGGGTTGACTCAGATGATCTGGCTGGCTGATGGGGTCCCCTTTGCTTTACATTCCATGAAGTCGTACATCTTCTCAGAGAGAAACACCAGAGAGAGAAAAACCTTCATATGAACAAGGGAATACAAATCCTGTGCCTTCCCAAAACCCCCAAACAAGCTCAGATCCATCTGTGGTTTATATCAATTAGGGCAAGCATATTTACAAAGTCTCTTAATACTCTTGACATCTGATGGGTAAGTAAGACATTGTTTTTAAGAAAATAAATGTCTGGTTGACCATTCATACCAAAAATGCTTGAATTTATAAATCAGTGTCCTTCTGACTAGAGCCTTTCCCTGCAGAGAGTTGCATAGCTCTCATCCTCCCTCCAACAGGACTCTCCCCAATGTCTCCTCCTTAGAGAGGTCTTCTCTAATCATCTAAGATAGCATTTGCCCCCTATCATACTCTGAGTACCTTGTTTTATTTGTCTACATAGTTCTTGCAATTAGCTAATGTCACATTATACATTCTAGCTCTTACTACCATCTGACATTGTATTATATACACTATGAGATGTATGTGTGTGTCTGTATGTATGTATGTATATATTTATATATGTATGTATGTCTGTCTCCTCCTTTTGCAGAGCCAACAAATTCTATGTGAATGATGTCCCTACGTTATATGGTAGCCCTGCCCTTTTGAACATCAGCTCCATGAGGGCTGGGATTTTGCTGTCTTTTTTTTTTTTACCACTATACCCCTAATCACTAGAACAGTACTGAAGTATAGCTGTGCTCAATAAATATTTATTTCTCAATAATATTTGCCTAATTAATGGATGTCAACCTAGAGAATGGTCTCTAGAGGCTCTATGGCTCTGTTCTTAGCCCTATCCAACATATTAAATTTGACTCAAATAAGGAGAAAGAAAATAAGAGAATTGATTCTGAGCCCATGTCACAAAAACATTTCTTCTTCTTCTTCTTCTTATTATTACCAAAACCATCACCTACTCAGCAACAGGTACTTATATTATTGTGAATGCTCACAACAAACCTAAAAGGTAGAAATTGTTATCACCTTCATTTTGATATGAGGAAACTGGGCTTGGGGAGTTTCAATAACATGGCAACATTAGACAGCAGGTACAGGAAGCTGGGATTAAAAACCAAGATTGTCCCACTGCAAAGTGCATGCCTTTTTTACAATACTATGATAACACTTACAAAAACATGGAAAAACCTACTTAAATGTGCAGCTGACAGGAAAGCCAGTACATTAGATGAAGGATCAAGATTTTACAAGAAAAAAAAAAAAAAAAAAAAGATTTTACAAGAGTTTGACAGATTTAAATGGCAGGTCAGAATTCCAAAAACATATATATTAGGTATAAAGGTAAAGACCCATATGCCAATTTTAAGAGTCAAATGCAGGTACATGGTGCGGGAAGGAAGAGATGGGGGAAATACTCATTTATTTGAAACAGGCCAAGAGGCATCAATCGACCACAAGCTTAATATAAAACATCATTAAGATGTGGCTGTCAAATGAACTAAAATGATATTAAACTGTATTATTCAAGACTTTTTAAAGGGAGGGGGGATGCAGTTCTGCAGAAACTAGACTAGGAAAACCACAGCCAAAGTAGAGTGCTACGGCCACTAGAATGGTGAAAATATTGTTATGAACATAAGGCTTGGTGAAGCTTGGCCTGGGAGAGAAAAGACTCACAGGGATAAAATAACCATCTGCCTATCTGAAAAGGATCATCACGACAAACAAAAGGACATTCTCTGTTGATCCAGATGAAACAGGTTTGACTAAAGATACAAAGCTTACTAATAATTAGATGCCTTCTCCCCAGTCTATCAGGGAAGATATTCAAGCAGAGGCTACACGACAACTGGCCCAGATACTTTAGTATCTCCCCAACGAGGTATGAAATTTAGTTGATTTTGTGTATTTTTGTTCAATCTCCTCCTTCTACATACAGTGACATTATTTTCTGAACCCCAAACCAAGACCTGTGGTTCTAAACAGGCTGTTGTGTTGCTTCTGGGTTCGAAAGACAGTCCAGCAGATATAGTGCTATTAGCTACCAGAATACTGAGTTTCTGGGAGATGTCAATGATTGAAATAATGGGGAAAATGTTTGAAATTAGGACTTTCCTGGAAAAGGGAATTTGTAAAATCACTCTAGGGCAGGCATTTTTCTCTCCTTGAGTACTCATCTTTTACCCAAATAGGCAGAAGCTCTTGGTTAGCGTTCACTCGTTTCTTTCCTAGTACAGCAAGTTTTCTTGAACTATGGCCCCTTCTTCCAAAAGCTGAGAATGAAAATATAACTACTTCAATTCATTCATATTTAGAAAATCAAGCAGCCCTCAGAAAAGCTTCTTGGAGCATAGTAAAACTCCAAGGCCCTCCTACAGAAGCTATGCCAACACTTCCCTCATGATATCACTTCCACCTTTGTGGGGATACTCTAGTCTGTGCAGCTAATCAAGCTCCCAAACTATCCTGGTTCCTCCAGCCTCCAGACCAGAGTGCCTCCCAACCAACTCCCCACCTTGGGATTCTTGCTTCAGAGGTGGGTGGGGCCAAAGAACCCCCACCCCCAGCCTTGGCCAAATCTGGGCTCTCTCTCCTTCTGGAATTACAGTTCAAGATATCACTCATCGGGCTGGTATCAGCTGTTCCCTACTAGACACAATGTTCTTTTCAATAGACTACTTTGTTTCACACTGACAGTCATTTTTCACCCTGCATGGCAGAATTTCAAAGCCAAGAATCCTGTATTACACAGTAAACAATCAAAATTAGACTCAAAATTGCCTTTTTTTTTTTAACCTCTTTATTGGAGTATAATTGCTTCACCATGTTGTGTTGGTTTCTGCTTTATAACAAAGTGAATCAACTATACGTATACATATATCCCCATATCTCCTCCCTCTTGCGTCTCCCTCCCACCCTCCCTATCCCACCCCTCTAGGTGGTCACAAAGCACCGAGCTGATCTCCCTGTGCTATGTGGCTGCTTCCCACTAGCTATCTGTTTTACATTTGGTAGTGTATGTATGTCCATGCCACTCTCTCATTTCGTCCCAGCTTACTCTTCCCCCTCCCCGTGTCCTCAAGTCCATTCTCTACATCTGTGTCTTTAGTCCTGTCCTGTCCCTAGGTTCTTCAGAACCATTTCCTTTTTTAAGATTCTATATATATGGATTTTTTAAATACGATTCCATACAGTATTTGTTTTTCTCTTTCTGACTTACTTCACTCTGTATGACAGACTCTAGGTCCATCCACCTCACTACAAATAACTCAACTCCGTTTCTTTTCATGGCTGAGTAATATTCCATTGTATATATGTGCCACATCTTTATTCATTCATCTGTCGATGGACACTTAGGTTGCTTCCATGTCCTGGCTATTGTAAATAGAGCTGCAAGGAACACTGTGGTACATGACTCTTTTTGAATTACGGTTTTCTCAGGGTATATACCCAGTAGTGGGATTGCTGGGTCGTATGGTAGTTCTATTTTTAGTTTTATAAGGAAACTCCATACTGTTCTCCATAGTGGCTGTATCAATTTACATTCCCACCAACAGTGAAAATTGCCTTTTTTGATTTTGATATATTAATCAACTCTTCATGAAAGCTTCTAAACATTTTCAGTTACATCAAAAACAGGCTGGCAACATTTTCCAACTTCAAAAAAAAAGAGGCTTAGTTAAAGGTTTGTTTTCTATTCCACGGATACTCTATATTACATATTTGCAACTGTTTCTGTTTGGGGACAGATTGATTGATAGCATCAGTTCTAAAATCCCAGAATGTCCGCAGGGGGAAAAAACGTATTTCCATCTGTGATCTTTATTAACCAAGGCAGATACATCTATTTTGGTGTGTTTGTTTCTTCCTTCAGCTGTAGCCTTGGGTACCTGCATCTCTCTGAGACTATAGGCTTCATTGTCACCATTAAATGCCAATTGTTGGTCAGTTGTGCACTCTAGCAGATAGAAGGCAAATAATGAGTCAAATGAGCCCAGGGGAAAGAGCAGTCTTGATACCCCAAAGACCCAGCCTCCCTCCTGTACTTTACGTCTTACTTGACTAGGCAAGAAAACTGGCATTTGAACTAACAACGGAAAGATCCTGAAAAACAAAACAGGAAGTAAGGTATAGTCAACAGGGATGTAAAAAAGAAAATCTATATCGGACAATTATATACTGAATAGATTAGATGATGACAGTAGCTAATGTGCTTAAATTATATAAGTCTATTACTTAAGAAGAGGAAATCACAGGCAGAATGCTACTAAGACAACTGAAATGTTTACACATCCTTCCCTGAATGTATTCCTTAAAAAAAGAGCTTAAGGCTGCTCCTGCTGCTAATTGCTAAAGTTTTTTTGTAACCTTTAAAGGACTATCTTATCTACTAGTTAAAACTGACAAGTTATAAGGATTTACTGAATCCCTGCAGTTTGCAGTGTGTCATGTGCAAGATACAAAAGAATTAGAATACAGATTTGTTTACAAAAAGGCTTACAGGCATTATAGGATAGAAACTGGACAAAAACACTTGCAAAACATGTAAGAATACTCTGAAATGTGGAAATGGATGTGATCTATTATATAATTAGATGGGGCTTTATGTGACCCTACAATGGAATTTCACCTCCCTTATTGAAATGAAACACAGAATTTGAAAGCTTTTAGCATTTGAAAAAGTTTCTCCCAGAGGACAGAGGGGCTAACAAGTGATCACTGCTCTGCCCTGTGATTTTTCACAGACACACACACACACACACACACACACACAGTTTTCTTGGCACTCCTTAATACAAATGAGACACACTAAAATTTTCAAAAAGACTTTACTATTTCACTTTGTGTAAGAAACATAAAAAGCAGTCAAGCTTATGGAGTCCAGCATAATAGCTACATCAACCCCTTGGTCCCAACAAATATTCACATTCTTATTCCCCAAAGGAGCTAGTGATTCAACACTAATCTGAGACTGTGGGCCTCATGGATGCCATTAAAGACAGAATTTTTAGGGCCTGTCCTAATATTCTCCCAGATTACGGAAACCTCTCATCTCCAGCATAAACTGTACTTTAATTCTTTATATCAAGATGGGGTGGAAATTTCAGGATGCCAGAAGATTGAGACTCACATGTTTTTTATTTCCTATCAAATGAAATGCCAAACAATATCTCAATATTACTCATACTACTTCCAGAAGTCTGACTGAAAGTGAAAGAATTTTAATCATCCAAAGCTGGTATTGCTCAATTAGGGAGTGAAGCGGAAAATGAAAAGACATTTCACCCCTACAGGTGAGTTTCTGTAGGGACTGAATTGGAGGAAGTTTTCCCAGAAAGTAGACAGAATCCTGAAAAAGGTTTTGACTTGTCTATGGACAGAAATCAAAAACCCACAGTGACATCCTTCACACCTTTGTTTTGCCTTATATGGAACAGGAAAGAACAGTTTCTTCCCAGTCTCTCTCTACAGACATACCTACTAAAAGTGCTGGCAAGCAGGTGTTCTCAATTAACAGGCTTTAAGCAGGTATTTCTTAAGCTTTATGCAGCTATTTCTTTTCTTCCTCCTCATTCTAAATATACAGCAGCCTATCTACCAGAAAGGGGAATAGGGGTGTTGGTCTTTGATTAAGAACAGTGATCATAATCTATTAGTCTACTGAACACCAAGAAAAGAAGAAATCACTATACTGCAATGCCAAGGGCCCGGGTCCCACGTGAGTACTTTCCTAAGGGTCTCTCTGAACAGGCCCCATCTGTGCAGCTCACTCACAGTTTACTTTGCCTAGATGACTGATAAAATACCTAAGGGTACCCTGTCACCCTTAACTGAGACCCCCATCCTCTAAATTCGTGGTCTGGTAGCTAATGACAAATCTCTTCATGGAACCTCCTTAAAAGAAAGGTTACTCCCCCTTTACTATGAAAGGGGGATACTACTCGGTCAGTAACTATACACAGTAAGAGAGTGTAAAGAGATAGTAGCCAAAACGGAGTGTCTTATTCAGGAGTGAAATTAATTAAGGAAGATTTCCTAAAGGTGGTAAGGCCTCCGTATAGACTTGATCATTATCCAACAGTATTTATTTTATAAGGCTCCTATAAATTGTAACCCTGGTGATTTACACGAATGAATTAACACCTATGTCTAGTAATCATCCAGCAGAAAAATTAAATATATCTGAAATATATGTCAAGTTAATTTTTTGTTTCATTTATCACAACACGTATCCCAATTCACATATGTTCAGTCTTCTTAATCTACAGCTGCTAGTGCATGATCCTGTCCTCATGACTTTTAAAAAAAAGGAGGAAAGTTAATTTTAAGACACCTAATTTTAAGACCTAAGACACATTTTAAGTCGCATTTCCGTTAGGAAAACACTATGTCAATTCAAAGGCGATGGCTGTGCTAACGTAACAAAAGATCTATAGCATTCCTTATACTGTCGGAAGTAATCACCCATTCAGGTTGGCCCCAGAATGATGGTATCCAACGAACTTAAGAGAGGAAATGAAATTGCAGCAAAATGGGACCCTATAAGATTAATAATTTTATAATTCAATATTTACATAATTGTACCTAAAACATTAACTCAAGGTACGAAGAAATATAACTGGTTAATATAAGTTTAAATACTTACAATTATCAAGATAGTGGTCATTGGCAAGTGAAACCACAAGAGAAGAGGCCCATGCTATGCCTGGTCCTGCTGAGCAATTTTCAGACGTCAGCTCATTCTGGCAACTACGATTAAAGAAGACACAGAAACCAGAATTATAATTACATGACATTACACTGTATCAATTAGCATGTTTCCATTGAAAATAGTAAAAGGCTGAGTAAAATTGGCTTAAACAATGACTTTTACTATATTCACAAAACAGGACGTCCAGAGGTAGAATAGCTCCAGTGAGTTCACTGAGTAATTCAACAACATCAAGAAGGAGCCGGGGGGCAGAGCTTCAAGATGGCAGAAGAGTAAGACGCGGAGATCACCTTCCTCCCCACAGATACATCAGAAATACATCTACACGTGGAACAACTCCTACAGAACACCTACTGAACGCTGGCAGAAGACCTCAGACCTCCCAAAAGGCAAGAAACTCCCCATGTACCTGGGTATGGCAAAAGAAAAAAGAAAAAACAGAGACAAAAGAATAGGGATGGGACCTGCACCAGTGTGAGGGAGCTGTGAAGGAGGAAAGGTTTCCACACACTAGGAAGCCCCTTCGCGGGCAGAGACTGCGGGTGGCGGAGGGGGTAAGCTTCAGAGCCATGGAGGAGAGCGCAGCAACAGGGGTGCGGAGGGCAAAGCGGAGAGATCCCCACACAGAGGATCGGTGCCGACCAGCACTCACCAGCCCGAGAGGCTTGTTGTCTCACCCGCCGGGACGGGTGCGGGCTGGGAGCTGAGGCTCGGGCTTCAGTCGGATCCCAGGGAGAGGACGGGGGTTGGCTGCGTGAACACAGCCTGGAGGGGCTAGAGCGCCACAGCTAGCGGGGAGGGAGTCCGGGAAAAGGTCTGGAGCTGACAAAGAGGCAGGAGACATTTTCTTGCCTCTTTGTTTCCTGGTGCGCGAGGAGAGGGGATTAAGAGCGCCGCTTAAAGGAGCTCCAGAGACGGGTGCGTGGCGCGGCTATCAGCGCACACCCCAGAGACGGGCATGAGACGCTAAGGCTGCTGCTGCAGCCACCAAGAAGCCTGTGTGCAAGCACAGGTCACTATCCACACTGCCCCTCCCGGGACCCTGTGCAGCCCGCCACTGCCAGGGTTCCGTGATGCAGGGACAACTTCCCCGGGAGAACACACGGCGTGCCTCAGTCTGGTGCAACGTCACGCCGGCCTCTGCGGCCACAGGCTCGCCTCGCATTCCCTGCCCCTCCCTCCCCCCGGCCTGAGTGAGTCAGAGCCCCCTCATCAGCTGCTCCTTTAACCCCGTCCTGTCTGAGCAAAGAACAGATGCCCTTAGGCGACCTACACGCAGAGGCAGGTCCAAATCCAAAGCTGAACCCCGGGAGCTGTGCAAACAAAGAAGAGAAAGGGAAATCTCTCCCAGCAGCCTCAGGAACAGCGGGTTAAATCGCCACAATCAACATGATGTACCTGCATCTGTGGAATACCTGAAGAGACAACGAATCATCCCAAATTGAGGAGATGGACTTTGGGGGAAACGATATTTTTTTTTTCCTTTTTCTCTTTTTGTGAGTGTGTATGTGTATGCTTCTGTGTGTCATTTTCTCTGTATAGCTTTGCTTTTACCATTTGTCCTAGGGTTCTCTCTGTTGGTTTGTTTTTTCTTTTTTTTTTTTAGTATGGTTTTTAGCACTTGTTATCATGGGTGGATTTGTTTTTTGGTTTGGTGGCTCTCTTCTTTCTCTCCTTTTTTTTTTTTTTACTTTAAAAAATTTTTTTAATAATTATTTTTTACTTTAATTATTTTATTTTATTTTACTTTATTTTATTTTATCTTCTTCTTTCTTTCTTTCTTTTCTCCCTTTTATTCTGAGCCATGTGGATGACAGGCTCTTGGTGCTCCAGCCAGGCGTCAGGGCTGTGCCTCTGAGGTGGGAGAGCCAAGTTCAGGACACTGGTTCACAAGAGACCTCCCAGCTCCATGTAATATCAAACGGCAAAAATCTCCCAGAGATCTCCATCTCAACGCCAAGACCCAGCTCCATTCAACAACAGCAAGATACAGTGCTGGACACCCTATGACAAACAACTAGCAAGACAGGAACACAACCCCATCCATTAGCAGAGAGGCTGCCCAAAATCATACTAAGGACACAAACACTGCAAAACACACCACCAGACGTGGAACTGCCCCCCAGAAAGACAACATCCTGCCTCATCCACCAGAACACAGGCACTAGTCCCCTCCACCAGGAAGCCTACACAAACCACTGAACCCACCTTAGCCACTGGGGACAGACACCAAAAACAACAGGAACTACGAACATGCACCTGCGAAAAGGAGACCCCAAACACAGTAAGTTAAGCAAAATGAGAAGACAGAGAAACACACAGCAGATGAAGGAGCAAGGCAAAAACCCACCAGACCTAACAAATGAAGAGGAAATAGGCAGTCTACCTGAAAAAGAATTCAGAATAATGATAGTAAAGATGATCCAAAATCTTGGAAGTAGAATGGAGAAACTACAAGAAAGGTTTAACAAGGACCTAGAAGAACTAAAGAGCAAACAAAAAGTGATGAACAACACAATAAATGAAACTAAAAATTCTCTAGAAGGGATCAATAGCAGAATAACTGAGGCAGAAGAACAGATAAGTGACCTGGAAGATAAAATAGTGGAAATAACTACTGCAGAGCAGAATAAAGAAAAAAGAATGAAAAGAATTGAGGGCAGTCTCAGAGACCTCTGGGACAACATTAAATGCACCAACATTCGAATTATAGGGGAACAGAAGAAGAAGAGAAAAAGAAAGGGACTGAGAAAATATTTGAACAGATTATAGTTGAAAATTTCCCTAATATGGGAAAGGAAATAGTTAATCAAGTCTAGGAAGCACAGAGAGTGCCATACAGGATAAATCCAAGGAGAAACAAGCCAACACACATATTAATCAAACTATCAAAAATTAAATACAAAGAAAAAATATTAAAAGCAGCAAGGGAAAAACAACAAATAACACACAAGGGAATCCCCATAAGGTTAACAGCTGATCATTCAACAGAAACTCTGCAAGCCAGAAGGGAGTGGCAGAATATATTCAAAGTGATGAAACGGAAAAAGCTACAACCAAGATTACTCTACCCAGCAAGGATCTCATTCAGATTCGACAGAGAAATTAAAACCCTTACAGACAAACTAAGAGAATTCAGCACGACCAAACCAGCTTTACAACAAAGGCTAAAGGAACGTCTCTAGGCAGGAAACACATGAGAAGAAAAAGATCTAAAATAAACAACCCAAAACAATTAAGAAAATGGTAATAGAAACATACATATCGATAATTACCTTAAATGTAAATGGATTAAATGCTCCAACCAAAAGACATAGACTGCCTGAATGGATACAAAAACAAGACCCGTACATATGCTGTCTACAAGAGACCCACTTCAGACCTAGGGACACATACAGACTGAAAGTGAGGGGATGGAAAAAGATATTCCATGTGAATGGAAATCAAAAGAAAGCTGGAGTAGCAATTCTCATATCAGACAAAATAGACTTTAAAATAAAGACTATGACAAGAGACAAAGAAGGACACTACATAATGATCAAGGGATCGATCCAAGAAGAAGATATAACAATTGTAAATATTTATGCACCCAACATAGGAGCACCTCAATACATAAGGCAAAGGCTAACAGCCATAAAAGTGGAAATCAACAGTAACACAATCGTAGTAGGGGACTTTAACACCCCACTTTCACCAGTGGACAAATCATCCAAAATGAAAATAAATAAGGAAACTCAAGATTTAAATGATACATTAAACAAGATGGACTTAATTGATATATATAGGACATTCCATCCAAAAACAACAGAATACACATCCTTCTCAAGTGCTCATGGAACATTCTCCAGGATAGATCACACCTTGGGTCACAAATCAAGCCTTCGTAAATTTAAGAAAATTGAAATCATATCAAGTATCTTTTCCAACCACAACACTATAAGACTAGATATCAATTACAGGAAAAAATCTGTAAAAAATACAAACACATGGAGGCTAAACAATACACTACTTAATAACCAAGAGATCACTGAAGAAATCAAAGAGGAAATCAAAAAATACCTAGAAACAAACGATAATGAAAACACGACGACCCAAAACCTATGGGATGCAGCAAAAGCAGTTCTAAGAGGGAAGTTTATAGCAATAAAATCCTACCTTAAGAAACAAGAAACATCTCAAAAAAACAACCTAACCTTACACCTAAAGCAATTAGAGAAAGAAGAACAAAAAACCCCCAAAGTTAGCAGAAGGAAAAAAATCATAAAGATCAGATCAGAAATAAATGAAAAAGAAATGAAGGAAAGGATAGCAAAGATCAATAAAACTAAAAGCTGGTTCTTTGAGAAGATAAGCAAAATTGATAAACCATTAGCCAGACTCATCAAGAAAAAAAGGGAGAAGACTCAAATCAACAGAATTAGAAATGAAAACGGAGAAGTAACAACTGACACTGCAGAAATACAAAGGATCATGAGAGATTACTACAAGCAACTCTATGCCAATAAAACGGACAACCTGGAAGAAATGGAAATTCTTAGAAATGCACAACTCTCTGAGACTGAACCAGGAAGAAATAGAAAATATGAACAGTCCAATCACAAGCACTGAAATTGAAACTGTGATTAAAAATCTTCCAACAAACAAAAGCCCAGGACCAGATGGATTCACAGGGGATTTCTATCAAACATTTAGAGAAGAGCTAACACCTATCCTTCTCAAACTCTTCCAAAATATAGCAGAGGGAGGAGCACTCCCAAACTCATTCTACGAGGCCACCATCACCCTGATACCCGGATACCAAAACCAGACAAAGATGTCACAAAGAAAGAAAACTACAGGCCAATATCGCTGATGAACATAGATGCAAAAATCCTCAACAAAATACTAGCAAACAGAATCCAACAGCACATTAAAAGGATCATCCACCATGATCAAGTGGGGTTTATCCCAGGAATGCAAGGATTCTTCAATATACGCAAGTCAATCAATGTGATACACCATATTAACAAATTGAAGGAGAAAAACCATATGATCATCTCAGTAGATGCAGAGAAAGCTCTTGACAAAATTCAACAACCATTTATGATAAAAACCCTCCAGAAAGCAGGCATAGAGGGAACTTTCCTCAACATAATAAAGGCCATATATGAAAAACCTACAGCCAACATCTTCCTCAATGGTGAAAAACTGAAACCATTTCCACTAAGATCAGGAACAAGACAAGGTTGCCCACTCTCACCACTATTATTCAACATAGTTTTGGAAGTTTTAGCCACAGCAATCAGAGAAGAAAAAGAAATAAAAGGAATCCAAATTGGAAAAGAAGAAGTAAAGCTGTCACTGTTTGCAGATGACATGATACTATACATAGAGAATCCTAAAGATGCCACCAGAAAACTACTAGAGCTAATCAATGAATTTGGTAAAGTTGCAGGATACAAAATGAATGCACAGAAATCTCTTGCATTCCTATACACTAATGATGAAAAATCTGAAAGAGAAATTAAGGAAACAATCCCATTTACCACTGCAACAAAAATAATAAAATACCTAGGAATAAACCTACCTAGGGAGACAAAAGACCCATATGCAGAAAACTATAAGACACTGATGAAAGAAATTAAAGATGATACCAACAGATGGAGAGATATACCATGTTCTTGGATTGGAAGAATCAATATTGTGAAAATGACTTTACTACCCAAAGCAATCTACAGATTCAATGCAATTCCTATCAAATTACCAATGGCATTTTTTACAGAACTAGAACAAAAAAATCTTAAAATTTGTATGGAGACACAAAAGACCCCGAATAGCCAAAGCAGTCTTGAGGGAAAAAAACGGAGCTGGAGGACTCAGACTCCCTGACTTCAGACTATACTACAAAGCTACAGTCATCAAGACGATATGGTACTGGTACAAAAAGAGAAATATAGATCAATGGAAAAGGATAGAAAGCCCAGAGATAAACCCACGCACCTATGGTCAACTAATCTATGACAAAGGAGGCAAGGATATACAATGGAGAAAAGACAGTCTCTTCAATAAGTGGTGCTGGGAAAACTGGACAGCTACATGTAAAAGAATGAAACTAGAATACTCCCTAACACCATACACAAAAATAAACTCAAAATGGGTTAGAAACCTAAGTGTAAGACCGGACACGATAAAACTCTTAGAGGAAAACATAGGAAGAACACTCTGACATAAATGACAGCAAGATCTTTTTTGATCCACCTCCTAGAGTAATGGAAATAAAAACAAAAATAAACAAATGGGACCTAATGAAACTTCAAAGCTTTTGCAAAGCAAAGGAAACTACAAACAAGACGAAAAGACAACCCTCAGAATGGGAGAAAACATTTGCAAACGAATCAACGGACAAAGGATTAATCTCCAAAATATATAAACAGCTCATGCAGCTCAATATTAAAAAAACAACCCAATCAAAAAATGGGCAGAAACTTAAGTCGACATTTCTCCAAAGAAGACATACAGATGGCCAAGAAGCACATGAAAAGCTGCTCAACATCACTAATTATTAGAGAAATGCAAATCAAAACTACAATGAGGTATCACCTCACACCAGTTCAAATGGGCATCATCAGAAAATCTACAAACAACAAATGCTGGAGAGGGTGTGGAGCAAAGGGAACGCTCTTGCACTGTTGGTGGGAATGTAAATTGATACAGCCACTATGGAGAACAGTATGGAGGTTCCTTAAAAAATTAAAAATAGAATTACCATATGACCCAGCAATCCCACTACTGTGCGTATACCCAGAGAAAACCATAAGTCAAAAAGACACATGCACCCCAATGTTCATTGCAGCACTATTTACAATAGCCAGGTTATGGAAGCAACCTAAATGCCCATCGACAGATGAATGGATAAAGAAGATGTGGTACATATATACAATGGAATATTACTCAGCTAGAAAAAGGAACAAAATTGGGTCATTTGTAGAGACGTGGATGAATCTAGAGACTGTCATACAGAGTGAAGTAAGTCAGAAAGAGAAAAACAAATATCGTATATTAACGCATATATGTGGAACCTAGAAAAGTGGTACAGATGAACCGGTTTTCAGGGCAGAAATTGAGACACAGATATAGAAAACAAACGTATGGACACCAAGGCGTGAAAGCAGCGGGGGTGTTGGGGGGGTGATGATGAATTGGGAGATTGGGATTGACGTATATATACTAATATGTATAAAATGGATAAATAATAAGAACCTGCTGTATAAAAAAAAATAATAAAATTCAAAAAAAAAGAATAATAAAGTGCTATCCGAATATACTCAGACATACATCATTTAATTTTTTCATTTCATTCCAAATTCCTCATTTATTACATGGCCATCTCTTACACAGAAAAAAAAATAGTCATGATACTTGTTAAATATGTGTTCTTTTCTAAAATATTTTATCAATTCTAATGAGAAATAACACTAATGAAACATTTTTAATGCTATATCAAATATATTTAAGGGATGTCAGGAGAGACAATGTGGCACAACTATAAAGCAATCAACTGAGAGGTAAGAAACATGAATTCTAATTCTAACAGCATTTATTCAGTACTCAATGTATACCACGCACTGTGCTAAATGTTTAACTCATATTCATTTATTTAATCCTTATAATATCCCTGCAAACTATGTACTATGACTATCCTATTTTCAGATGTGGAAACTGAAGCACAGAGAGGTGATATGACTTGCACAAGGTCACACAGCTAATAAGTGGCAGGGGCAGACTGTGGGACTTCAGAGCCAAAACACCTAACCATGGTTCAATATGATCTCTCTAGTCCTGGAATTGCCACTAGCTGCTTAACTTTGTTGGAGCCACAGTTTCCTAATGAGTTAAAGAGTTGATTAGAGATCTTTAAGAAAATTTCCAGCCCTAACACTTAAAATATCATGAAAACCATGACCTTACAGAATCTTCCTCTGCCAAATGCTTTATATTAAAGTTACATTTATCACACAACCAAACACCCATATCTGGACACTTACTTTCTAGCAACAACTGCAAGATAATCCAGAGGAAGAATTAACTTCAAAACCAATCATGGTATGTAAGTCACAGGAAAAATACATCTCCTTGGAGGAATAAGGTTGCAGTTTATCAGTCCTAAACTCACGAATTTCCCCAGACACTGATGTGAGACCTACCTAGAGGGCAGGTTACAGAACTGGGTTTCCTACAATATGGTTTCTGAACTAACTAAAGAGCTTCCAAAGCATGTACATTTCCTGACATTAGGCGGCGGAAAATTCTTCCCCCTTCAGAGCAAAAAGTCCCCCAGGACCTCCTAAAGGAGTTATAATTGATTTTAAAACATCTCACCAAACATAATTATAAGTACTTGTGTGCTCGCTTCGGCAGCACATACACTAAAATTGGAATGATACGGAGAAGATTAGCATGGTCCCTGTGCAAGGATGACATGCAAATTCGTGAAGCATTCCATATTTTTATGTATATGTATAGCGGATTCACGTTGCTATAAAGCAGAAACTAACATGCCATTATAAAGCAACTATACTCCAATAAAGATGTTAAAAAAAAAGTACTTGTAAGATTCCTCAAAATACCTCTTTGGAGTATCCATACAGAGACACAGAGTAGAGCTATACATTTGGAGAAGAATTCATATTAAATTTATTTCACCAAACACTGTGAACTACCCACTAGTGACCTACCATTCAGCTTACCTGAAGAGCAAAAATTTAAATTTAAACGATTGAAGTCTCAAATCTTATCTTAATAATACAAGCAGGATTGGACAGTATCTTCCTGCAGTGTGTGAAGTAGTTCATACTCGCTGTACTTTTTCACTGTGTGTAAAGAGGGACATCAAGTGGTTTAAGTTCTGGAAGATGGGCATTTTCTCAAAAATCTTTTAAGCTCTTATGGCCCCCTGGCAGGATAGATAGAAAAAAGGAGTGCAAAGGATAGAAAATTTCAAAACACTCATCTTTTTAAAAAATTACTTGAATAATTTCAGCCAATTTTTGTAAGGATCAATTTTCCTTAGTTAGAGACAGTTTTCTTTGGGATATTCAGTCATATCTCAATTATCCCTAGTAGGTAAGGGATATAATAATGTTTAGAATACATAAATAATTTATGTATCATAGTATGTGTGTATGTAGGTATTTTGTGATATAAGCTATTTTGCTTTCCTATTGCATTTTTTATGTTACATAATAAAGTTAATTTGTTATTCCTGAACAACAACAAGAAGACCTGAAAAAGCCCAAAGCATTGCAAATGCTAAGGTCAAGTTGTGAAAAATAAATTTGCTACAGTATGCAAGGACTAAACCATACAACTTTTTTTAAAAGATAGTTATAGCTTGTCTACATCTATGATTTGAAATGTATCCCAAATAAAAGTCCTGGGCACGTCTATTCCCATACATTTGTAATCCCTTTGTCCTGTTTATGGAACAGATAAGTGAAGAAGAGCTTTATAACAACTTTCAGCAAGAAAGAAAAGTTAGGCTGCTGGATAACTGCACAGAAAGCCACTACTGACAAGAACCACCTGCCTATTATTTAAATATTTCTCATACCAGAAAAGCATGAAGTTCTTTTGAGGTTGTTTCTCCCCTTAGTCCTTCAGGCCAGATTCTACAGATCAGGGGGGAAATGAGAGGCATTACTACTTGGTCTTGCCTGAGCTATTGAGTTTATAGTAAAATAAAATATAGTAAAATAAAAAGCTAATATGGACACTAAGCAACAATTTTATAGTAATTTTATTTCTCCTGCCAGTCAGTAAAATGATGTTTCTTGAATTACTAGCATCTCTAAACTTAACTTAAATGTTCCAAACTCTAGCATGTGGTCTTGATAAAAATAATAATGTGGAACCCTTGGAAGCATTATGAAGGAAAAAATATAATAATAGTTTCTTTGAGAACAAATTATCATGCCTGGTGAGCAGGGAATGTTAAAAACATGGTGTTTAATTTTTCAACACTATCCACGAAGAAATTGCAATATATGGGCTCAATGAAAACAGTCATGCAAATTCTAGAGTTTTAATAGTTGATGACGACTTGTGTGAAGGCATGTCTTTAAAAATATATCACAGAGCACATTATTTGTATTATCAGTATGTTGGAAAAACCTTAGAGGTAATGGTTATCACATTTTCCGATGACAAGATTCTAGAAGGGATGCAAACACAATAATTCAAATGATATCCAGAGATAGAAATGATGAGCTGAATCTATCCATACTGCATATAAAATAAATAAATATTTTTGATAAGGAGAATTTGAACTAACAGTGGGCCAAGTTTGAAATCTAATACAGCTAACACAGTAAAAATTAAACAAAACAAAATTTAATAATATAAAAGTAGTACAGGTACAGATAGAGAGGTTAACTTACTTTGACATTGAAAGGAATTAGAAAGTCCATTTCTTGTTATATTTTAATTTTGTTTATTCCACAACTACAAGAATCTATGAATTGGAGTACTTCATAAAGGAACATCAACTGAGAAACAACTAATAAAACCTATCTTGCTTTTCCTGAATATTTCATTAAATGTAATTTTTGTAGGTAATTTTATTTTATATTTCAGATGCAATAGAGAACTGATTGTGACAAGCCATCTCTCATTGTCATTCACAGCTCAAAATAAAAGTCTACACGACATTAAGATGAGAAAATTAAATGTTCCAGAGAAATAGTTGAGGATTTAATTTTAACATTATATAAAAATTTGTTTGTTTCTTACCACTCTATAAAAGAAAAATTCAGTTACAATTTATGGAAGATTTGTATCCTTCTTGAAATGATTGCACAACTATACCTTTTAAGCAGCAAGATCAAAGGGGAAGAGAGGAGTATGTGTTTTCTAGAATGGAAAATCCCAGCCTTCATATTTTTGTCAAAAATTGCAACACCTTTGACTTGAAAACTAAAGAATGATAGAAACCAGGATTTATCCATTTTTTTTGAAGACTATTCTACTATAATACCTCTGAATTATAGTTATAGTAAGAACTAATCTACTAGCCAAATGACATGCAAAACTGTACCTAAACCTTAAAAAAAAATACATGTTTCACTGAAATCAGAAATGTACATTTTAGCTGTTTCCATCACTGCTAGTTTTTGTGAAAAACATTTATGTACTGTCATTGTATTTTTCTTTCTTTTCATATTTCAATATCTAAACAGTTACTCTTTATTCTGTCAGACTCCTGCTACCATAAATTTTATGATCCCATACTAACCAAACAAAAAGAGAGTTATGAAGATAGTTTGTTTTGTATATTAATATATGGTAAAACTTTATAAATTATTTATATCTATTAATTTTAAATTATATTTTCTATGTAAAATATAATTTGAAATAATTTTATTTTACTGATTCTTTAGTGGAAAAACAGAAGTTTTAGAGTCTTTGCCCCTTACTTCATTTTTGAGCCTTCTAACTCAGTTATTTTGCACTTGATAAAATTGGAGTTCAGAGAGCTTTATATAATTTTTTTTCCCCCAGAATGTAGCATGGCAGCACTAAAAATGTGCTCACCTACAATTTAGGTAACTATGTAAAAATATTTCCTGAAGGTCCCATCAGAAGTATCAACCCCTATTCCCTGAGTCTGAGCATCCATATATGTGTTTTAGCAATATAAAGATCATATTAGTCAGGGTCCTCATGAGGAACAGAACAAATGTGATATACATTTAAATGGAGAAAGATTTATCTTATGGAATTGGCTTACATGATTGCATGGGCTGGCAGCTTCAAAATCCTCAGAACAAGCTGCTAGGCTGTAGACCCAAGGATAAGTTGATGGTGCAGTCTTGAGTCTGAAAAACAGCCTGGAGGCAGATTTCCTTCTTCCTCCAGGGACCTTAGTCTTTTCTCTTAAGGCCTTCAACTGATCTGATGAGACCCACCCACATTATGGAAGGAAATCTGCTATACTCAAAGTCTACCAATTTAAATGTTAATCATTTTTTTTTAATCAATTTTATACACATCAGTGTATACATATCAATCCCAATCGCCCAATTCAGCACACCACCATCCCCACCCCACCGCAGTTTTCCCCCCTTGGTGTCCATATGTCCATTCTCTACACCTGTGTCTCAAACTCTGCCCTGCAAAATGGCTCATCTGTACCATTTTTTAGGTCCCACATACATGCATTAATATACGATATTTGTTTTTCTCTTTCTGACTTACTTCACTCTGTATGACAGTCTCTAGATCCATCCACGTCTCAACAAATGACTCAATTTCGTTCCTTTTTATGGCTGAGTAATATTCCATTGTATATATGTACCACATCTTCTTTATCCATTCGTCTGTTGATGGGCATTTAGGTTGCTTCCATGACCTGGCTATTGTAAATAGTGCTGCAATGAACATTCGGGTGCATGTGTCTTTTTGAATTACGGTTTTCTCTGGGTATATGCCCAGTAGTGGGATTGCTGGGTCATATGGTAATTCTATTTTTAGTTTTTTAAGGAACCTCCATATTGTTCTCCATAGTGGCTGTATCAATTTACATTCCCACCAACAGTGCAAGAGGGTTCCCTTTTCTCCACACCCTCTCCAGCATTTGTTGTTTGTAGATTTTCTGATGATGCCCATTTGAACTGGTGTGAGGTGATACCTCATTGTAGTTTTGATTTGCATTTCTCTAATAATTAGTGATGTTGAGCATCTTTTCATGTGCTTCGTGGCTGTCTGTATGTCTTCTTTGGGGAAATGTCTATTTAGGTCTTCTGCCCATTTTTGGATTGGGGTGTTTGTTTCTTTAATATTGAGCTGAATGAGCTGTTTATATATTTTGGAGATTAATCCTTTGTCCGTTGATTCGTTTGCAAATGTTTTCTCCCATTCTGAGGGTTGTCTTTTCGTCTTGTTTATGGTTTCCTTTGCTGTGCAAAAGCTTTGAAGTTTCATTAGGTCCCACTTGTTTATTTTTATTTTTATTTCCGTTACTCTAGGAGGTGGATCAAAAAAGATCTTGCTGTGATTTATGTCAAAGAGAGTTCTTCCTATGTTTTCCTCTAAGAGTTTTATAGTGTCCAGTCTTATATTTAGGTCTCTAATCCATTTTGAGTTTATTTTTGTGTATGGTGTTAGGGAGTATTCTAATTTCATTCTTTTACATGTAGCTATCCAGTTTTCCCAGCACCACTTATTGAAGAGACTGTCTTTTCCCCATTGTATATCTTTGCCTCCTTTGTCATAGATTAGTTGACCATAGGTGCGTGGGTTAATCTCTGGGCTTTCTATCTTGTTCCATTGATCTATGTTTCTGTTTTTGTGCCAGTAGCATATTGTCTTGATTACTGTAGCTTTGTAGTATAGTCTGAAGTCAGGGAATCTGATTCCTCCAGCTCCATTTTTTTCCCTCAAGACTGCTTTGGCTATTCGGGGTCTTTTGTGTCTCCATACAAATTTTAAGATGATTTGTTCTAGCTCCGTAAAAAATGCCATTGGTAATTTGATAGGGATTGCATTGAATCTGTAGATTGCTTTGGGTAGTATACTCATTTTCACAATGTTGATTCTTCCAATCCAAGAACATGGTATATCTCTCCATCTGTTGGTATCATCTTTAATTTCTTTCATCAGTGTCTTATAGTTTTCTGCATACAGGTCTTTTGTCTCCCTAGGTAGGTTTATTCCTAGGTATTTTATTCTTTTTGTTGCAATGGTAAATGGGAGTGTTTCCTTAATTTCTCTTTCAGATTTTTCATCATTAGTGTATAGGAATGCAAGAGATTTCTGTGCATTCATTTTGTATCCTGCAACTTTACCAAATTCATTAATTAGCTCTAGTAGTTTTCTGGTGGCAGTTTTAGGATTCTCTATGTATAGTATCATGTCATCCGCAAACAGTGACAGTTTTACTTCTTCTTTTCCAATTTGTATTCCTTTTATTTCTTTTTCTTCTCTGATTGCCGTGGCTAGGACTTCCAGAACTATGCTGAATAATAGTGGTGAGAGTGGACATCCTTGTCTCGTTCCTGATCTTAGAGGAAATGCTTTCAGTTTTTCACCATTGAGGATGATGTTTGCTGTGGGTTTGTCATATATGGCCTTTATTATGTTGAGGTAGGTTCCCTCTATGCCCGCTTTCTGGAGAGTTTTTATCATAAATGGGTGTTGAATTTTGTCAAAAGCTTTTTCTGCATCTATTGAGATGATCATATGGTTTTTATTCTTCAATTTGTTAATATGGTGTATCACATTGATTGATTTGCATATATTGAAGAATCCTTGCATCCCTGGGATAAATCCCACTTGATCGTGGTGTATGATCCTTTTAATGTGTTGTTGGATTCTGTTTGCTAGTATTTTGTTGAGGATTGTTGCATCTATATTCATCGGTGATATTGGTCTGTAATTTTCTTTTTTTGTAGTGTCTTTGTCTGGTTTTGGTATCAGGGTGATGGTGGCCTCATAGAATGAGTTTGGGAGTGTTCCTTCCTCTGCAATTTTTTGGAAGAGTTTGAGAAGGATGGGTGTTAGCTCTTCTCTAAATGTTTGATAGAATTCACCTGTGAAGCCATCTGGTCCTGGACTTTTGTTTGTTGGAAGATTTTTAATCACAGTTTCAATTTCATTACTTGTGATTGGTCTGTTCATATTTTCTGTTTCTTCCTGGTTCAGTCTTGGAAGGTTATACCTTTCTAAGAATTTGTCCATTTCTTCCAGGTTGTCCATTTTATTGGCATAAAGTTGCTTGTAGTAGTCTCTTAGGATGCTTTGTATTTCTGCGGCATCTGTTGTAACTTCTCCTTTTTCATTTCTGATTTTATTGATTTGAGTCCTCTCCCTCTTTTTCTTGATGAGTCTGGCTAATGGCTTATCAATTTTGTTTATCTTCTCAAAGAACCAACTTCTAGTTTTATTGATCTTTGCTATCGTTTTCTTTGTTTCTATTTCATTTATTTCTGCTCTGATCTTTATGATTTCTTTCCTTCTGCTAACTTTGGGTTTTGTTTGTTCTTCTTTCTCTAGTTTCTTTAGGTGTAAGGTTAGATTGTTTACTTGAGATTTTTCTTGTTTCTTTAGGTAGGCTTGTATAGCTATAAACTTCCCTCTTAGAACTGCTTTTGCTGCATCCCATAGGTTTTGGGTCATCGTGTTTTTATTGTCATTTGTCTCTAGGTATGTTTTTTATTTCCTCTTTGATTTCTTCAGTGATCTCTTGGTTATTTAGTAACGTATTGTTTAGCCTCCTTGTGTTTGTGTTTATTACGTTTTTTCCCCTGTAATTCATTTCTAATCTCATAGCGTTGTGATCAGAAAAGATGCTTGATATGATTTCAATTTTCTTAAATTTACTGAGGCTTGATTTGTGACCCAAGATGTGATCTATCCTGGAGAATGTTCCGTGCGCACTTGAGAAGAACGTGTACTCTGCTGTTTTTGGATGGAATGTCCTATATGTATCAATTAAATCTATCTGGTCTATTGTGTCACTTAAAGCTTCTGTTTCCTTATTTATTTTCATTTTGGATGATCTGTCCATTGGTGTAAGTGAGGTGTTAAAGTCCCCCACTATGATTGTGTTACTGTCGATTTCCTCTTTTATAGCTGTTAGCAGTTGCCTTATGTATTGAGGTGCTCCTATGTTGGGTGCATATATATTTATAATTGTTATATCTTCTTCTTGGATTGATCCCTGGATCATTATGTAGTGTCCTTCCTTGTCTCTTGTAACATTCTTTATTTTAAAGTCTATTTTATCTGATATGAGTATAGCTACTCCAGCTTTCTTTTGATTTCCATTTGCATGGAATATCTTTTTCCATCCCCTCACTTTCAGTCTGTATGTGTCCCTAGGTCTAAAGTGGGTCTCTTGTAGACAGCATATATATGGGTCTTGTTTTTGTATCCATTCAGCCAGTCTATGTCTTTTGGTTGGGGCATTTAATCCATTCACGTTTAAGGTAATTATCGATATGGATGTTCCTCTGACCATTTTCTTAATTGTTTTGGGTTCATTTTTGTAGGTCCTTTTCTTCTCTTGTGTTTCCCACTTAGAGAAGTTCCTTTAGCATTTGTTGTAGAGCTGGTTTGGTGGTGCTGAATTCTCTTAGCTTTTGCTTGTCTCTAAAGCTTTTGATTTCTCCATCAAATCTAAATGAGATCCTTGCCGGGTAGAGTAATCTTGGTTGTAGGTTCTTCCCTTTCATCACTTTAAGTATATCATGCCACTCCCTTCTGGCTTGCAGAGTTTCTGCTGAGAAATCAGCTGTTAACCTTATGGGAGTTCCCTTGTATGTTATGTGTCGTTTTTCCCTTGCTGCTTTCAATAATTTTTCTTTGTCTTTAATTTTTGCCACTTTGATTACTATGTGTCTCGGCGTGTTTCTCCTTGGGTTTATCCTGTATGGGACTCTCTGCGCTTCCTGGACTTGGGTGGCTATTTCCTTTCCCATGTTAGGGAAGTTTTCGACTATAATCTCTTCAAATATTTTCTCTGGTCCTTTCTCTCTCTCTTCTCCTTCTGGGACCCCTATAATGCGAATGTTGTTGCGTTTAATGTTGTCCCAGAGGTCTCTTAGGCTGTCTTCATTTCTTTTCATTCTTTCTTCTTTAGTCTGTTCCGCAGCAGTGAATTCCACCATTCTGTCTTCCAGGTCACTTATCCATTCTTCTGCCTCAGTTATTCTGCTATTGATTCCTTCTAGTGTAGTTTTCATTTCAGTTATTGTGTTGGTCATCTCTGTTTGTTTGTTCTTTAATTCTTCTAGGTCTTTGTTAATCATTTCTTGCATCTTCTCAATCTTTGCCTCCATTCTTATTCCGAGGTCCTGGATCATCTTCACTCTCATTATTCTGAATTCTTTCTCTGGAAGGTTGCCTATCTCCACTTCATTTAGTTGTTTTTCTGGGGTTTTTTCTTGTTCCTTCATCTGGTACATAGCCCTCTGCCTTTTCATCTTCTCTATCTTTCTGTAACTGTGGTTTTTGGTCCACAGGCTGCAGGATTGTAGTTTTTCTTGCTTCTGCTGTCTGCCCTCTGGTGGTTGAGGCTATCTAAGAGGCTTGATGGGAGGCTCTGGTGGTGGGTAGAGCTCTCATTTACCAGTTTTATTTTACATAGGATGCCTCATTTACTAAAACCATAGATTCCAAGTTGCTCCATGAAAAATGTGATATTCTTAGCTGTCAACATTAGGGAATTTCCCCAATCCCATTTTTAAATTGATTTAATGTGTTATTTTTGAAAACATAAGTTGGGATATCACAAAATGGACTTAGCCTGCAGAGGCTTACTTTCAACCAGAGAGCTCCATTTCCATGTTCCGCTTAACAGAACCCAAAATGGTCTTCCTTCCCAAACCTCTTCCTTTTCCTGCACTATCTAAGAAAAAGTAACCACACTCTACATAGTTCCCTAAGCCAGAACCCTAGCAGCCATTTTTGCTTCTCTTTTCCACTTCCCGCTCCATATCTAGTCACTGAGCACTTCTAGTCTACCTCCCAAATGACCTCAGATCCTTTCCCTCCACTCCAATCTCTGCCACTGCCTTTAGTTTGAACCCTCACTCCTCGCTTAGATGAATCGAAAGTCTCTTAATGGGTTTTGTTGCTTCCATCAGTCCTACTTATTCTCAAGCGTGACCTCACTACAAACCACCTGATAGTGACTCCTTAACTTCACAACATTCAATGGCTCTCATGTTTCTGGGAAGAAAACCAAGCTCTTTACCCCAGCATCTACTTGGGGTTAATAGATCTAGGTTTGAATTTCAGGTTTAAGGACTTTGCAGCAGTGTGACCTCAGACTATTGGGCTCTCTAAGCCTTTGTTTTCTCACCGTGCCTGAGGTCACTGAGGGCAGGACTATTTTTCACACACGGGTGCCTGGCATGTAGGAGGGACTAATCAATGTTGAATGAAGGGAAAGTATTTTAAAATCCACATCAAAAAATTGTTCCTCCTTAAAAAAGGAAAATCCTGATACACTATGCCACTTCCAACCAAATTTGACTTCTACCTTTATTTTCTGATGATCACAATAAGGTGCCTTTGGGGATCCACACAATCAGGGATCAAATCCTGGCCACACCCCTGAGCAATCATGTGACCTTGGGAACGTTACTTAGCTTCTGTAAAATCTGTAAAATGAAGGTTTCTGAGGATTTTGTTCCCGAGGGTTAAATAAGTACCTCACTTGGAACGGGGGCGGGCGCATAGTGTTTGCCAAATGTTAACTATCGTTATCATCTTCATCAAATCAAGACCGTGGTACTTCACTTTGTGACTCTCAAGTTTGTATGAGAAAATCGTACTTTATGCGTTGTTGTTGGCTAAAGTAGGGAAACCTGGAAACTCCTGCCGTGGAAGAGAGAAACAGGCGAGAAAAGCGAGTTGCTGAATCCCAGCGCCTCAGAGGTGGGAGGGAGGAGTTCGGTAATTTACTGATGAGGAATTTACTGATGAGGAAGTGGAGGGGTGACGTGTCCTCGAGTCTCATTCAAGACACAGCCACAGCTCTTTATTGAGAGGAGGACCAGGGCCCCGGGGGTTGCTATGGTTAAACTGTAGGCGGAAACTAACACTCTTTGGAAGGCAAGACAGGAGGAGCATTCAGTTATAAAAAACGGTCAAAACTTGGGGTGAAACTAAGATCGTTGAGCAATACATCAAATGAGTCAACTGTCGACCCGGTGAAACCGAGTTGCTAACTGAACTGGCATTTTATGAACAGGGGCTTTCTACAGAGCCCACTGACTCAGGACGGCTTCCATTAACAAACTCCCGCGGCGCTTCCCGCAGGACCGGAAAGCTCGGAGCGCGAGAGATGAATGGAAACCAGAGTCTGGGGCGCGCCGCTCGGGGGGCGGGGCAGCCGCGGGCGGGGGCGGGGCATTGTGAGTTCCATGCCTGCGCTCTGAGGAGGGCGCGTGGAGGGAACTCTGGTCGTGATTGGTCCGTCGTAACCAGGTTACCGAAGGACACGTTCCGGTAGGCAAGGGCCGGCCGGGCTAGCTACTTTCAGTCAGGAGGCGGCGGCGGAAGGAGGAGGAGGTCCGGCTGCGCTCTCTCCCTGCAGTGGCTGCGCGTCTCAGCGCTTGTCTGGTTGTTCCCACCCCTTTTAACTAAGCCGGTCTGGTCACCGCCCTCACAGACTAGTTGGTTCCAGGGAGGCGGCGGCGGCGGCGGCGGGGGTGCGGCCGGGGCCGGGCCCCTGCCCGGGGCCCGGCGGCTGGGCGGACAGGAGAGCGGCGGGCGAAGTCGCGTCTGCATGTGCGGCACAGCCCCGGCATAGCCCGGGGCTGCCAGTGCCCGCCGCGCCATTGTTGGGGGAGGGGGCGGCTTCTGAGCTCGGCGGAGTCGGGGGACGAGCGGAGGCGGCGGCGGCGGCGGCGGCGGCGGCGGCGGCGAGGAGTGAAGGCGCCCCATGGGGAACTCGCTGTCTTGTTGCCTGTCCCGCAATGCCTGCCCCAAGTTGGGCCGGCGCAGGGGGTCAGCGGAGCCGGACTGCGAGTCTGAGGTCTACAAGGCGGCGGCCGGGAACGCGGTGGCAGTAGCTCCGGCGGCGGCTACCGTGGAACCCGCCGAGTTGGATTTCGCAGGTGGCGAAGGCCACCACCTGCAGCACAGCAGCGACCGGGAGATGCCCGAAGGTAAGAAGCGGCGGGCGCGCCTCGCCCCTCGCGGGGTCGGCGCCGTCTGCTCTCGGGCTTACCTCTGGCCTCCGCCGCCCCCAGGGTCCCCCGGGAGGGAGACGCCGCCTAGGGCTCCTTCTTGCCCGGAGTTGGCTCTCCCAGGGCTGGGCACCGGGGACGAAGGCTGGCTCTGCTTGGCGTCCCCACCCCTTATTCTTTACCAGTCGCGTCCGGCCAGTCTCCTTCCCTCTTCCCTACCCGAATGCCCAATTCTTTCCCCCGTTCCCATTTCCCAGCCCGGCCTGAGACCCTCCAATCCGCGGCCCTTCCTGTTCGTGGTTCTATTTAACATCTCGTGGGACTTAGCAGAGACTTTCTGGTGTATTCTCTCTTTTCTTAATGAAAACTTAAATACTCTAACTTCGGCGTATCCATCCCGTCTCCCTATCCAGATGGTACCTAAGCGAAGGAACTAGGTAAGGGCCTGATGATAGACTTCTATTCATTAAGGTAGTTGATACTCGAGACAATTAAGACAAACATTAGAGGATTTGTCATTTAAATTCAAAATAGAGATGGACAGAGTCAGTGTGGTGTTCTTAACTAAAATTCTTTGGATTTTAATGTTTTCAGTCGCCCTGATAGAAGCTACTTTATCCCTTCTAACTATAATTTGAACACGATAGGAAAGAAAATGGTGGGAGAGGGGCTTAAAATAACTGTGAACGGTGTGAAACGTTACTGCCACGGCTGCAGAGAATAGTTGTTGGGTTTTTTTTCTTTACCAAAGGAGACCCCATGGAGTTCTGATTACTTTTACATTCCCACTTTGACACAAGTATGTCTTCAGCTGCACGGCCTTAACCGACTTCTTTTGCACGTTGCCTGTTCTAAGGGAGGGGTGAGGTGGTTCCTGAGACTGCTGGACAGAAGTTTCAAAGGAGAAAAAACAAATTCAGATTGTAATTTGTAATATAAAGGTTTGGGAGTTAACATACCACATCCATCCTGCAGAAAAATGTCTCCATGGCTCCCTCCTCCGCCCCCCCCCCCCCAGTAGAATACTATTTAACTTTAAGAATGTTCAGGTAAAAGTTCTGAAGACTAAGTGGCTGGGGGTGGGTGTTGTCGGGGAGGAGAGGAGAGAGAGAAGAGAGGAAATGTTTGATTTTTGCCTCTAGAATTTTGGAAAGGGATGGCTCTAGGTTAAAAAAAAAAATTTCTGGGTAGCATAGTGGCACTTTAATAAAGACTGTTCTTTGAAGTATAAAACATTGTATCATAAAGATGTTAAAGCCCCACTGGCCCATTTGTTTCATTGAAATGCCAGAGATTATTTCATTATTTCATAGACGAAATGTCTTACAGCTCTTCTATTTAAATTTTAGTTGGGTTTATTTAATTTCTTTAAAAGTTAGAATAATTAAGCCTGTGGATTCACCCTTATGATGGACGTGGCTTTGTAAGTGGAAAGTACTCCCTTTTCAGAATAGTTAGATATTGTGAAAGAATGAACAAATTATGTGAATTAATTGTAGCTTTAAACACAAAGCATGTAAGTACTTGTGAAAACTGCTCTGCTTGTTGCTATAAGGTAAGCCTCTAAATGATTTTTCAAAACAGTTAGTAGTTGGCTAGTGTAGGATGAGAGACGAAAATTGGACCTTTATAGAATTCTTTTAAGATTTACAATGCATTTTCTTGTGTATTTCACTTGGCCCTTCCATCTACAAATAAGACCCGTATATGTTCTCCCTCTGTTGCCGATGAAGAAGCCAAGACTTAGAGATCTGAAATGACTGTGTAACACAGCTACTGAACAAAAGAGACAGACTTGGGAGGTGGTAGATATGCCAAATTCAGTTCTTGGGATGCTTAAGAAACTGTTTAGAGTGCACCTTATATTTGATAATTTATCCATAAGTTAGGCCTATCTCAGCATACTCCAGTTTTGATTATTGCCATTCCAGTTGATTGTACACAACTCAGAAGCAACATTTACCTCTCCATTCTCTGTCTGTACATACATTGCAATGGATATGAATAAAAGTAGAAGTCATGAAATAGCCTAAATTTATCAGTCAGGTAGACACGTTGATATAATTTAAAGAGTTTGTTCTGGTGAAATCCAATTGAAGCCGAGAATGCCCTGCACAGAGGGACACTGGGGGCAGCTGGTAAGCGGGCAGGTGAGGTACTAAGCATGTAGCACACGACTATGTATGCTAAGGAAGGAGTGCTCAATCAGGAACTGGAAAAATAGAGTTCATGAGTACAGGACTTACCTTTTTATGTTTAACAGGATTGTTAAAATTTCATTTCAATTTGTCTTTTTTGGGGGGGGCATTCAATAAAGTGATAAGAGAAACCTCAATTTCAGCATTTGCCTATTAATGAAGTTTCCATAGAAACAAGGTCAGAACACCAAATATAAAGCACAGGCACATTGGAAGTTTGCTCTTTATGTCTTTATTTCAGACAATTTTGTATCAGTTTCCCTGGAAACTGAGAAATACCTACTCAGATATAAAACATTTGGGCTTTTCTACAGTGAAGAATTATTTGGTTACTTAGAGAAAATCGTACATAAATGATGCTCTGTCTTGTTCTTCAGAAACATTGGAGAAGAACATGATTTCTTCAAGCCATCTCAAAAAAGTAACTCCTAAGAACGTAGTATAGATTTCAGATAGACTCAAAAGAATTTTTTACTACTTTGTCTTTAACAGTATATCTAATATAACTGATGGTAGTGTCATAATAGAAAATAAGATGCTACGGTCCTATTATCTGATTTTATTTTTATTCATCAACTTTTCATACAGCCTTTATGTTCTGACCTTAGGAGCTTTGCTAATTTTCTGGTGAAAGGTGCTCTCTCAAGTGACCCCTACCTCCCATCCCCCTGAAGAGTGGGTAGGGAAGGAATTGGCAATATGATGTGGAAAAACCTCTGAGCAACAGATCTTTCCTTTTTTTGGTGACAGTATTAATAAACATTTGATGTAAAAGATTTAGAAAACACAGAAAAGTCCTGCACTCACACTCAGAATATCCAGAATTTTTATGAATATTTTGGTGTTGATTCTTCCTGAACCTTTTGTATGCATATAAACATAACATTGTGTTTATTTTACAAAGATGGGACTGTTCTTTATGTGCCACTTTGTCACTTTTTGTTATAAAGAAAAGTAACGGCATGAAGCTCCTGGAACCGTGCTGGCACCTAGAGAGTGCTCCAGGGTGACGTATTTGCATGCAACTGCGCATGGCTCTACAGCCTGCCTTTTACCAGCTGTTTACTGTGCCATCGAATGGTTGGAGCATAATTCATTTACCCAGCCTTTATGGTTGAGCATCTTTTATAATCCCATTATAATGCTTTATTCAGGGGACACAGGTAAAAACTGATGCATTGTATTGATACTTCCCTATAGCATTCTGATTGTACACTCTGTCTTACGACTTCATTAAATTCATAGGGTGAGTCATTTTGTAGTAAAGGTATTTTAACATTAAATGTTCTTTTCCCAAATTAAAGTTACCATTGATTTTTCACTGAACATTAGATTTCCTCTTTTAGGTTTTCGTGGTTCTTGGTAACCTGTCTTGTGTCTTTGATTCTGAGTAACTAAACTACTACTCTAAGAGATCTGAAATTAACTCTGGTCTTAGGTGACAGACACATCAAAAGACAGCATTAGAAGAAATCTTAGATGATGTGGGAAAATTGGGAGAAACTTAACTGGTTTTGGGTACACTGAAACATGATTATTAGGCACCATTCCAGAGGCAGGACAAACAGTGGTTAGACAAGACAAAACCCGTAGCCTAACTCAGGTCCTTACTTTCTAGAGGTGCCTGGGGGCTGACGACACAAGAATAACATCAGGTAGTGAGAACACTAAGAAAGAAAATGAAGGTAATGGGCTGGGGAGGAGGACAGTTTTACAAGGGGTGGTTAAAGACAGCTTCTCTCCTTTAGCGACCCATGAGCAGTCCTAAGAGAGCCATGTGAGGCTGTGGGAGAAGAGGCTTCTGTGCAGTTCCTAAGAAGGGAATGTGCTTGATGCGTGCCAAGGACAGAAAGATGGGTGGCTGCAGCTGAGTGAATGAATGCCAGGAGGAATATGGGGGATTAAGACCTTGTATGCCTAGTGGGCCTTGACCAAAAAATATGAATTTTAGTCTAATTGTAATGGGAAACCATTGAAGGATTATATGCAGGGGAATGATGTTAATTCTTAGAAAAAGGGAAGGGGGGTAGAGAGGGTGGAGGGAGATCAGACCAGCTACTGTGTGAGAATAGACTGTAAGGGTGGAAGGAAGCAGAGAGGGAGACCAGTTAGGAGGCTGGTGCGGTAGCTCAGGTGAGAGCCAACAGTGGCTTGAACAAAAAAGCGATATTAATAAGGGTCTAAAATAGGCTGTAGTATATAGATTGCTCTTGCATTTCATTTGATTCTCACCATGTTCTGAGTTAGGTAGTGTAGGAATTCTTCTCTTAGGTATAAATTGAGCTGTCCAAGGTTTTAAAAATGAGTATTGATAGAGAGTAGGACTGTAAATTCCAAATGCATGGCATATAGGAACAGAATTTATTGTTGACATTATGTGAGCTTCTTTGGAATACTACCTTTTTTCTCACCCTTTTTTGTTGTTGTTGGTTTAGTGTATTAAAGTAATAAAACTTAAGAGTTAAAACAGTAACACTGCGTAATGTGAAATGAAATGAAGGCAACTTGCAACCCACAAAGGTTCTTAAAAGTCCAAGAAACTGAGTAAAGTACTCTTTAGAAATATATAAAGCCAGGTGTACTTACCTATGTGTCACCTCTCAGTCATGATCACTGTAACACTGATTGAGGATTAAAATAAGGCAAAACTGAGAACCAGGGTAGAGGCAGGTACAGAAGCAGTTGGAAACCAGAGCTGGGAAGTTGGGAAGCCAGGATGGTCAGAAGCTAGGGAAGCAGGGTCAAGGCGTGGGTGAGCCGTAGCCTGGCAGGTGCAGGAGCCTGCTGTGTCCCCGCTGGTGAGGCAGCCCAGCTCGGGGCCGGCTGGCGGGAACTCCCTGACTGCGGTGGCAAGTGTGGACTCAGAGAGATGAAGCCATCAGTTTCCGTGGTAATTGTAAGGACTGTAATGTTTGTCTTATGAGCCATAAAACTAATACACTGTGCAGTATAGGGGTGCTAGGGCAGTTCAGTAAATGCAGTGGTTACCGTTAAGTGAACTGGTGCTCAGCAGTTGGCCCAGAAACTGCTGACATCTCCTGTTTATTTGGAATATATTGAAATCAATATGTTGATATTAATCGCTTTCTGAAATATGCTGCTTCTGTCAGATGCTTTCTTGGTCACTTCCCTCTCCCTCTAATATTTTAACAAGGAAAAATCATTTATCGACAGTTTGATAGCATAGTTTTAACACTTTTAGCCTTCAGTAATGCATTTCATTTGTTCTAAGTTGCCTATGTTTTCACACTTTTAACAACTGCAGTCGAGATGGATCTTAACAACTGGTAGAATCTTAGATTGGAGGAAAAACAGTATTCAGTGTCGGTGGTGTTTTACAGGTTTCCTCTGAGGAATGTTTACATTAAGACCGAGTTGAATTTTTTTTTAATCATACTTTTTCTACATCGACCTATCGTGCTGTCAAATAAGTTGCAATTTAAATTGATAATACAAAAATGATGGGTCTTAAAATACAGTTTTAATCATAACCCCTAATCATGAGCTCAAGAATATTTCTCCTGGGTAAAACATTCTTAGAGGTTTCTAAAGAAATAACTTTCGGAAGAATCCATGTAATTTCCTGAATGCACAGTAATTTCCTGAAGTCTCTAAATTACTGTGTGTGCATGTGGTGGGGAGAGGGATGAGAGGGATGGTGGGTGGTAAAGCTTTGCTTAATAGTTGGCAGTCTTACCTTTGTGATAGTGAAGAGTGTGGTAGGTTTTATCATAGTCTCCTTAGGCTCTTGGGAAGATAGTTAATGGGAAGTGCAGAAATATTGTGTGTATGTATGAGTTTACTGTCTAATGGCTCACATGTCCATTCTATAAGATAGTGATGTGGTATTTTTCATTAGCAAAAAGTGCAAGTTATATAGAAAATTGTTAGTTATATAGACTATAAACAAAAGATTAATATTTTCTGAAAACCTCATGCAAACTGACAGCAGTAGGGCCCTGGTGTTTACAGTACATTCAAATGATAGGCCAACTCACCAAAGTGGAAATAACACTGATAACTGTGGGAAAATGGTCAAACTGTGTAATCAAAAGAAATACAAATTAGATCTACAGTGAGGTTCCTCATTCATATCAGTAGGAATTTTTTTTTTTTTTTCAAGTATCCAAAGCAAGGGTAGGAACTCAAAATGTCATGATTGGTAGCATTATACCCTAATGTGCCCCCCACCTTCTTTAGGAAGCAATTTAGCATTGTACATGGAGCCGTGAAAGTGATCTAACCTTTTGGCTTAGTCATTCCACTTCCGAAGATCTTTGCTAAGGAGATAAGACCATTATTTTAAAAACCTATGTACATGAAGATTTTCCTCATAATATTTTAAGAATAGAACTTTGTAAGCACCAATCCCCAGCAATAGGGGATTGGCTAAGTCCAGGATAGGAATAACACTTGATGGGCCAGTGTGTATTCATTAGACAATAAATATGCAACAGTGGGGTGGAGAGCGCTTGTTAGTAACAAGAAGACATAAATTGTACACTAATTAGAGCTTTTTTTAACGTATAAGAAAAGCAACTAAAAGTAACGGTTGTGAATCATTGTGTGTTAATGATTGTGAATGGTTGTGTGTAATTTTTAAACAGAGCATCGTTTTGTCTCATGCAGATTTTTGTTCATGATATTTGTTAAAGGAATGAGCAAGTGACTTTTACCTTTCCCCACCTTTAGTGTGATCATCAGTACTGCCGATTAACCAGGTCTCCTTCAGTTGCAAGTTAAAAGAACATCACAGCGTTAAGCACTACTTGACCCAGGAGTTAAATGATCTCCTCAGTTCTGCTCTCCTCTGTTGATGTCTCCTGAAAAGCCTTTCCCCTCATGATAGCAAGGGGAGTGTCCAGCAGCTCAAGACTAGCTAAGGATCCTAGAGTACAGTTCTGCCTTTCTCTTTTCTTGGGAAGTCCCAGGACAGCTGTGATTGATTGGCCGGTCCTGGGTCCTGTGCCTACCTTTGAACCCCCTAGGATAGAGTAGGGAGAGTGCCAGCTTTTTTCTGGTCACTTGGGCTAAGTTTACTTTTTTTTTTTTGCATGTTGTCATTTCTTTTATCCCGGCCTTCTTGATTTTTGTATTTAGATCTGTAGTAGCACATCTTGGTTTGGCGGGTGTGTGTGTGTGTGTGTGTGTGTGTGTTAAAGCTTGCTTCTCTTTGATTCTGGCACTTAATTTTCCTGGACTTCCATTGAAAATTGTTAAGTTTTACCATGCCATAGACACTGATAAATAATACAGCTACTTTGCAAACATTTCTGCTTATTTTTTAGATTCAAATGTAGTCTATTTACTTTCTTTTTGGTATAGGTAAGTAGTCATGAATTCTTTCGGAAGCTATAGGTTAGAGGCAGCTGTGAAAGTCTCTGCCTGCCATTTTGTGTACAGCTGAAATAATTTATTTTCCCATTGTCTTAGTTTTTCAAATATGTAGGAGAAAAAAACTTTAAAATAATTATATGGGTCTTTTACATAAAAATGTTGAATAGAATATTTTCTCCAAAAGCAGCTTGATAAACTTCAAATTCAGTGAAGGAATTTTCATGAAGAACAAAGCAGTTGGTTTAGCTCTGTAAATTACTAGTGCTGGCAATGACATTAAAATGGATGGCTCAGATTCCTGTTAAAACGGGAAGTCCAAAATTACTGTTCGTGCAAAATTCTTTCTGGGTGGGAAAAGGGGATTCTAGGTAGCTACATTTGTGGAATGCTGGGTTAGACAGAATTCACTACTAGACTAATTCGTTTTTAATATATCAATGTGTGTATTCTTTGGATTCTCTAAGAGGCAGGGATATATTTGTATTTCACTTTGACCATCAAAGCCATCTTTCAAAAACAGATCAGTTATTATGTGGTTTGGGAAATAATTGCCTTAACCATTACTCTTTATCTGAATCTTGGTCCAGTTTCTTAAAAGATTGGTTAAATGGTTTGAGATGGACTTTGCTGAGGAAGTGTCATAGGGCTTTTATGTTTGTTTGTTTGTTTTAAACAACAACCTTACTATCCTGTGTGGTAGCTTGTGCTTGTTTTGTATTTCTGCCTAAATAGAAGACGCTATCCCACCTTGGTGCAAGGTGGGCTACAGGCAGACCCACCTTTTCGTGTAGGTATGGCCAAAATTTTTTTCTAGTAGCCCTATGATCTGCTCCAGAAAGTACTCTTATTGAAGCCCCCAATTAATCATGCAGCATGGAATGAAGAAGAAGTGAGTTTAGCTTTGGAAATAGAGGGCAAAGTTAAAAATCACTATCATGGAAGTGTTCCTCTAGATTAGAACATTGAACTTTTATGTAGTCCTCTTAAATCTGCCATGATGAATAGCCCCCAGATAAACCACAGCCAATTAAATGAGTTCATTTGTTGAATGGAGTTAGAATTAGCCATTTGATTGTCTGAAGAACATTTGCCAAAAGCAACTCACTTCGTTTTGGCATATTTGATATATTGAGCTGGTATCTGACAGTAGTTGGCCACAGCATAACTTGCTTCTTGAGACTGTTCCTGGAATGTGCTAGTAATATCAGCTTTAAAAGAGGGTGACTGAATTTTTAATTGATAAATAGGAGGGGAGTCACATATATGATTCATCTAAAAATGGCATAGATTATTTAGGTGCAAGTTAAAGAAGTCTAAGACATAGCCATGGTTTTATTCCACATGTATGGAGAGTTTCTACAATTTTGCTGTTTCCCAATAGAATTTTTATATTGTGCCTTTACTAAAATTGCCTTTTTGTCATTACTAAAAGCTCTTCTCAAGACTATTAAAAGTGGTTTCAATCAATGTGTAGCTATCTTTAAAATCATGTATTTTTCTACTCAACTAAATCACCACACCTTTTTCTCTTCTTCCTATACAGACTTAGCTTTGGAACCAAACCCTTCTGACCACCCAAGGGCAAGCACAGTTTTTCTGAGCAAACCTCAAACAGATGGTAAGGCAATGCTTTTTTTTCCCTGAGAAAAAGAGTGAAAACTGTTTTTGTTTTGTGTATTATAGGAGGTATTTAGAAAAACTCTTACAGTGGTTTAAATGTTTCACTTTTTTTATGTATTCACTTGTCTTATTTTAATATGTTGATGATACAGTTTCCTTTAGTTGTCAGTGTTTTAGGGAGGAGAACACTTAGACTATCTGTTTATACATTTTGCCACCTCTTTATCAACATAGTCAACTGGCCACATGATTTAGATGTGGTCTATTTCTCCATGCTACTTTGTCCTTTTCCCCTTGCTCCGAAGAGCACATATGTTAAAGACAAATGATAGGGTTTAGGTCACAGTTAGGTTTTCATTTGATCAAATCAGAAAAATCAGTTGTTATATATGGGAATTGAGCCTTGTGATTTTGGCCCTGTTTTACACAGTGTTCAACCAGACGAGCCTATCTCACATCCAGATTTATGCTACTCAGAACTTTTAAGCTATTCAAAACTTTCTCATCCTAATGTAGTGCTGTGCCAGGGTAATAAGAGCAACATGCCATATGGGGTTTTCCAGAAGATTATCCTCAGCATGTGAAACTCATATAAATTTCCTGTGTCCTCCTTGTTTTAAGATGAGAATCAGAACCGTAGAATTTTTTGCACTCCTGCTTGCCTGCTTGTCTTCCTTAATGTTATGTTAAATCCTAGTTTATTTGCTAAAAAGCCATACGTGACCAAGTTTTTCAGTTGATTACGAGGGCAGGAATACAAGAAGTGAACATTCCATAATATTTAAAGTGAAGCAGCACAATAAAAAACGGAGGTTTGGTTTTTTGTTGTTGTTGTTTTGCTTTTTGTTTTTTTCCGTTAGATCACTGGTTTTTATAAAAGGATATAACTCAGGAACAGCCAGATGGAAGAGATGCATAGGGCCAGGCATGGGGACAGGGCACAGAGCTTTGATGCCCTCTGCAAGGGTACTACGTGTTCACCAACCTGGAAGCTCCTGGGGTTTCTAACTTGCATTTTTCTAGTGTGTGTACTTGAGCCACTCATTTCTGGTTAGGATTGCTCTATTTCTCAGTTTCTTCCAGAGCCATGAGCTGCTCACATGTAGAGGGGCTCTGGAGACAGTAAAAGAAAAGCTGTCCCATGCCTGTCTCTCTCTTCAGCCTTAAGGAATCCGTGCCTGTGATGCCTGTCTGGAGTTAAAGGAGGCAATGTGAGCAAGAGTGTGGCCTAAGACCCTCTTCAGGCTTTTATTCTTCTGGCCTTTGTTGGAGCAAAACAGTTTTGTGTGCTGTAGATATGTTCATTTAGGTCAGCACACTCATTTTACAATTTACGTTTAACGTAGGTTACTTTCCAGTTGTGTATTTTTTCAGTAAGGTATTTGAGTAGGTTACCATTAAGTGGTTCAGGATGCTTCCAGAGATACTGGTGCGTTCGGAGATGAGTGCCTGGCCAGAAACTGGTTCTTAGAGTTGTCATCTGTAGATTGTGGTAATTAAAGTAAGCTGTGTGTAAATGAAGAATTAGAAAATACTCCTGGCTAGTAGTTCAGCTATGCAGCAGGTAAATTTTTTTATTAGCTAAGTTTCTCACCTGGCCTAATTTGCTTTGTCCTTTTCTTTTGTAAATGGGGAGTCTTTCATTTGTACCTAATCCAGAATATCTATTAGGTCAAAAAAGTGAAACTAAGTTTTTAGATTTTATTTATAGGACTCATCTTGCTGGGTGATTTAAATGATATATTTTGTTGGAAATTATTTTAAAAAATAGAATGGAATTTTATCTCATTGTGTTATTGGTAATCCATCAAATAATTAGTGACTACTTTTATTTTTCTATGGCATTTGTATCAGAATTCATCAGTTAATTTTTTTTATTCTTAGTGCGGGAAAAGAGGAAGAGCAACCATTTAAACCATGTAAGTAAACAGTTGAAAAGTTAAGAAATTAATAGTTTGAATTAAAAATATGTCTGCCATGATTCCTAAAAATATGATGGATCCAATACTGTTAGCATGGACCTCTTTTTGGTAGATTTTCTAAATCTCTATTTTCCTAATTATCAAATGTATTCAGGAAAGTCTTTGACTTAGTAGTGCCCATTTTTTAAGGGTTCTGACATTTAAGTTAAATTTCACTAATATGGTTGTAGTATAAAGATCTGCCTTAAATTCTTTTGCCTTATTTTTTTGATCTCATTTTTTAACCAAAGTAATAAAAGTATAACAGGTAAGTTAATTTTTAGCACTGTCCATTGACTTCTTGTCATAGCAGGTGACAGCTTAGCTTCTTCGGTCCACCATGACGTTATTTCCCTCCCTGTGTTCCCTCAACATGTATCAGTTTTTATTAAATCAGAATCAATGTTTACATTACTACGACTCTGCAAATATTGTGCATTGCTGAGCCATATAGTTCTCTGACTGTGCCTCCTCCTTGTACACCCTTCATTCTTCTTCTTAAATATTAATGAAATTGGAGCACTTCTGCACTTCTCTAGGATAACCCAACCCCCCTTTTCCTAGCCAACGTGATCTCACACAGCCAAATGCAGTAAGTAGCTCCCTGCCCGGTCTCCCTGCTTTCACATTCTTCATTTTTTCTGTGGAATTAATTTCCTGACTCTATTCACTTGCCTGTTTTCTAACAGCTATTTTTTTCCCCAAATGTTTTAACATTTGTCACATGCCTATCAAAAATATTTTCCGTCTACTAAGCCACATCTGTTCCATTTTTTTCTTGGAGACACTTTTCCCCAATCTTTTGTCTTCCTACTCCCATATAGACTAGTGTTCCCCTAGGCCTGCTCTATGCCTCTTTTCCTGGGATATCTGTGTGAAGTCATCTGGGATCTCACATAACTCTGCTCTCTTATGTTGGATCCCCTATGTCCTAGATTCTGTTTCCCTCTTGTCTTGTTATACTTCCTTGTTTTACTGGAGCACATTTTCCTGGGAAAAGGGCACATGGGCAGAAAGTTTATAGAGATCTAGCCTCTCTGAAACTCCTTCTATTTGATAAAGTATAGAATTCTCAGCTGAAACTAATTTTTGCCATTCTAAAGACACTTCCCTCTCATCTTCTCATTTACACTGTTGCTCTTAAACCTGTTGACATTGTATGGTACATTGTACATTACCGATTTTAGTCATTTCCCCCCATCCCTTCCTTCTCGGGAACCTTTTAGTACCTTCCCTCTCCCTGGGATTTTGAAATTTCATAATTTGGTTTGGTATAGACCTTTTTTGTGTGTTTCTTTGATATTCTGTTTTTTTCTTCCAGGTTCCTATTATTCGGATGTTGGAAGTCTTAGACTTACCAGATGGCTAACTTTTTTCCCCTCCTGCTTTGCATTTTGTCGTTTTGTCCTGCTTCCTGGAGGTTTCCTTGACTGTGCTCTAATCCTTCTATTGAATATATTGTTTTGTCTACCTTATTTTCAATTTATAGAGTTCTCTTATATCCTGTCATTCTTTTTTTCACTGATGCAATTTCAAGTTTTCATTTGCTCCTGAGTTTTTATCACTCCCATCAATTCCTTCTTCCTGTTTGGTTTTGTTTTTTTTTAAAGCATCCTTATATTTTATTTTATTTATTTATTCTTTGGCTGCATTGGGTCTTGGTTTCTGCACGTGGGCTTTCTCTGGTTGCGGTGAGCTGGGCCTACTCTTTGTTGGGTGCGTGGGCTTCTCATTGCAGTGGCTTCTCTTGTTGCGGAGCACAGGCTCTAGGGCGTGTGGGCTTCAGTAGTTGTGGCTCATGGGCTCTAGAGCGCAGGCTCAGTAGTTGTGGCGCATGGGCTCAGTTGCTCTGTGGTATGTGGGATCTTTCTGGGCCAGGGCTCGAACCCGTGTCCCCTGCATTGGCAGGCGGATTCTTAACCACTGCGCCACCAGGGAAGTCCCATTCCTTCTTCCTGTTTTGATCTCTTACTTGTTGGGGGCTTCCCTCAAACGTGTGATGGTCCTTGGCTGTCTGTTAAGATCTAATTGGAAGCATCACTTGGACAACTCGTTAACTGATGGGCCTCACTGCAAGGATTTGGGGACCACGCCTCTGAACTCTGAGCCTGCCTTGGGTTCTGTAAGACAAACTGGTTTTCTTGTTCCTGTCCTAGTCACTCTCTGTAGGTACCAAGGTTGTGCTTCCTCTGTTCTGCCATGTCAGTTACCACTCCTTTATCTAGTCTTTTCACCTTTCAAACATTAAAAATCATCTGCTGTTTATCCTGTCTTATGTATAGCTTTTTTAAAAAATGCCTTTAATTCGAATGAGATGATATCTGAAAGAAGGGGGAGAGGAAATAGGTTTGTGGTCAGTCTACTCAAACTTAGATTTATTCTTTGAATATAGGTTCTGAGTTTGAAGTTTAATTCAATATAATTAACGATATTAATTCAGACAATATTTTTGATTATACCTATAATTAGAATATTATACTTTTCTACTAAGGCCTGGAGTATGAATTCTATTCAAACCACTCACCCTACCATATTGTCCATTAGTGTGCAACATAGATGGAGTATTACAGACTTTTCAGTTAAAGTCATTGATTCTTAATAAACGTATCCAAAACTTGTGAAAAGGGGGAAGAAAAAAGTGAACTTCAGCTTTATTCTCTTTTTTTTTTTTTTTCATTTATATACTTTTATTTGGGAATGTTTAAATCAATACAGAGAAAACTAAATTTCAGAGACACTGAATATCATTAGTTTGGATATCATTACTTTATTATAAAAGAAACACGGAAATTATTTACAGGATGAAAGATTTCAGAACTTCAGTGGCAGCTTCACGTGATGCCATTGGGGGAACGGGCAGCTTCACGTGATGCCATTTCAATAGTGACTTATTTTAGTCGACATATTTTCCAAGAATGTCACCATCTCTAAATAAGAAATAATCCTTGTCATCTAGAACTACTTTGGTGCCTCCATATTCTGGGAGAAGAACTTTATCTCCAACTTTCACACTAACTGGTTGAATCTCTCCACCCTTTCCTTTAGAGCCTGATCCAACAGCTACTACCATTGCTTGCAATACTTTTCCTTGCGATTTTTCTGGAAGCATAATGCCTCCTTTGGTTACAACTTCGGGTGCACTTCTTTCAACTAATACTCGGTCAAAGAGGGGAAGAAACTTTCTAAATGCCTGTCCTGCCATGACTCGGGTTGCCGCACTTCGTACTCTCGCTCTCTCCAGCTTTATTCTTTTAATGGGTTAAAATCAGAGGCAGTAGGCACAATGGGAAGAGTCATTGGGTGGGGGCAGGATTTCAACAGGTACTTGACCTTTAATGATAAGCTTTGAGGGTTGTTACTTACTAGCCTCCTAGGTATGATTATTTTCTAGTCTTCACCATTAAACCTGAAGTCTACTTTAAGCAACCTTTCCCCTTATAAAGATTGTAAAAGTCCATGTATTTTGTCCTTAGTGCTGAATGAAGATAAATACTCTTCTTCAGTGACCAATTGAAATAATACCTATGAACATTAAACTGTCAGTAGTGTTTTTTGCTACTTGTTTTTTTTTTTTTTGTATTTGCATTTTATACCCTTATGTGTGTCAGTGCAGTTTATTGAGGTTGTGAGCCAGCAATGGTAAGGCTTTAATCATAAAGGACAGTTATCTTAAATTTTCAAGCAAGATGAGAGGAAAGTAATCTGCTGGCAGCTAACATATCTAGGCTTTGCTCAGAGGCTTCAATTCTGCCATCCTTTAGTGAACCCTAGATGCTGGAAAGTTTGAATAGTTTCAGGAGTAGGCCTGTGGAAGTGTTTCTTTTGTAGGATCGAGCCAGTAGACTGTAAGTTGCTGATACATTAAATGAGCCCCCATAGGACTATAGACCACATCTAATTAAAAATTTTAAATGTTTTAGCAGTAATATTTCCAAAGACAAATCAATATACATTCATAATAGAAAAAAAAGTTTTTAATAGAGGAAAACAGGATAAATAGCACCCAAAGCTCTACCAACTAGTCTATATTTTGGTACATTTCCTTACTATTTTTATTCCCCTCATATATATAGATTTTTGGTCAGAATTGACTTTTATTACGTGTAGTGTATGTCATATTATACCCTAATAGTAGTGACCTTAAAAGATAACCTGCTTCGTTTAGAATCAAAGTATTTGAATGAGTGAATTTTCATTTTTCATGCTGTATCTGTTTTTTGAGATTCTAAAATTACACATTAACCAAATAGCTTAAGGACCATATCAGAGTTTTAGTTTAAAACATTTCTAGCTTGAAGGAGAAATTAGTCTTCCAAATAGTGATACTTTTCAAATATGTTACATCTAGAACTTTTTGTTAATAAGGAATAAGTGGCTTTGCATAAAGCATCTGAAACAAGCAAAATGGTGTTTTATATATGCCATTTGGATATTTCTGATTATTGGATACTGGCAATTTTTATTTAAATGCTCTGTATTTTAAAAAGCATCAACTAGATTTTCTCCCTGCCTCACCTTTCATGTATTTGTGGAGGACATTGATGGGAGAGTGTGACAGCATGGTGAAAACTATTTTATATTAATAGGAGGAAGGAAGGCTCATCTGAATTAGTAAACAAACAAAAACCAAAAACAAAACCCAGCTTTAAAATTGTTTGTATTCTGTGGTATTAAAGAATGCTACTCTTCCTTCCAGTGGCTTTCAGTGATTGGGATTTGGTTATTGGCCTTACTTTAAGGAAGAGAGTTGTCCTAACATAGTTTAGGCCATTTTAGTATTTGACTATTGCCATGTTCATGGGCTCTTCACAAATAAATGGATACTTCTAAAGTGTTTTAAAGATAGTTCATTCTCTAGAGGGTCTCAAAAAGTTCTTTGTCACCTATCCAACACCACTGTAGATAAAGTCTCACGAATTTGTATCTTTAGTAAGATTTACCTCCAGTTGTAACTGATCTTAAATAATTTCTCAAACACTTGTTGAATCCTAATTTGTCCCAGATTCTGTGCTCAGTAGCTGGAGGTAGGAGAAGAATCTTCCTAACCTGGAGAAGCTTGTTTACTTAAGAGGGTGGTACTATGCAAGCAGCTGAGACCATGGAACAGTTGGTAAATTAGATGTGTGAGTGTGCAGGAAGTGAGAAGTTTTGTGGTGTGCCTGCTGGCAAAGGGATCCTAGAGGAAGATGGGGTCAAGCTTGCTGGGACAGGAGGAAGAAAAAGGCACTGCAGGCAGAGAGCAGCATGGGTGAGGCAGGAGTGTCAAATAACACGTAGAACAGAAGTAGTACAATTTTGAAATGAATGGCAAGTATTCTCTGAGGTTCTCACTTGAGTAATGTAATGGCAGTCTTACTTAAACATGAAGTGAGAAGTTAAATTCTCAGAGTTGTTTTATCCGTTTTTTTTGGATGCGAGAGAATCTTTAAGCAGTACCTATTTGTCCTCCAGATAAGGAAGTTGAGGCCCAGAGAGACTTACGGCCCCCAGCTTTTTAGTGATAGAGCAGCCCTGGCATGCCCAGCCTCTGATTCGAAAACGCTTGTCTCGTCACACTGTCTCCTGAACGAGTACATTTGTTATCGGCGTGCATTGACTGCAGTGAAATGCTCCGACATCGGTATTACAGAAAGCATGACGTTTTATTGTAGTAAATGAATAGAAATGGGAAATCTCAGCTGCATTTCATTGCTTAAGGAAAAAACCCTGAAATCTTATTCTAAACTTTTTACATTATTATAAAGGTAATTTATAATAGGCGCTTGCCAGGTTTGATTATAGGTACTATATCAAGGCAGCATTTTATAACCCATTTCTCAAAGCTCGTCTGTGGAAGTCAGAGTATAGAGGTTTCCCATAGAGCTGCACATGATATCACACTCAGGCAGTTCATGGAGTGTAAGAAAAATCTTAATGCTTTATCGTTTGACATTTTAACCAAGGAAAAAAACACACTTTATAGGTTTAACTTACTGTGACATTTTCTTCTATTTCCCTTCCCCTTCAGGTATCTCCAGGGCAGCTTACTAAAAAGTATAGCTCATGCTCAACGATATTTCTAGATGACAGCACAATCAGCCGTCCTAATCTTAGAACCACAGTAAAATGGTGAGTACAAGTAGGTTGCCAAGGGCTGAGTGACAGACCCCCTTATCGCTAAAAGCATCCTAGCCATACATAATTTCATTCATTTGAATTGTCCTTTTCAGTGATCAGGTTAAAAAACTGGTGTCAACTATACATTGATTTCAAGGACCTAAATATGAATTTTCAGTTTCCATTTTAATCTTAGAGCGCATGATAGAAGGGAAAGCCAGTTAGCAAATAAGAAATCCCAGAAAAAGTATAAATCTTTATTTGACGCATTTCTGTTGTTAAGCCATTGTTGAACATAATGAGAAAGAGAGGTACTTTTTATTGGCTATTTCTAGAAAAAATTATTTCTTTATGAGTTGTAGTCCTCAAACAATGTATACTACTTTGGAAGCTACTCTTAGAAGAAGGAACAGCTTGTCCCCTACTGGCACCAAAGCGAATCTGCATTTAAATTTAATTGGATTTTGTCAGATTTATCCCACTGTGCATTTTTTTTTTTCCTGCACTATTTCTGTATGAAATTTTACTTCTCCTTCCTGTCCCCCAAAGAGGGGGAGAATATATCAAACCAGTCTTAAGAAATACACACTCAAGCTTAATTTCTGTGTAGACGAAATTTGTTCAACTGAGGTTTTAACTTAATAGACACATTTAATTTTTGTTTACATATATAAATATATCTCCAACACACTGTATCAATCACAGCAGAGAACAATAAAAGAGGTGAGGTTTCGGAAACATGGCTGTCGTCAGGCTTATACTTAAGGAGACACGAACAGTGTCATGATGATGGAAACTATTCTTTAATTTCTGGGAGCACCTCATAGTCCACAATTGGAGATGCACTTTCAAAACACCCTAATGATGAACCTTTCAAGCTTATTTAAGAGAGAAAAACCAAACGGGATGCAGAGCTTCTTGCCTCCTCCCTCGCGGTTGTCCACGAAACATTAACATCTCCTTAGGATATGAATGTTGATTTTCCAGAACACAGTTTGGGAAATGCTATTTGAAAATATTAATGTCCTTATCCTTAATTTTATTTGTTGTCTTAATTTTAAAAGCTAATTATATTTTTAATTGGTTTTTAATGTGCCAGCTTTTTTTTTAGCTATTTAAATTATCAGTAACTTCTACTTTAATTAAAGACAGCAAGTTCACAGTCATAATAATGTAACTTTCCTCTCTTGCTTACAATAATAGTTGAAGTCAAATCATGTTTCAGCAAAAACTGAGCCCCATCTCTAAAGTCCTGAGTTTGGGCACTTATCACATCATCACTGAATGTTTTTATTCAGCCAAGACACTGAATCTGTGGGTACAAAAACCACTCTACTTTGGCTAGAGTCGCAGCTTCTTTTGAATTCAAAAGAGTCTGATGTCCAGTATATAATTCAAAAGTACCTTTGAAGGTTAACCTTGCTCAGGGACTTCCCTGGTGGTGTAGTGGTTAAGAATCTGCCTGCCAACGCAGGGGACACAGGTTCGAGCCCTGGTCTGGGAAGATCCCACATGCCGCAGAGCAATTAAACCCGTGCGCCACAACTACTGAGCCTGTGCCGTAGAGCCCGCGAGCCACAGCTCCTGAGCCCGTGTGCCACAACTACTGAAGCCCACGCACCTAGAGCCCGTGCTGTGCAACAAGAGAAGCCACCACAGTGAGAAGGCCGCGCACCACGACAAAGAGCAGCCCCCGCTCTTGGCAACTAGAGAAAGCCCGCGCGCAGTAACAAAGACCCCATGCAGCCAAAAATAAGTAAAATTAAATAAAATTAAAAAAAAAAAAAAAAGATTAACCTTGCTCAGACAAGTAGGTGTCATCCTTTTTTTTTCCCGACCTAGTCTAATTTTTGGAAGTACAGTAAATTTTAATTTGCTCTCATGAAGTTTTAAAAATGATCATTCATCACATTCATTATTGGTGAAATAAAGGTTTACTGAGAAAATTAATAGGGCCAATTGGCTTTTAGGAATGATTTTGAAAATGTTTATCATGGGGTTAGTTTTCAGTGGGGTAGTTGTTCTCAGTGGGGTAGGTGAGCCTTATTAGAATCACTTATGCAACTTTTCAAGATATATGTTTCTGGATGCACAAAGTCCACCCGCCTGCCCCCGCCTCCAAGACACAGTGTCTGTGTGTCTGTCTGTCTGTCTGTCTGTCTCTCTCTCACCCACGCACACACACCTTTTGACAAGATGGGGAATGATGTGAAGCATGATTATATGGACAAAAGCATCCCGAGTGATTCTCCGATCTTAACCCTAACTCATTCATCCCTAAACTTTGCTGCACGCTGCAGTCATCTGGGAATCTTTAAAAACAGTCCTGATGCCCAAGTCATACCCAGTGCCGGTTAAATCAGAACATCTTGAAGCAGAAGCCAGGCAGTTTTTAAAGCTTCTCAGATGATCCCAGTGTGCAGCTGAGCTTGGGAGCCACTATTTGGTTAGAGGGCAGGAGAAAGAGAACTGCTTCTGATAATTAGTGGGACCTTAGGTAAGTCAGTTTTAAGCCTTGGTTCCCTTCTCTGTAAAATGGGTTGTTTAATTAAATGTCATCTACGGTTCAGTGGTCCTTTCCATCATAAAACTTCTAATGCTGTGATTTTAAAATCAATTTGAAGATGAAACTTTGAAGCACTATAGAAGTGTCCATCTTTGATGCTAACGGTGTTACAGGCCTTTATACAAGTGCTAAGATTCTATAGACCTATTATAAAATTCAGATTTGCCTTCCCTCAATTATTTTGAGTTTCATTTTAGACACTGAGAACAAAGGGGAGCATATAACTTAACCAGAGAACCCCTTTGTTGCCTAATATACAACAGCTGTGAATAACTTAGGAATATAGTAACTTAAAAAAGACTACCTAAGGACTTGTATCTATCTGTTCGTTAATACTTTATTTGAAATAATTTGGAAATACCTGTCATTAATAGTATACTGTGTAGTATTATGCTGTATTATTAGCACTGCTTATTTCAGGATAGCTAGACCTATCATCAGTTTTGTGGCTATAAAATTTTGCTATTAAATTTTCTAATAATTATGTAAAAGTGATTTTAAATCATTTTGGTATAGAGCACTTTTATTATTTACTTTTAGGGAAATAATGGAAAACGGATGGGTAGGTGGATAGCGAACTAAATCAACTGAAATTCAGGGGCTAACAGAAAAACCACACACACACACACACCCCCACACACACAAACTACTATATGGCTTAAATTTAAGCATGTGTATAGATAGATAGAACTTGTACAGGACAGAAGGTTTTGTGGGTAGAAGGACAAATGACAGGGGAAATATGTAATAATTTATATATTATAATAATCAACCAAAACATGCCTTCTAACAGCATATCTAGCATTTTGGGTCTCCTAATTTTGCTAAAAGCTGAAGAACCTAAAACAAGGGGGAAAGCACCCATGTGGTACTGTTCTGAATTCGAGGATTTCGGGGCCACTGGGCCTCTGGAAGGTCTTCCCTCCTTGCTAACCCCTTTTTAAAAATGTCTTCAGGCCTGATATGATAAAAATCAGTTATTACAATGTATTTTTTTTTCCTCCACAGTATGACCTTAGCAATATATAACCACATAAAGAACAGGTGAGCTCTTTTAAAACCTATCTTGTTATTCCAGCTAATTAATTTACAAGGTATCAAGTTTAGTGTTAGGTAATAACTATAGGTGTTACTGGCATAAGCTTTTATTATTCGAGTGCTTTTATTACAATATAGAAGTGAATCATTTATTTTTATCTTAGGACCCTTAATTCTTAGGTTACTGAGCATCCCAAAGAGTATTTGTTTATATGGGTTATACTGATAATTTACTGTATTAGAAATTGAAATTGAGAATTTAAAAAATTAAATCCATTGTATGTTCAAACAGGGTTTGCCTTAGCACTATTGAAATTTTGAGCTAGATAATGCTTTGTTGTGGGGTGTCGTCCTGTGTGTTATAGGATATATAGCAGCACCCTTGGCCTCTACTCACTAGATGCCAGTAGCACCTTCTTCCCTCCACATTACGACAACCAAAACTGTCTCCAGCCATGGCCAGAAGTCCCCTGGGGGACGAAATCACCCCTGATTGGGAACCCCAGTGTTTAACATAAGTCATTTTTTTTTTAATGAAAAATAACTATTTTCCACAACAAAAAATATTGAGAGAAAAGTATCTCCTTAATAGAAGACAGCTGATTCTCATATCTATTCTGTCTTCAGTCATTTGTTTTGAAGAAACAATATGAAGAAGATCCAGCTGCTTGCAGATATATAGTTGGAAAAAGATGTATTTTTAAAGCCTTCAGATAATTTGGTATATTCTTTGATACTCTACCAAAAGTCTGCATGTGCTAGTTTCTTAAATTAGTTAAAATGGAATTCTAAGTCATATCAATGAACTTGTAATAAATACTATGTTAAATTAATACCCATTGATCTGTCATGCATACTGAGTAGATCTTTTTACCTGTACCTGACTTTATAATATTATACATTGGTCATTTGGAAAGTATTGGTTCACATTTCTTTAGACAGTGTCAAAAACTCACTTTTGTTAGTATCACCACCAGTCTTACCAGAAAAGTCTTTTAAGTGTTGAGAAGTTGTCAAGTTCACAATAGAAGGTAGAAGTTTTCCAAAAATCCTGATATTTTTAGCTTGATGGCTTGAATTTTGTCATTGGCAACAAATAACTTTAGAGTTATTTTCCTTGAAGTGACAGGCTCACTTTGTTCATTTGTGAAAGAATGACTGTGTCAGTTGTACATTCAAATAACGATGGTGTTCGATGAAAAAAGTGTTTCAAATAAAGATGGTGTTCTATGAAAAAAATGACTTACCGCCAAGTCACAAGTGCTTTTCCTTAACACAGCCATATTTCAGTATGTAAAAGTGCTTAATGCATACTTTCCACTTATTCAGAATATTAAAAAGAAGGACCAAGGTTTAAGAACACTATTAATTTTTACTCTTTTATCAAGGATGTTCTTAAAGCAGATTTTTAACTGCAAGTGGCAGTGAATAATTGAATGACTTCTAATTCAGTTTGGTACCACTGCCTTGATTCATGCTCAGAAACCAGCAGTTTTACCCACTTTTGCTTTTATACATCCATAGCAAATGTCACACAATGTGAAGGGCAGGTAGTGTCTTAGTATTCTTATAAAAGCAGTTTTGACCTCTTGGGCCTCCTGAAGGAGGGGATAGGGGAGAATCCCAGAGGCCTGCAGACCACATTTAGAGAACCGCTGTTCAAATGAGCGCAGTGTATTAGTGTGGTGAAATTTTAAATTAAAAAGCCTGGTTTCTTTTAAAATAAAAAGACAATTACATTTTTAACTCAAACTATTTAAAAGAGACAAGAAGAAATACACAATCAGAATATAAAGAACTAAAGAGAAAAAAACGGGAAAAAACCATGAATCTCATATTCACATTGATTGAAGTTAGAAGAATTTATTGCCCACCACCACTGCTTTATAAAATGTTCTTGCATATTCCAGTGTGAGGTTAGAGGAGTGAAAATATATTGGTTTACTAGCATTGCCTGTTAGGGAGGGTCAGTGCTTATAGAGGCAACTCTGGCTGGTTGTTGTAGAAAAGATTTCACGGAACTTGATGTGCTGAGTAAAAATAGGTCAGGAAACCTTTCTAAGGGTGGAATCCAGGAGAAGAATTTATAAAACTGTTTGCTTTGTTGAAGGTTAAGCTTCCTCTACCCCTCTCTCTACTCCTAGCAGATATTTTACTAAGATAGTAACTCCTGAATTAATTTTTTAAATGCACATTCTTATTTTATAGAGATGCAGATAGATCCTTGGATATTTTTGATGAGAGATTACATCCACTCACAGTGAGTGTCAGTTTTATTGAAGTGGTATTTTTCTCTTATACAGTTGTGTTTATTTCATGCTGATTTGCTTTGAAATTAATTACTAGAAGAAAATTACTTCCTCCAGCTCGAAGTCAAATTCATCTTCCTTTAAGTCTTCTTCCCCACGCCATGTTGTGTCTAGTCATTTTCCCGAAGGCGTGTTGTATAAGGGGTTGATGGATATGAACCGAGTTGCACTTTGTATGAATAGTGAGCAGGTAAGTAAACATACCCAAGTAACAGAAAATGTATCTTTTTAAAGGATGATTTTCCATAGCATCAAACAATATAAATATTTGTAAATAAACCTAATATGATAAGGCCTCTAAGAAGAAAATTAGAAAACTGTTTAAATTTTAAACGAATTAAAATGACAAAGTTTTAAAATTCACTTCTTCGGGTGCTCTGTAGCCACACGTGGCTGGCGACTGCTGTACAGGACAGCACATTCTTAGAGCCTTATGGTTACAGGACACTGGGAATGTGTTTTCAAAGTTGATTACAGAAAAGTATGACATATGGTGATCAGCAAGACTTTTGAGCCTAAAAATATTGGGTTGGCCAAAAAGTTTGTTTGGTTAGTGAATATATTGTTCAATAAAATGCTTGGTGAAAATGAAAACTGTGTCGTTTATTTTTACTTAAAACCAAATGAACTTTTTGGCCAACCCAATAGTTTACATTTGGTTAGAATTCTGTGGGGAGGAACGTGGAAATACATAAATTTTCTGCGGTTGTGCCTGTATTTTTCTTTAATGAATGGTGGTGAGTACTGGATCACTGTGGTATTTTAGGATCCCATTGTTTATATTTAAAAGACTACAAGACATGTCACCCAACCAAAATTATTTTAAGGGGCACGTGGGCCCAAGTGTGAAGACTGCTATCTTAAGGGTACTTTTAAGTATTTTTCTTCCATGGATACTTAAATTGCATTTTTTCTCCTTTCAGCGAGAAAAGCTTCCAGAGGAATACTTCGAGCACGATCCTGAACACGAAGTCATTTACAGATTTGTTCATACTCTTTGTAGTGCCGCACTGCTAACTGCTGACTGTGCAATAGTAACTTGGGTAAGATATTTTTTCTTTCATAAAGCATCTGTAGAAATTTCTGTCTTGTACACATGGTATGGTCCTGTTTTTCCCAAATGAAAGTAGGTTCCTGAAATGATCATTAGAACTTTATTAAGAGAAACCTATCAAAAGAAAGTAAAGTATACACATTTGAGCTTTAATAATCATTATGATTTACAATGTTGCCATTGCTTTTCTCATCACAAAACAATTGCTATTAAAGGCAGCAGGAGAGATTTCTGGTTTCTCCTTCCACACCTGAGGGGACACATGCACGCACAGTGCACACACGCACACACAGACGGCGCATGTTGTGGCGCTAGGGCGGGGCCATAACTGAACGCTCTGGTCCACAGGCAGAAACAGGTGCCGGGTAGTTTGAAGCTGAGTCCCAGACTGTACTGCCTAGGCAGTTCTGATGTGTGTCCTGATTGAGAACTACTGCCCTCAGTTCTCTGTTCCTTGGGTAATGGATAATGGTGTTAACCATCCCTGCTGTCCTCTTATTGCCTGCATGTGAAGTTGCCCAGGACTAGGGTGCCAGTAGGACTTCAGAAGGCTTTCCTCTAGTTAGCCTGCTAAGCTACAGCTGTGTAAGGACCTTTTTGTCATCCATTCCTAATTCCTATGGTAAGATCTTATCATTTGAATACTAAATCATATTCAAGTGAGAGGTAGCTGGGATTGTTTTACTCCTCCCTATAGCAAACCTGTAGGGGGGAAGTCAGCTGCGTGGTCTGCAGGGAAGGAATACTTAGGCCCCTCACTGCCGGCGCCTGTCAAGGCAGAACTGAGGACGGGAGGCTTGTCCTTTTGAAGAGAGACCCCTCAGCGGGTACTGGATCAGACACAGGCCTTTTCTTGGAGCTACAGGCCACTTGGAGTGCTTAGCACATGCTTGAGAGAGGCAGGAATGGTGCTTGCATATGGAGAGCTAGGAACTGCAGGAAGGAGAGTATTTGGGTTGGAAGAGGGGCATTTCTTTGTAGACAAGTTAAGCTTGATGTACCTGCGAGACAGCAGAATGGCAGTGTCTAGTAATCATTTGAATATATGGGATTGGAGCATGAATCTGAGCTAGAGGGAGGGAATTAAGTGTAGCTGTTCAAATGCAGAGAAAGTATGTAAAATAAAAAGTGGGTAGAAGATAGATCTGTAGGGACTGTCAGCACTTAAGGGACAGACCCCCAGAGGAGTGGCTACAGTGGTAGGAAACCCAGCAGAGAACCCTAAGAGACACCAGGAGAGGTTCAAGAAGGAGAGTACGCTAAATGCTACCAAGAAGTTGCTCATGTCATAAATACCATGTCACTGAATACCTACTCTGTGTCACTTTTCTACATGTGGGGGGTGGAGGAGAGAACAAGTTGGATAAATAAAGTTCTTGCCTTTATGGAGCAAGTGTGGAAGACGTAAATTTTTTTTTTTTTTTTTTTTTTTATCGGAGTACAGTTGATTTACAGTGTCGTGTTAGTTTCAGGTGTATAGCAAAGTATAAGTGTTTTTTTTTAATGAGTGTTTTTTAAAAGATGACTATTTCAAGTAGTGGTAAAAACCATGAAGAGAAAGCAAGGTAAAGGGATAAAGTGATTAGAGGGGCTTACTAGAAAGCTCAGGAAGAGCCTCTTTAAAGAGGTAATGTTTGAACCCAGGACCTGGCTGAACTGAGGAAGATCAGGTACGCTGGCATTACGGGCAGAGGGGACAAGTGCAAGGCTCTGAGACAGGAACTTGTTCTGTGTGTTCAAGGGAAAGCAAGGTGGCCATTGTGATCCGAGCGGGGAATGAGGGAAAGAGCATAGGTGATGAGGTCACGGAAGGACAAGGCCGTACCGCACAGGGCCTCGTAACTTGCAGGCCACGGGAAGAAGGTACTTGTTTGATGGGAAACCTCTGGCAGATCTGGAGCAGGCGCATAAAGTACTCTTAATTTAAGAGGCTCTCCTGGCTGCTTTGGGGAGAACAGACTGTAGTCTGTTGGGAGGCAGAGAAGTTAGGCAGTGGCAGCGATACAAGTCAGAAGTGACAGACAGAAAAGCGGTCAGGGTACCAGTGAAGGTAGAGATAACAAGAAGTTCTAACAGATTGGAGCAGGATACACTCAAGTGCAGGTGTTTGGTCTCAGCGACTGGGCGTGTGGCAGTGCTCTTTCATTTATGAGGGAAGGCCTGGGGAGTGGAGCTCTGGGACGAAGAGCTCTGGGTGGTTTGTGTGAAGGCACCGGTGACCACGGCAAGGGTAGTCTCTGTAGAGTGGTAGCAGCAGGAGGCTGACTGAAGTGGGTTAAGGAGAGGATGGGAGATGAGGAGCTGGCCTCAGCCCTGAGGACGCCGTCGAGGGGCAGTGGGGGACAGGCTGGGGACATGGAAGCATTCACACGGGAGGAAGCCTCTGACAGAGAGGGAGAAGCTGTTCCAAAAGAGACTAACTGTGGGCACAGTGCTCTGCAGAAGCGAGGTGGGATCAACGTCACTCGCAGGAGAGCGAGCTTCAGTGAAAAGAAAGACGTCTCGCTTCCTCCGAGACAGGAGGGCAAGTGGGGTAAATGAATGTCGGCACGTGTACCAAGTTTGCCAGTACAAAGGTGAGAGGAAGTTGAGAGATTGCCAGTGTCGTTTCAGTGCCTCTGATTAGTCCCATAAAGTAGAGAGTTGAACCTTGCGGGGAGAGTCGTTCTTAGGGTACTAGAGAGTGCTGAGTTCTTTGGGGAATGGGAGCCGAATTTCACTAAGGACATATAATCTCAATACCCGTGTTTGAAAACACAGTAGAGTTTGGAGGGCATGGGCGAATCTGAGCTGTCAATCTGATAACCCTTCAGAGAGTAAACAGACTCTTTAAAACTGGACATTTTTCTTTTTGTCAAATGGCATATACACTCTTCTACAGAGGTAACAACAAATCACAGCTTACCTCTCAAATCTTTGCTCAGCTGTTAACTCCATCCAGTTCTTTGTAGGGTAGACATTTGATACATGTAAAAGAAACCATGAAATCATCTCACAAACCGGCAGGTTTAGAGGAGCCCCAGGGATACAGACACAGGCAGGTCTTCCCACCTTAAAACCAAAAGAATTGACTAAGCTGCAGATTATGTAAGACAGAAATGAATAATGAAATGATAATGGAGATGTGAAAAATTGGGGATATGAAAAGGACTACCCTTTGTATGCATGTGTGTCCCTGAAAAAGGCACTCAAATATGGGAATACTTGACAGCTGCAAAGCCCCTCTGTACTGCCTGTCCTGCTGTGCCACGCAGCAGCCACTGGGAGGCTCTCTTGACCACCAGTTTTTATCTTCAAGTTCATGCCACAAAAGGACTGGTGACTCTGAAGAGAAGGTAAAGATGTGCTCAGTCTTACCAGAATTTTACACACTCAAGCGTTATGTAAAATCGCCATGCAACCACCACCAGTCTTGTAGTTAACATTGCACGTGATAGGCACTCAAGCATTTACTGAACAGTTGAAGTCGACACTGGGCTGTGTGTGCTGCCCTTGACAAGTGGGAAGGTAATAATACAATGCGTGTCTTTAGAATGCCCTTTGCTGAGAGGTCCTTTCATTCCTGTGACCAAAATTGGGTTGGAAATTCACACGGGCAGAGTAGAAATATCAGACTAACAGAAATATCTGACTTACAACTGTGACCTGGCCTCTGGCCTTGGCTTGGCTGAGCAAAGTCTTTGTAGAACCTAGGAATAAAAGGGGTGTCAAAAAGAGATGAAATCTGTCATTCCTAACAATTCTTATCACAGCACTTAAACTGAACTAAAATCAAAGATCAGTGCTCTACTTTTGCAGATTTACTTAGAAAGGCTTTTAACTTATGCTGAGATCGACATTTGCCCCACTAACTGGAAAAGAATTGTTTTGGGAGCCATTCTTCTTGCCTCGGAGCTTTGGGGCGATGACACTGTACAGAATGTGGACTACAGACAGATCCTCAAGGACGTTACAGTTGAGGACATGTGAGTTTGTAAGGTTACCGTGAACTTTCTAACCATTTTCCGATACCTCATTTGCTCTCATAAAGTTTGCATTTTTAAGAAATGTTACATTTTAAGAAAGGTTACCTTGTGCAGAGAGCTGAAATAGACATAAAATGACAGACTTCTTTCTATCTAGCTGTAGTATAACAATTTGTATTTCCCCTCATTAATTGGTAGGTCTTGATGTGTTATTGTTGTAATATTCTGCTTGATAAATTGAAATTATTTTTCTGGTGGTTTTTGCCAAACATTTTACAAGCTCACTACCAGAACAACATGGTACAGTCAGTAACTTGACAGCTTTCTTAAAGCTGTCTACCAGGTCCAGTCCATTTTTAAGGGGCACATGCCTGGTCTTTGAAGCAAGTGGCCACTGTTAAGGTCTTAGGGCCTCTAGACTACTGACAGGTTATAATTTCAACCTGAGTCACACATTGTGTATTTGCTTTTGCTGGTCTTTTTCTCCTTTTTATCTGAGGTTCTGTTGTTACAGAAACTATGATGTACAGGTAGCCACATATAAAGGTTTCAGATCCCTGTGTTCCTGTCTCCTCCCCTAAAGTCTGCTGAGTTAGGAAACACCTACCTCTCAGGTAGTCCGGGAAGCAACCCTGGGGCCTCCCCCAGGGCACTCAGCAAACACAGCGGCACTTTGTGGGGCCTTGAGTTAACCAGGCAGGTTCTCCTCACAGATGGCACGCTCACATTGGCATGAAACGCCAGGCTTCCAGTCTGGCTCTGGTGAAGGGCCCCAAGGGTGGGAAGCAGGATGAGCCAGAGAGGTAATTCCAGCAGACTCTCGAAGTGCCCGCTTGACAGTGAACCTGTCTTTGTGGGTGGCATTCAGGAAAATGGGAAAGGACACCTCTTGATTATATTGGACAGCAGAGGCCGATCAAGATGGCAGGCAGGGGCAAGAGTTGGTTTTTGTTACCTTTGCCCCTTACTCTAGATAATTCACAATTACCAAAGTGCATATTTACAGCTGAAGCGAGGAAAGTTGTGACTAAGAGAAGGGACCAGTGACTGTCAGTAGCTGTCAAAGTGGCTTTTGGTGAAAATGCCCAGTTTGGTGATCATGTAAACCAGGTGGTCATCGTGATATTGCTGGTAGCAATCTTAGCAAACAGTGTAACAGCAGATAAGGAATTTGAAATGAATAGAAGTACTTTTGGAAGTTGCAGAAACTAAAGTGACGTTGACCAACACTATCATCAGTCTTTAAACTGGTCCCTTGAAGGAAGGAAAATTTGTAATCGTGAACACCATCCCTGCCATGATGGCAGCTGAAATTTTCTCAGAATCTGCAACTGAGCTGACTGGGGCTCTGGTTCCAGGTACAACATCCGAGAACATGCAGGGAAACGTGTGGGTGTTCATAGACATTGAGCCCAGGAGCATTGGCGGCACTGTCCAGCTATGAAGAAACTAATTCTAAACGCTTTTCTGTGTAGAACGGAGAATCACCAGGAGTTATGTTTATAATAGGCTGCTTTTGTTTATGATCTTTGGGAGTTGGAAAGCATTACAACAAAGTGTTTAATACACATTTGTTTCATCCCTCTGCTGTTGACTACTATTTGTAATGGTCTCATTTTGAGTCTGAATTGAAAAATTGCTGTCTATCAGCTTTTCCTTAAAACTTTCTAACATCTCTGTGTCTTGTTAAATATATATTTCCCTTCAAAAGAGTAAGTTAAACTGAGCAGCTGCTGTTCAGACAGTTTGCTGCGCCTGTAAGTGGTAGGCTCTTCAGCCACCTAGCCATTTAAAAACAGCAAAAAACACAGAAGATGCATATTCTGTAGGCATAATGCTTTTCTTCAGTGATTAAAGCTCTATGAATAGACATGTTAATCCTATGAAGTACTGTATTTCCACACAATTAAAATGTATTAGTGGAGAAAATATAAAAGGGATAGTGAAGTGCATTTATTCCTGTAGTAAATTAAGTCCTGATTAGCTGATTATCAAAACATTATCTGGTTTACATTTCTATAGACTTCTGGCCGTATGAACAGGAAATGAATTTTGGAAGTAGGTTCAGTTAGGTTTAAAGTTCAACAAATGAGAAACCTCATTTCTGCTCATACTCTGCTCTCCATACAGGAGAACATGGAGCATTTGTTGATTTATCCAATGGATAAAATGTTAACACTTTAAAACCAGGAAACCAAATGTATTGTCAAATAAGCCACTTGCATGTTTGTTTGGGTATTTATCATTATTATATAATCAACTCTCTAAAGTGATTGCTGTGGAAAGTGGTAAGATTTACTCTAATTTTATATTTATTTACTTAAACATTTGGCAAGCAAATGGCTGGATGTGGTCATAGAGCAGAAGCCTGCTCCCAGCACTCTACTTTCCCACTTCATTGAATTCGCCCTCTGTGGGCGTGTGCAGTCTGTCCTGGCAAGGGGCGGTAGGTCTGAACATTCTGGGCTGCTCTCCTAACACCGGGGGAAACAACTGCTCTATCAGAGGTCGTATCGTAAAGTGGGTTTAGTCTAGCTGAGACATAATCTTACTGCCTTCCTAAGCTTAAAAAGTGCATCCTGTCCTGTCATGGTGACGACAACTCACCCTAGTAAGGTTTTAAGGTGAACAAAAACTTGCATTATGCCCTTTGACACAGCCCCATGCACGGGGTGGGGGTGGGGGGATTCCCTTTCCCATCGAATGTAGCTTATTTATTTATTTACTTGAGATGAATCCTTGTTGCCTCAAGAGTTTTCCCCCCTCAGAGATAATAGCAGTGGCTCTCGATGGATCCATTTTGTTGCCGTGGTGATGTGCCCACTCCTTTTGTTGGCTCGTCTCTACTTCAGTAAGCCCCTTCCTGTCATCAGCCCGGTGAAAATGTCTGCAAGTTCTTCAGAGCTAATAAACAGCATACATCATTCCTTTCATCTGATCACTATAGCGGGGCCTTGTGAGTGAGTGTGGAGCATGAATCGTACAGCTGCACTAATGGAACTCTGAAGAATGAGCCCCTGAGTCAGCAGCATGAGTGCATAAGAGGGCCATAACCTCTTCCCCCTTGTCCCAGACTCAAAGTGCTGGGACGCAGAAAGGACCACAAATAGCTGTACCTTGTTTGAACATTAGGGTATTAATCCAGCTGGGTAGCCATTATTTGTTTCAAAACAGTATTTAGAGCCATCCTAGTAGCTCAGAATGGTATTTTTGAAGATAGCCCAGTTGACTAAAATTGTCCTGTGTTGGTTTTGTCTTCTCCTCCTCCCCCAGGAATGAGATGGAAAGGCACTTCCTGGAGCTACTTCAGTTGAATAATATTCATGTTCCTTTCAGAGTGTATGCCAAATACTACTTTGACCTTCGCTCCTTAGCAGATGACAACAACCTGAATGTTCTATTCACTCCTCTTAGCAAAGAAAGAGCACAGAACTTACAGGTAAGGCTGTGAAATCACTAACTGGGGTTTTCTGTCAGCCACCGAAGCCACATCTGTAGCTAAATTATATTAAGCAGTGATTAGGAAAATGGAAAGCTGTTAACAGTTTGAAGAGCTTATTGACCCGTTGGCATCATATTTCCTGTGTCTTTTATGGTTTATACAGGGATCCCACATTATAAAAAAAAAAATTGTCTCTTCTGTAACCATAATTCAGAATACTTTAAATCATATTTAATCTGTTCTTAATGGTTTTCCATTTGAACCTCTACACTTACATATAACCATACATGAATAATTTCTTAAAATTGTATCCCTAATCATATGTACCTACATAATCTACTTACCACTCTTAACTGTCTTTTTTTTTTTTTAATAATTGATGTTTTGGACTATTTCTACTGTCTTGATATTTTTAATAAATAAAGAAATGTATTTATTTATTTATGGCTGCATTGGGTCTTCGCTGCTGCACGCGGGCTTTCTCTAGCTGCGGCGGGCGGGGGCTGCTCTTCATTGCGGTGCGCAGGCTTCTCATTGCAGTGGCTGCCCTTGTTGCAGAGCACGGGCTCTAGAGCGCAGGGTCAGTAGTTGTGGCGCACGGGCTTAGTTGCTCCTCGGCATGTGGGATCTTCCCGGACCAGGGCTCAAACCCGTGTCCCCTGCATTGGCAGGCGGATTCTTAACCACTGCGCCACCAGGGAATTCCCTCTTAACTGTTTTTTACTCAGCTTGCAGTTCATGTGTGTGTGTGTGTGTGTGTGTGTGTGTGTGTGTGTGTGTATGTGTATCACAGTTCAGTCCCATGAGTTTATTAGACAAAGCATCCGTGGCTAACCTGAGAGACCTATACTTGGAAGGTATAATGTGGATTCAGATACTGGCTGTAGAAAGTACATGAGTTTTTAATATAAATGGTAACGTACATGGAACAAAGTAATACTTATGGCTTATGATTTTTGGTGGGTATACAGCAAAATTCACAACTGAAATGAACACATTTAAAATTGATACTTTCTGTGGTACCTTGGTGGTACTTTAGAATAAGATGTTTTTCTACCATAATTTATGTGCAAGTGAAATAGCACCTTTCAGAGCTTGTCATTAGACCTCTCCTACCTTCAGCACATACCTACCTGATTAAAATTTTCTTAGAGTATGTAATAACTAATGAAAACTGAATAGAAGTTGAATAGCTGAGTAAACACTGATTTTGCCCAAGTGTATGTCCATTACGTTTAAGGATCACGCGTGTAGGTAACAGATGATATTGCTATTAGGAGCCTATCATTAGGAACCCAATTTTTAAGTAACTCTAAGTTATTAGGGCAAGTTACCCCTTGCCCCAGCAATCTAATCATAGCCCTTAAAGGTTATTACCTTAGGGAATTGTCAGTTAGTGTAGATATCAGCTATCCAAAGTAGCAGTAACTATGAACTATCTAAACGAATGTAGATGTGTGGCTTATCAATGATGCTTTTTTTGTTTTTTTAAGGTCCGAACATTTTTTTTTCCCCCTAATTATACCTATGTTCTACCTGATTGACTCTCCTAGGCCATTTCCAGATTGTGTGACGACGAATACAAAGACGTGTGTAGAGCTGCTATGAGAAGGTCTTTCAGCGCTGATCATTTCATTGGTATTCGGCGCTCCAATGCCATCCTCTCTTAAGGGAGAAGTGAGGGGTTGTAACATCATAAACCCCTCGAAACAAGGACTGGAGAAGTATCACCTCTCCTGCTCAGAAACCAGCAAAGTTAGTATTTTCACCTTAAAGAAAGACATTGAATTCAAGAGACTCATGGACAAGCGAAGATTATGCTCATAGGAAAGAACGGGACCTCGTCAATGTAACACGCTCTTCTGTCCTTTTTATTGTAAACAGAGTTACAAAAACCACTCCAAAGCTAAAAGCTCCCAATCCATGCACAGATATCTGCTCCCAATCCACACACAGATATCTGATAGCTGTAAACTATGTGAGGTTTTTTAATTAATAGCTTAAATTTTTAGACTTTAAAGACACTAACTATATAACTTCTATGTTTTTCTTGACTCACTGTCCCATAATGCTGCATATTCCTTTAGAATCAGTGCAGTATTACCATCAAAAAATGGGACTCCAAAAAAAAAAGAAAAAAACAAAAAAAAAACAAAAAAACAAAAAAAAACAAAAAAAGAAAAAAAAACAAAAAAAAACAAAAAAAACAAAAAAAACAAAAAAAGAAAAAAAAACAAAAAAAACAAAAAAAAAGAAAAAAAAACAAAAAAAAAAGAAAAAAAAAAAACAAAAAAAAAAGAAAAAAAAAAAAAAAAATCATAGGACTCCTAACAACTCATAAAGCCAAACTTCGGAACAGACTGTCGTAGCATCGTTAGGTTTTGCAGGGTTCTTCCTCCCTACTATATCATTGAAGCTGCTAGTCATTATTGGCAATCAATTTAAACCAAAAAGCTGCTGAATAACACGTCATCCAAATTCTTTGCAGGCAGTACTTATTAGCATATTAGCATGTTTGCGATCATAAACAGAGAAAGAAAAAAAAAACAAAAAAAAACAAAAAAAAAAAAACAAAAAAAAAAAAACAAAAAAAAACAAAAAACAAAAAAAAAGAAAAAAAAACAAAAAAAAAACATGGGACTCCTAACAACTCATAAAGCCAAACTTCGGAACAGACTGTCGCAGCATCGTTAGGTTTTGCAGGGTTCTTCCTCCCTACTATATCATTGAAGCTGCTAGTCATTATTGGCAATCAATTTAAACCAAAAAGCTGCTGAATAACACATGTCATCCAAATTCTTTGCAGGCAGTACTTATTAGCGTATTAGCATGTTTGCGATCATAAACAGAGAAAGAAAAAAAAAACAAAAAAAAAACATGGGACTCCTAACAACTCATAAAGCCAAACTTCGGAACAGACTGTCGTAGCATCGTTAGGTTTTGCAGGGTTCTTCCTCCCTACTATATCATTGAAGCTGCTAGTCATTATTGGCAATCAATTTAAACCAAAAAGCTGCTGAATAACACATGTCATCCAAATTCTTTGCAGGCAGTACTTATTAGCGTATTAGCATGTTTGCGATCATAAACAGAGAAAGAAAAAAAAAACAAAAAAAAAAACATGGGACTCCTAACAACTCATAAAGCCAAACTTCGGAACAGACTGTCGTAGCATCGTTAGGTTTTGCAGGGTTCTTCCTCCCTACTATATCATTGAAGCTGCTAGTCATTATTGGCAATCAATTTAAACCAAAAAGCTGCTGAATAACACATGTCATCCAAATTCTTTGCAGGCAGTACTTATTAGCATATTAGCATGTTTGCGATCATAAACAGAGAAAGAAAAAAAAAACAAAAAAAAAACATGGGACTCCTAACAACTCATAAAGCCAAACTTCGGAACAGACTGTCGCAGCATCGTTAGGTTTTGCAGGGTTCTTCCTCCCTACTATATCATTGAAGCTGCTAGTCATTATTGGCAATCAATTTAAACCAAAAAGCTGCTGAATAACACATGTCATCCAAATTCTTTGCAGGCAGTACTTATTAGCGTATTAGCATGTTTGCGATCATAAACAGAGAAAGAAAAAAAAAACAAAAAAAAAACATGGGACTCCTAACAACTCATAAAGCCAAACTTCGGAACAGACTGTCGTAGCATCGTTAGGTTTTGCAGGGTTCTTCCTCCCTACTTTATCATTGAAGCTGCTAGTCATTATTGGCAATCAATTTAAACCAAAAAGCTGCTGAATAACACATGTCATCCAAATTCTTTGCAGGCAGTACTTATTAGCGTATTAGCATGTTTGCGATCATAAACAGAGAAAGAAAAAAAAACAAAAAAAAAACATGGGACTCCTAACAACTCATAAAGCCAAACTTCGGAACAGACTGTCGTAGCATCGTTAGGTTTTGCAGGGTTCTTCCTCCCTACTATATCATTGAAGCTGCTAGTCATTATTGGCAATCAATTTAAACCAAAAAGCTGCTGAATAACACATGTCATCCAAATTCTTTGCAGGCAGTACTTATTAGCGTATTAGCATGTTTGCGATCATAAACAGAGAAAGTAGGTTATTTCCTTCTGTTGGGTCTGTGCTGCATTTCTTGTTAACTATAATGGTGCTTCTGATTTTGTGATGATTTTCCTCTTTGTTATATACTTGTATTAAAGGATATTTTCATAATTCCAGCCAACATGGTGGTCCAGTAATTAACAAGCCGGTGATGAAATAGAAGGTGTCCGAAAAGTCTTACAACAATTTTAAGCTTTAATATAGTGTGCTTAGATACTCCAGAACACTGTCGCAGAAGTATAAATGCTAGACTGGCAAAACATCACTTGAAACTTTAATCGAATTTCTTCTAAACTCATTTACTTTTGTACATTTTAAACATTAAGCTTTTATTTTTTTATTTTTTATTTTTTTAAATTAATTAATTTATTTAATGGCGTGTTGGGTCGTTTCTGTGTGAGGGCTTTCTCTAGTTGTGGCAAGCGGGGGCCACTCTTCATCGCGGTGCGCGGGCCTCTCACTGTCGCAGGCTCTCTTGTTGGGGACACAGGTTCGAGCCCTGGCTTGGGAAGGCCCGTGAGCCACAATTACTGAGCCTGCGCGTCTGGAGCCTGTGCTCCGCAACAAGAGAGGCCGCGATAATGAGAGGCCCGCACACCGCGATGAAGAGTGGCCCCCACTTGCCACAACTAGGGAAAGCCCTCGCACAGAAACGAAGACCCAACACAGCCATAAATAAATAAATACATAAATTTTAAAAAATAAAAAGTAAAACAATAAACGCTTAACGTTTAAAATTTACAAAACTAAATGAGTTTAGAAGAAATTCGATTAAACTTTCAAATGATGTTTTGTAAGTTTGTGGCATTTATACTTCTACAAGTATCAAAGCTTAAAATTGCACTAAGACTTGAGGGGATACCTCCCCTCCTCTTTTTAAAATAGTCCTTTGCAAGGCTGGGCTGCTTACCTGCTTGATCACTTAAGTTTCTTTTTTCTAGATTTGGTAAAGGAATTATGAACAACAGTGTTAATTCACATGTAATAAATTGAAAGGAACTGGACCCTAATAGTAGGGACAGGAGAGCAAGTGATACGAAACAGCTTTTCTATCCTGTGTGTTAACCTGGCTGTAGGTGTCTCACTTCAAGTTCTATTTAAGAGGAAGCATATAAACCTTAGGAACCCTTACCTCAGGCTTTAAAAGGCAGGGAGGTCCAGTAATCAGTCTTTTTGGAGATTGGTAACGATGTCACCTAAACTCGAAATATTAAAAAAAAAAAAAAAAAAGTGTTCTCAACTATGTGAAATCTTTCTCCTCCTACCTTCTCAAATGTAATCCTAGGAATTTTGCCTGTAAACAAAGCATTTCTGGGCCAGAAGTACTTTCTCTCTTTATAGCAAGGCTTCACATTATACTGAGTGCTGCAGGTTCCATCATTTTTAAGGGACAGAGACATAAATGATACATTATGGTATATAAAATACTACAATCTACCACCTCAAAAAATATTGTTTATGGAGTTTGGAGCTTGGAAATTCAAGTACTGATTGCAGTTTTATTTTGAAAAGAATGCTACAACTTATGTGGTTTTTCTTCCTCATGTTTATATTAAAAGAAAAGCTAATAAACTCTGTTTTAATGAAAATATATGGCTACTGTGTTTGTAACACTTCTCACTATTCACATAACATTACAACTCTGCCTAACTCAAATGTTTTCAGTCAGCTCTGATAGTCGGGCCTTAAAGCATTTTCAAACTAACCATTCATAAGTTGTTTTGCCTTTAGTTAAGATGTAGACATTTATTTCTTCAGCTTACGCTCTTTTCAACCTGAAGATAATCTAGTACACTTAAAATCACTGGCTACAGTGCTCAGTGGCATAATGCATTAGATGGCATTTTTGAATTGTTTGTTATGGTGCCAAGATGGAAATGCACATTGAAAGATAAAAGTAGGTAAATACACAGAGAAAGGAATTACAGGAATACTGCAGAATCAGAACTTGTTGTTTGAGGGTTTCAAGCAATTGAACAGGAAAGAAAATGGAAGAACAGGAAGCAGTAGAATTGTGGTTGCTGTTAAGAGGGTGACTTTTAAACAAGCCACGTAATTTGACTTTAACATGCTATTTCACTTAACATTCAGTTGGAAATATACCAGATCTCTAAAGTTTCTTTTAGACCCTAGCCACTGCACTTGAGCAATATTCCATCAGTCCTGATAGTATTGCCGTAGTATTTCATCCACCTTAGTTACCTTCCTGAGGTCACATCTTTAACTTTGTTCTTGTTAAGTTGCTGATGAGGAGAAATGATCTGATTTAGTACAGAAGGGAAAAGAAATCTATCACAAGTCACTGTTTATATCAATAGTTTGCACCGCGTAGTAATATGCCAGTTACTAAGCAGAAATGCTGACATATCTCGAGTGGTCGAAGGTTTAAAAAAAAAAAATTGGGGGTAGGAACATTGGGCATGACTGTAGCTTCAAGAACAAGTTGGTAGAATAAGGGGAATCGCTAAAAATTGCTTTTCCCCTTCAGCTTTCATTCTAGAGGCAATACAGCCATTTTAATAAATGGGAAGTTGAGGCAACTTAAGGTAAAAATTTAAACATCACAAAGTAGGTTCTCCAACAAATATGGGGCATGGAAACTAGTTATTAAGAGGGTGGCAACTATGGCATTTTTTTCCAGATTTTTATACCGAGGAAGGGTTGGTTCCCTAAAGTAGTAAGACTATAAAAGGATATCTGACTACCTGAACTCAAATTTTACTTTTTCGCTTTTTAAAAAAAATTATTTTTCTCTATTGGAATACTGACATCTGTGCAATTTTAACTCTGGTATACCGTGAACTGAACTTTATTCTTTACAAGGAAAAGACAAAAGTTTGAAATGTATGTTTGAACCAAATTAAATTGCCATTTTTGTATGTTAAATTCATGTGGTTGACCCTAAGACAACTTCTTAGGGCCCAGTGTTTCTGGTTAAGAGAAATTTTTTCCACCCTGTATCAGATTCCATCATGACCCTATTCTTTCACATTTACTCCTAATGTACCCTGTATGCCCATTATTGAAATTCAACAGCACTAAATCCTAGTTTTACAACAGGTCAAATTTCATTTCTTAGTTTTCCCATTCTATAAAATATACCATTCCTTGATTTTTGAAAAATGCTGAAGCCAGTATTTACTGGAAAACAATTCACTCTGTATTCAGGTTATGCAATGTTTTTGGAAATGTTTACCTATAGCGTGTAGGTTAGCTAAAATCTTTCATCACCCAAGACTTCTCTCTAACCACATGTAAAATGACTACGACTGTTCCCTCACCCAGAAGCCGCATTCTTGAGTATAGAGCTATTTGGTAAAGCACTTGACAGCTGGTAGGGGCTCTCCCAGGGGTAAGTGCTAATTTCTATGCAGAATCTGTAGATTACACCCAGCAGCTATCAAGTTAAGGATTAGATCACCTAAAATCTTAACTGTTAGCCACTCACCAGCCTGGCCAGCCTGACACCGTGCCAGCAAGAATACAAAAGATCTAGGAGCCCTTCAGAGACACCTGGTCCCTTGTACACAGGTGCAATCTGTTTGGCTTCTGAGGCAATTTCCACTAGTCCATTTTAAATGGGTTTGGCAGATGAGATAACATGTACTTCATGTGAAAGAAATGTTATGAATACCGGTTTATGGTTTAGGATCTCTAACATGCAGAAAGAACCAGGAAAGTGAAGTAGTATAGAAATTAAGAGAAATCCAGAGTCAAATGAAGAGGTTAATGTTCTTAAAAAAAAAAAAAAAAAGGAACAGGTTAGGTGATTACTTAACTGCTGTGAGGGCAGCTAAATAATTTGAATGTGATTAGAGAAAGTCAGTGACAGCCTCAGGACCTAAGGTCCTCAAGAATATGTCGATCTCTACTTCAAGACCTCAAATTACTCTGCTAGCTTTTTCTTACAACATCTATTCCTTCATCTTACCGTTCTCAATTCTACTGACCTTTACTTCTAGCTCCCCAGATGGTGGCCCTTTATCTCCTCACTGTGGGAACCGACTCTTCCAAACGCAGGGCATCAGTGTTTTGTCCACCTCCCACTGCCCTCTCTCAACAAGGTCATCTCAGCTTCACCCTTTGACTCTCTGCTCGTGTCCAATGTGGCAGTGCTTGATGTTGGTTACTACTATGAGCCATTTCTAAAACACTATCACCAGGTTCCAGGAAATACAGGATTTATATGGCTCACGGGCTAACTGGCCCCTTGTAATCCCCTTTAATCAACTACTTGAGCCCTCCTGTGTTCCCACAAAGTAGGTGTTCCCAATTTGCTGCACTCACTCCCCTGATCTGCCCACAACCCTAGATGTATCTCCTCAGGCTAGGCAGCAACCCCACCTTCCAAACTCCAAAACTCATTTCATCTGGCATTAGGAATAGATGCCTCACTTCTTAAGGTAACCCCTCTCATCTAAGGGAGAGGATTCCATCCCAACTCTTCAAATCAAATTTCTATATCCAACACCCCCACCACCAGGATGGTGGTGAGGATGGGGCAATTTGACCTTCCTCAGCCCTTGACATGTCCTAGTGTTTCTCAAGATGTGGTCTCCAGACCACCTGCCTCTCATGGGCTGAAAGTCCCTGTAAGAAATGAAGCTTCTCTAAATGCAATGTGGAATCCTAGAACAGATAAAGAACATCAGTGGAAAATCTGGTGAAATCCAAATGAAGTCTGGAGTTAACAGTAGTGCGTTAATGTTGACTTCTTAGTTTAACAAATGTGCTATGATAATATGTTAGTATTAGGGCAAAATGGATATATCTTTGCAACTTTTCTGTAAACCTAAAATAATTCTAAAAGTTTACTAAAACAGAACAAAAAGACCTAATTCTGGGATCCCAAATTAATCTCAATTCCTGGAGCTGAAGCCTGGGAATCTACATTTCTAATAGGAACCCCAAATGATTCTTATGCAGACACAAATTTGAAAACTAGTCTTTCAATTCCCTTTCCATTCCATGCCTGAATGGCTGCTTCCTCCTTGTTTTACTTACCTTAACCTGATTGAATCTTTTAGATCCTCTCAACCCTAAAATATAAGTACTATCATTATCCCCCTTTCACAGATGAGAAAGTACTCAGATGCAGGACACAAGTGAAGTACTAAGAGCTTAAGTAATTTGTTCAGGATCAACAGCCCATGAATGATGGAGCTGGGAGTTGAATCCCTAATCAGTCTAGCTCCCAAATCTATGCACAGAACCATTCTACTTCCTCTCATTCTGTTGCACGTAAGAGCTCTGTAACTAAATCACTAAAAGAAGCATTATTACCTATTTCTCCAACTTCCTAAGTCCAACAGTGCCCCCCTTTTCCACTGGGGGGAATGAACAATGAGAAAGCATTGGGAAGATGTGCCAACTAGAGACCTGTACGGGTAAGGCACAGTGGCTCTTGCACCAGGATCCAGCTCAACTGCTGTATTTTCTCTTCTCCCAAATGCCCTAACATGTACCAATCTAATAATGCTCATAGTACTCACTTTGATGCTAAATTAATTATCTCAGGTTTACTAAGCATCTGTCCAGATTGTCAGGGAAGTGCCAACTCTAAATCAATTTACAGTTGGCCCTCCGTATCCACAGGTTCTGCATCAGTGGATTCAACCAACCATGGACTGAAAATATTTAGGGAAAAAAATTTCAGAAAGTTACAGAAAGCAAAACTTGAATTTGCTGCACACCACCAACCATTTGCATTATATTTACAACTACTTACTTAGGATTTGTACTTGGTGTTATAAGTAATCTAGACATGACTTAAAGTATAAAGGAGGGTGCGGGGGAAGATGGGAGGATTGTGCGTAGGTTATATGTAAATACTGCACCGTTTTCTATAAGGGACTTGAGCATCCATGGATTTTGGTATGGGGTGGCACGGGGGGGGGAGGGAGACGACTGGAACCAATTACCCACAAATACAGAGGGAGAACCATATATCCTCTTATCTTATCTGGGTTCCCTGACTTGTATTTAGACCTTAATACAAAGTTGTGGATCTAACTGCTGAATGATGAAGTTTTGGGAGTTTCTGACTGCAAACCAGACACACACAACAACAGCAGCACTTCTAGCCAAATTGCTTCAGTACAGAGTATAGATGGAGGGTTGATAAAATAGAACACAATCTCAGGTAATGTCTCTGTTCTTATGTGTATTTTCCTTCATTTCTTCAAGTGAATCATGAAACAATCACAGGATCAGCAGGAGAAACCTAGGAAGTATATTCAGGTAAAACATGTTTTCATTAGTTCTCCTTCTGGTGATTGGAATTTCTTTGATTTTATTATCAATAAAAACGTTGCCACTTATATTCAAAGTACATCCGAGAAATCTGATCATGAAGTTAGAATGCACATACCTCCTTCAGATACTCTTAGAAAACAGTGTCTCTCCATGAAAGCATGAGAAAAATACTTGTACAGCATCTTATTTGCTTTACCATTGCTTTAATGCACTTTAAAATTTATCTACAGTAATTGGGAACAAAGAAACAAAAATAGACATTTCTTTGTTTTTCATAAATAACTACTCTCCAGAGTTGATAAAAATCTCAAAGCATTATTTTAACTTCCCACAAATATAATACATACAATTTTTTTTTTCTGAAATAATAAGGTCAGCAAATTAAGTATCTTGACACTAATATAACCACATACAACTGCTATTCTACTGACTTCCAGGAACAAAACAAAAACAGAAAACTTCTTATCAAGGTGCTCTGGGTTTCCTTTTGCTAGTGTTAGGGATCTGGAATTATAATCACCTGCCAGTAATAATTTTATAGATTCTAGTTGATTGTCTACAAAGAAAATATCGCTGGCTCTGCTTTGAGAGTTCTGGGTTTGACGTGACACTGACAATACCGCGTGGGACAGGCACTACACACACGTGGAAGTCAGAAAAAGCGCTGAACGCCCTGGACTCGCACTACTGACGCAGGATGTGCCTCGCTTGGCTCAGTAATAAAGTCACCTGCACCAGACCCGAATCAACAGTCACTAAATCTCTCGTATAGATAATAGATGTTATTTAGATACACACCCACAACACATACACACTATACATACAGTTTGGAACAACATGAAGTAATATTGTCTTCAAATGATGTACCACAGACTGAAATAAATCCTGTAACTGTCATCAAGCTGCTAGAAGCTTTTGAGAGTTCTGAGCCAGGTTACTTAGTTACTTTCATCCTGCCTACCCTTCATTCACCCTGCTTTAATGTCTTGGTAGCTTTTTCTTTCAAAACCACCCTCCTCAACCCAGGCGTATTTCTTTCCCAGGATCACTTGATCGGACTTTGGAGGCAAGAAAGGGCATGCAGGGGGAGCAGGAAATCCTCAGCCACTGTACCTCACACCTGCCTAGATTTGTGATGTTCTCTGTCCTGTTGGCCACATTCGGTGTTAGAAAGCAGTTATTCAAAGCTTTGTCCCTCCTACCCCCCTTGGTCTTTCTGTAGAGCACAAAAGTGAAAGAAGCCTCTTTAGCAGGGGTAGCAGTTCATTAAAATATACAACTACATTTCCTAGCTCTGGGGTTCCCATTCTGTACTTGAGACTGCAGGTCACGGATGCTGTTATTAAGGTGCGGTGTGGGATCCATGAGGTTTTCTCCTGGCAGCCGGTGTCAGGATTAGTGCAGCCCTAGCCCAGGAGGAAACGGCCTAATGAATACCAACTTGGAAACAGTGGTGTCAGCACGTTATTTAAGCTTGTACATTGCTCACAATTACACACAACACACACACAGGCTTATCACTGGAAACGACTACGAGAAAACATGACAAAGGTTTGCAAGGATAAACCAATAAGGCACCAAGAATACTTATTTTCAGCCAATTTAGACAACTTCAAAGTGTGAGGTTAATAATAGAAATTAAAATGACTTCCTAAGTCTTATCAACTGATTTACTGAGAGGTTACATATTAGTTCCTTCTAAATCTTTACCCCCTCATCTGTGATGGGAGACGTTGCTTACAATTGAACCACGAAAGGGACAGCCCAAAAGCTGTACATGTGAAACTAAACTGGGCCTTAAATCCTCACTAAAATCACAGAGCTGGCTGTGAAGAAGCTGCTAAACCACCCCACAACCTTCCATTTTATAATTGTTTTCACGAGTATGGATTGTTTGCCTAATAAAAATAAAAATCAGAAGAAAACAGCATATGAGATGGAAATAGGGGGCGACCATAAATAGATGGGCTTCTCTGCCCTGGGTAGCGGGAGGGGTGGCTGAGGTAAGACTTGAGGGAAGCAGGTGGGCTTCATCTTTGAGGGAAGGGAGGGGGAGAGCAGCGGTGAGAACAGAGGCTGAAAACAGAGGCAGCTCTGAGAGTTGGCCTGGACCTAGACCTCCAAATGCATTACCTGTATTGCCTCTCCTTGGCTTAGCATCCTTTGTCTTAACTGTCTTTTTTTTTTTTTTTTTTTAAAGTAAATGGGTTGTTCTTTTTAGGTTTGGTATGTTGCCAAAATGAAAAATAGTTGTTTTAACAGGAAGAATTAAATCACTTCAACCACATCATCCCACAACTTTTAGATACATTCTGCATCATCTTTACACTCCTCCACAAAAAAAAAAAAAAAAAAGGAAGAGGAAAAACCCAAATTAGGCACAATGACCTAAGGCAGCAGAATAATCTATGTACTTTCTGGGAAGACATGTTAACTGAGGGAAGAGGTCAAGGTGATCAGAAAAGTTCCTCATTTGAAAAGCAAGAGAGGAACTGGCCCTCAGGCAGGGGATCTATTTCAAGGTTCTAAGAAGCTTCTGAACAAGTAGAGGAATTAGATGTGCAAAAAGTTCTGTAGCTCTGTGTACAAGGTTTTGTCGAATATACTGAAATTTTGATTCAGAGGATGAGTGTGTAAGAGCAGTGCATTTTTATAAACGTGAATAGCTTCTGAAAGTCCATGAAAACTATAACACCAGGCTTCTTTCCACCAGCAAAGTGCTTAAATACACTATGGAAACTATACAGTTGTTTACTTAATATCCATAATGTAAAAACTGACCTGGGCTTAAATCTGACTTTTCCAACTTTGGTATAAATGAAGCGCAAATCCCTACACTTGTTGTTTTTCTAGGGAGACATCCTCAAATTTTAATTGTTTTTGCCATTTTAGCTTCTTAAATTTAGTCCCCACTCAGTCCTGGTCACTGGTATTCTGCTGGCCAATGCACTGTCACCCCCTTCCCCAGTAATGGCCTCACACTCTTCTTGAATGAATGGTTAAATAGATTAGGAAAGCAAACAGAATTTTTAACAGTAAAGTATGTATGCGTGGTGTGTGTACGTGTGTATTCATCAATACATAGGCTTTCATATATAAATGAGGGAATGGTTCAACAGATTAGAAAAGCAAACAGAATTCTCTAACAGTGAAGTGTGTGCTCATCACTATATAGGCTTTCTCAGAAGAGGAGGAAGAGAAAAATATATTGAGGTGAGGGGGCGGGGGGGAACAGCTTTCCTTTTGCTACACTGATCCATGTTTTAAAAGCTTATGCAAGGGTGTTATGGGTCTCATTTGTTTTCAGAGGCCGCAGAGAGCAGTGTCTCGATGCTTTTGGAATATCTGACTGTAATCTAGTCCAAAGTCCAGGGACACTTATTTTCCCCCATCGCTGCCAGTGTTTGTTCACAGGTAGCCAGCCTCCCTCCCCCCGGGTCAAGCACCTCCTTCAAGGGTGGGTGTGGTTTCTAATCACAGCTCTCCAGGAGAGGAGGAATAAGAAAAGCAAAAAGACTGTTTAACATGATAAAGGAGGTGGGTTGGGGGTGGAGCAGATAAGAGAGGTGTTGGAAATTTACTTAATTACAGGAGGTATATCCATTTTAGTCCTTAAATGTAAAAAGGAGCCCTCTTCAGCACTATCGCTAAGTCCTTCCAGAAGAAGGAAGTGGGTTTATTTTTACCAAAATTTTAACACAAGTTTAAAAAAGTGGGATCACCGAAGCCTATTAAGAACCACCCACTCCTCCGGCACAAAGCCGCCATCTTAACAGTCTAGAATTCAAGTTCAACCAATCACCATCCCTTAGGTTCGCACTCTTCCAAATATTTATTCCGGACACTGCAATGCTACCTCTAACTTATTCAAGCAAAGCTGGCACTGTTAAGAATGAGAATGATTACAAGTACTACAGAGAAGAAACCGAAGCTTGCTAAACGAAGCTAGGACGGACACATTAGAATCTCTAAACATTGCCTAACCTTGTCACTTTCCGGAGGCCCTAACCACATTATGCTCCCCTGCTCCTTGGTGTGACTTAGGGTGTCCCCTAACTTAGGAACTATAAACAGGGACAAGCAGCTCACCTTAAAGCATCTTGGACACTTTAAGCAGTGGAAGGAGAAACAACCTGGAAAAGCACACGGAACAACTTCCCAGTCACAGCAACTTTCACTGTTCACATTATGTTTAAAGACACAAGTATAGGAAATATATTTTCCCAATTTAGACCACACAGTTCAAAGACACCTGAACCAAGTGGAACTTCATTATAATGCCAACTTTAGGATTGTAAAGCCCCCAAAGCAAAGGTAAATTTTGTTGCCAAAATGCAACAAAGTTAAAAATTAAGAAAACTACATATAAATTAAAAACAGGGTTCCTCTTGAAAAGGCAGTAAGATAGAACAGACGTGAGCTGAGCCCCTTTGAGAAGTCCTGGACAGGTACTCGCCTTGAAACGGTCCCTTTCCCCTCTCTCCAAGTTGCCCCGGGAGGGGGCATCAGCACCAAGAAGGTAAACGGAAGTGACCTTGGCAAAGCTACCAAACAAAACAACCTCCCTCCCTCAACTCCCGGCCCCGGTCCCGGTCCCTCGGCCTCGGCCTCCTCCTACACGTGCGACAAGGACACCTGCTTGTGGTAGGCGGCGGCGGCGGCGGCGGCGGCGGCGGCGGGGCCCGGCGGCGCGGTCCTGCCCGTGAGCGCTGCGCTCGCCTCGGCGTAGTCCCCGGCGGCCGTGGCGCCGCCGCTCTTGTGGCCCCGCCGCGGGCGGCAGCAGCAGCGGCTGGTGAAGCGCCGCCACGACTCCACAGTCTTGCCGGACCAAATCCAAACGCCCGACGTGATGCCCACCACAAGGCACATGAAGTACTTGAGCATGAGCACCCAGTACTCGGGCTTGGCGCGCGGCTGGCCGGAGTCCGGGCCGGGGCACGCGCAGGTGAGCGCAGCCTCCCAGCTCTCGCGATAGTGCTGTTCGTACAGGTAGCAGGCCACCACGATGCTGGCTGGCACAGTGTAGAGCAGCGTGAAGATGCCGATGCGGATCATGAGCTTCTCCAGCTTGTCCGTCTTGGTGCCGCCCTCCTTGATGACGCTGCGGATGCGGAAGAGCGACACGAAGCCCGCCAGGAGGAAGAGCGTGCCCACCAGCAGGTAGAGCACCAGCGGGCCCAGCACGAAGCCGCGCAGCGAGTTCAGGTTCTGGTTCCCCACGTAGCAGATGCCGGCCACCGGGTCCCCGTCCACGGAGCTCAGTGCCAGCGCAGTGATGGACTTGACACTGGGGATGAGCCACGCGGCCAGGTGGAAGTACTGCGCATAGCCCGCAGTGGCCTCGTTGCCCCACTTCATGCCAGCCGCCAAGAACCAGGTGAGCGACAGGATGACCCACCAGATGGAGCTGGCCATGCCAAAGAAGTAGACCAAGCAGGAAGACGACAGTGCACAGCGCAGGGCCCGTTGTCTCGTAGTGGATGTGGCTGTGCTCGCGGCTGCAGGCGACGCTGGCATGGCCCACGACCAGGCGCACCAGGAAGCCCAGAGACACGCACAGGTAGCAGGCTGACAGGAAGATGATGGGGCGCTCAGAGTAGCGGAAGCGTTCCATGTCTATTAAGAAGGTGGCCACCGTGGTGGAGGTGGAGATGAAGCACAGTACAGACCACAGGCCGATCCAGAAGGTGGCGAACGTGCGCTCGTCGGGGCTGAAGGACGGCTGGTAGCAGGGCACCGCGCAGTTGGGTACCTGGCCCGTCCTCACCTTGTTGTAAAGCGGGTGCGACTCCTTGAGAATGGGCACGAAGGGCTCGCGGCACTTGCACACCGACGGGCCCCTGGCGGCGCAGCCGCTCCCCGAGGTCGGCGACCCCGGCAGGCCTGAGAGGGTGGGCTTGGCCGGGAAGGGCCTGGGGGGCGCCGTGGTGGCCTCGCTGCGGTTGTAATCCATGCACAGGACCTCGGCGTCGCGGCCCAACACCGGGAGGCGGTCGCAGCTCATGCGATCCGGCCAGGCAAAGCCATACTGGCGCATGAGCGGCGAGCAGCCGGCCTTGGCGCGCTCGCACACCGAGCGGCAGGGCGGCAGCGGCTTGTGGTAGTCGGGCAGGCAGATGGGCGTGTACATGGAGCACAGGAAGAAACGCAGGTCCGGCGAGCAGTGGATCTCCACCAGCGGCCAGAACTGGTGCACCTCCAGACCCGCCTCGTCCTGCGTGTCGTGGTTGAACTGGTTGGGCATGTGCGTCAGGTTGTAGCCGATGCCGCGGCACATGGGCACTGTGATTTCCTGGCACACCGGGGCCTTGGAGGCGGCCGCCGCCCGGCCCGCCAGCTGCGCTAGGAGCAGCAGCAGCAGCAGCGAAGGCGGCGCGGACGGGTCAGGCTGAGCCATAGCCCCCTCCCTCCCCTCGTCTCCCGCAGCCCGCGCGGGGCCAGCTCAGGCAGGGGAAACCGGGATCCGGGCTTCCCTCTCCGCCGACTTGTGTGGCGCCGGGACTGGCAACCTGTTGGTTTCTTTTTCTTCTAAAGAAATCCGTCCAAAGATAAACTGTTTCGGGAGGGCACTGCCTCCGCAGGGAGCGCTCAGCTCTTCGCTGGATAGGGCTGGGGAGGGACGGTTAGGGCTCCGATTCCAAGGAAAGGACTCTTTAAAAAAGAAGGTGGGGGAGAAGAATTGCAACCACTCCCAATTAGAGGGGCGTCAACGGCACAATCCCCGCAAGCGGTCTCCAAAACTCTTAAGTTAACCTCTCTCCCTCCCCTCCCCTCCACCTCCAGGAACCAAACTACAGACTCCCCGCCCCTCACCCCGCCTCCCTTCTCGCAGGGCCTGCCAGCCTGCACCCCAAGGTCAGAGCGCTCAGCCCCCCGGAAAAGGGCAGAGGACCGGGAAAAGAACGGGGAGAAGGGGAAGGCGCGGGCTCTCACCTCTGAGGATCCTGAGAGAAGCAGATAGTCCGTAGGCAGCCTGGGCCCTCCGTCTCTGGGACACTTCGCTCAGAAACGCGACTCAGAGACAGGCTGGCATCGGGAAAGTTTGGCGACAGGCTGGGTACCCGAGGAGGCAGCACATGGCAGCAGGTGGGGGCGTCTCAGAGAGGGGGTCGCCCCCTGAACGAGGTCGCCGCAGACCGGTCATTCGCCCTCACCTCCTCCGGGGCCCCCCGCATGATCCGGGCGGGGCAGGACGGGGGGCAGGCCGTGCGTTCCACCAGGGTCCGGGAGCCGGACGAAGGGCGAGCGCGCCTGGCAGCACCTGGGCAAGAGGAAGGCGGTGTGCGGCGACCGGGGGATCCCGCCGCCTCACAGCACGGCGAGCAGCCAGCGCTGGCCCCGCCGGGACTGCATGGTGCGCGCACGCCGCCGCGTCCCGCCCGCCGCTCTTCTCCTCCCCTGCAGGGGGATCCGCGCTCCAGCGGACTCCTGGGGGCGGTGGCGGTTCTCCCGGGACGCGCCGGGCTCCGCTCCTCCCCCGCGCTCTAGCACCCTTTGGCCCACCTCCGGCGGGTATTGAACTGCGCGCGGCGGCGGCGGCGGCGGCGGCGGTGGCGGCGGCGCTGGCCGCAGTGGAGTCACGGCCTCGGGCTGACTGGCCTCTCCCGCCCAGCCTGGGTCACCGGTTTCTAATGCCCGCCGGGAGGCTCCGCCCCGGCCCCGCCCCTTCGCGCTGGGGCTCGGTTGGTGGGCCGCCCCGCCACGCTCTCCGCGCGTCCCCGCCCACTGCCCCGCGGGCTCAGCCTCTCCCCAGGCGCCCTCCGGCCCCGCCTGGAGCTGGCAGCCGAGGAGCGTGGGCCAATCGCCGGCCGGGAAGCTATGGGGGGCGGGGCGAATGCTAATCACGCCTTCTTGAGACCCGGAGCGGGAAACCCTAGCTAGAAGTCCCTCCTGAGTTCTCTGCTGGCGTCCACTGGTGCGGGGCTCACTTTCCCGTAATGTTCTAGCTTATGAACCCTAGCTTCCAGGGCACCTACCGGGTCTCCTATCTGCAGCTAAGCATCCTTAGAGTCCAGCGCTTGTTTAAAAGAACTGCTCAAAGAATCATTCTTAACCGTGGCACCTGTCTCCTCTCTGCGCTGCCCTCACCAGGTGAGCTCAAATTGAGAGAAGTACAAATGCTTACTGAGCCCCTACTGTGTGTCAGACGGCGCGTTAATCGTTCTCATCTTAATACAGGATGTCTCAGATCCTTACAACAATTCTTATAGGTGAAGAAACAGAGTTTAGAAGCATACCAAGGGAACCGAGCTAATGATAGTTCCCCCCAAGAAAGCCACAACCTAGATAATCTTGTTCAGCGCGGTATTCCGACCGCCTAGCACAGAGTAGGCTCTCAAATGGCAAACCCGGGATTCGAACCGAGATAGTTGGGACGCGACAGCCACAGTTTTTACCACCTCCTCCCCCCTCCCCCCATATGCGACCGGTTATCTCCCAGGCTTTAACCTTTACTTTTGCAGTTCGTAACAAAATCTTACTGTTGCGACAAGAAAGTGATTTTCTTTCTGTCTTTGGAAGACTCCAGACATGTTAGTCCTTTATCAGTTTATCGGGTTAAAAATCCAGGCAGTTCGAAGTCGCCCGCAGAGAAAAGCAACACTGGCTCCGGGCTCTGTGATGGGCAGGGGCCGGCCCCCCCCCCCACCGCCGGGGGCTACCCGCTGCTTAGCTGCGCACCCGCGCGCCGCCGGGGATCCGGAGCGCACGGAGCTGCGGGAGCCCGCGCGAAGACCTGCTGGGCGCCTCGACCACTGGGACGCACTGTGGCGCTCTCCAGATGGGTTATTACGCTGCAAGTTTTAAATGTCCTAAAGATGCCTCTTTTCTACATGTTCTAATTAGGTTGGAAGACTGAGGTGTTTAACATTCTTGAAATTCATTCACACGCTTACAAAGAGGGTTTGAATTGTTTCCCGCTCCCCCCACCCCTTCCTTCTACTGGAAGAAGGCGGGAAAAAGGCAGGAGGGCCTGAGTTCTTGAGGGACTCAGGACTGCACTTTAGGGCTGAGTCGTTCTTGTGTCCTGGATCCCACTTCCACAGACTGGGAGACAAAATTGCAGAATAGCCCTCTTCCTCCTGCTTATCAACAAGACTTTGTGAGAAATAATGAGGAATACGTGTATTAATCCCAGCCTCAAAGTTAAAAGAAATAAATATAAATCTCTTCACAAACATTAAAACCGTTAATAAATATGTTTAAAATGTACTTTACCTCTTTCATTCCCTGGGATTCTACAGGTGCTTATATTGTTTTGGTGTTTTTGGAACTACTTGGCACTCAGTGTCGGCAAACATCCCAGGGTTGAAAGTAGTGGGAGTTGAAAAGCTATGGAATAGCAATCAAAAAGAAAGGGAAACCCTCAGTGGAAAGTATGCACAGATTGTGAACATGCCAAGAGAGGCTGCCTCATTCTGTGGCCTGTATGCAACATGTGTATTATTGGGGATGGACAAGTGTTGGCTAATAATAAAAATTATTTGAAGTTGGAGAATGTTAATCACTCATGCTGGAATTTAACCAGAATACATGTGTTATTTCACTTGGTTCTGACTCAAAGGATGTTATCTCCTAGTCTGTAAACCTCTCCCTTCTTAATCAACAGGGAGATGTTATTTTTGCTTGGAGATCTCTAATAATAGTAGTAATAATAGCGGGAAAACTTGGCCAAAAGAAACGTATTTTGCATTGTATAGCTTTTTGTATCATTTGAATTTTTGCTTTTCTGCATATAGTATTTCACTTTAAAGGCAGTTTAAAATATGCTGTTTAACATGTATTAGGCAGGGTGCTACATAATTCATTTCAGTTAGCTCATTTGATCCTCACAACAATCAGATGGGACTGGCATCATAATGGCTTCCTTGAAGTTACATATTTAGTCCATGGAAAGGACAGAAATCACAATTTTCTTCTGAGTCATAGTTATTGTTTAACAAACTGGAAAACACTGAATTATTTTTAAAGATGCAATTTTTAAGCAACCAGAACATTGCCAGGCATTCTTAGCTATTAATTCACTCATCTATCCTTCCATCTAGCCATCCATCCATCCATCCATCCATCCATCCATCCAAAAACACCAAATTTCTGACTTGAAGACACTACTGTTATATTAAACGTGTTGCTACAAAGTGGAATTCATGAGGTTCAACTTAAATTACTGTCCAAGGTGTACTTATTAATTGATGAAAATACGGAGGATCGTGCCAAACATTCCATCTAGTAAGACTGTGACATTTTGAAAGTTTTGAAGTATTGGTTTTGGATTTTGTAATCAGAGAATAGTTATTGCATTTCTAATCTTACTATACTTGTATTGATTATACATATTGAGACACTTGAGAGTTCAATGCTATAGGAATGACTGGACAGGTAGCCTCTGTATACTCTTCAGTATCTTGATAATCAAGCCTGGAACAGTGTGCTGCCCATAGATGCCTTTGGTAAATATTTGTGAAATAAATGGATGAATAAATGGCAACTGAGATTAACTTTTTAAACTTTAGCAAGTGGCATTGAATCCTTGGATAAAGCTTACCTTATGAGCTATATATATCTCTGAGGTTGACCCTACCCTGTTAAATGCAGCATGAGTCCAAACCTTGGCTCTTCCTTTACTAGCTGCCACTTTGGACAAGTCACACAACAGCTCCAGGTCCTCTTTCCTCATCTGTAAAGTGGAGTTACCCCTCATAGAGTTGTAGTGAGGGGTAAATGAATTTATATGGTGAAGAGCTTAAAACCATGTCTAGCACCTCGTAACTCTATGTAAGTCTGTTATTAGTTTCTACTGGGTTCATGCTATTTTTCTGTTTTCTCACTCTATTTTCTTTTGTGTATCACTTTAATAATGGGAAAAAAGTTACATTTTTTAGATGTACAGGCATACCTCAGAGATATTGTGGGTTTGCTTCCAGACCACTGCAATAAAGGAAATATCACAATAAAGTGAGTCACATGGATTTTTTGGTTTTCCAGTAATGTCTATAAAACTTATGTTTACACTATTCTTCAGTCTATTAAGTGTGCAAGAGCATTCTGTCTTTAAAAAAAGTACATATTTTAATTTAAAAATACTTTATTTCTAAAAAATGCTAACCATCATCTGACAACTCAGGGTTGTCACAAACCTTCAATTTGTGAAAAAGCAAAGTCTGCAAAGCGCAATCAAATGAGGTATGCCTGTACTTTATGTCTGAGCACACTCCCAGCTGTCACCAGCTATCTCTAGCATTTAGATATTAGCTAGATTTTATGCCAAAGCAGGGATCATTTCACTTGCCCTGGATCAAAGTGCGTACACCTGACATCAGCAACCAGCCCGCAAGTGTGCGAGTGTGCACAGGGCTGGCACAGGACAGACACCCACAAGCCAACTTGAAATCCCTCACAGGTATTTCCAGGCTAGCTTTTTGCATGTCCTAGAGCATTTCTGATAACTCCTCTTCTCATCAGATCAGACACCTCTAGATGAGAAACCCAGACACTAATCAGAGGATTAACATGATGAGTCATTTATCCAGGTTCATAATAAGAATGCCTTGTTCACATTATAAGTGGAATCATTCAACTGTAATCTTTAGTCCTCTCCCCTCCTCCACTGTGGTGGCGATTATAGAAAAGTAAGAGCTTCTTTCTTCTTTCCCAGAGGCGATGGAAGCGCTAATCTTTCCCACTCTCAGCCATGGCTCTCAGCTGCACATTACAATCACCTGGGGAGCCTTAAGATCTACTGATGCTTGGGCCCTACTGAATCAGAATCTCTGGTTGACGGACCCAGACATTGTTTCTTGGTTTCGTTTTATTTGTTTATTTTTGTTGCCGTTTTGTTTTTAGCTCTCCAGGTGATCCTGATTTTCAGCTAGGGTCGAGAGCCACTGACATAGATGGTTTTGTTATTTCCTCAGCACAGCCCCAAACTTGGGCCTAGCTGGATCTTCTGCAGAAAAGGGTTAATCACATCATGATGTAAAATGGAACACCTCGGGAGAAAGTATAGAGAAGTACGTTCTAGTCTAACTGCATGTGAGTCTGTTTGGGCTGAAGGAAAGTATATGTATATGAAGTAAAAAATATGTAACAGAATTGTGGTACAGTGATGGCACAGTCAACAACAATGGTGGCCGTAACAGTAACTGATGGGTATTGGGCATTTCCCATGTGCGTGCACTGTGCTAAGCATTTTACATATATAATCTCTTTTACCCCCAAGAATCCTGTGAGGTTGATATTATCAACCCCATTTTATAGATTAAGAATCTGAGGTTCAGAAAGTAACTTGCTACACAACGGCACACACCTTCCAACTTGGGTTTTCCTCGCTCCAAAGACTATGCTGCCATTGATTGCAGGCCTCGTTGTAGGCCCAGCAGTAGAGGGTCCTGAAAACCACCAGATGGTAACTCTTGAGATAAGCAACTTCCCTTGTTCCTTATCATCCTTTTCCTGGGGACCAGGTCAAATTTTCAATTCTGGTGTGGCCTCTTGTGTGGGGGACTAAAGTACGGAAAAGCTGAGGGCTCTGGATTCATCTAGAATCCAGTGTAAGTCTAGAGCCACTTGTTCTTTGGGCTTTGCAGACCAGGCATGAGGTGGGGCACCCTTTAGACTAGATTTCAGGACCTGTCTGGTATCTTGGCAGAGGGAGCTTCAGTTCGGTAAATATTGATTGCTGCACATGCTGTGAGCCAAACACTGGTGCCAGGGGTGCAAAGATGAAGAGGCATGGGCTTACCAGGCAGGACGTGGTGGGAGCACAGAGGAAGCACCTGGCCCAACCTGGTGGCTCAGGGGAGACCCAGGCTGTGCCTGGAAGGCTGAATATGAATTAGGTGATCTATGAGTCAGGGTTTAGTACAGGAAGAAACCACTCTAGGTGTTTCAAACAGAGAAATATTTAATACTGAGAACCAAACAGAGGCTTACAAAATTGATGAGCTGGAGGGGCAGAAGTCAGGGGGGTACCCCTGGGCTATTGAGTTCACGGGCCTACCACAGTAGCTATGTTCCAGAAGTTGGGATGGTGCTGCAGCAAGGGCTCTTCACACCCATGAAACTGGTGACTAGACACTGAAACAGGACATTGAGTCCAACAGCATTAAATGCCTCTTAACATTATTGCTCAAACCTTGCTGGCCAACAGCAACAGCAACAGAATGATGCCTTCTCCTTGCATCTGCCTCCAAATCTTACACAAGTGCACCTGATTGACTGAACTTATTTCAGATCAAGACCCTAGCTGCAAGGGAGTCTGAAAAAAGTAGCTTGGCAGTTCGCCATCTCTTCAAGCAAATTACTAGAAGGATAGAATGGACGCTGGAGAGGCAATCACTAGTATCCACTATAGGTAAGGAAACTGAGAAGGACTTCCTAGACAGAGGAATCAGCACAAGTAACGGGCACAAGGCCATGAAAGAGCACGATTCAAGTGGTGAACAGCTGGGCATGGCTATGCTATCAGAAGCATCTGAATCAAGGTTTTTACCTGAAAGTGCACTCACGTCTAATCAACATATTTTTGATTAATTAGATTCGTATGTACACTGTACACATGACACTCTTTCCTGTTGATACAGCGCTTGATTTATTCAACTGACTACTAGCGCAGAGGAGAAAGGAAAGGAGCAAAAAGCATGAAAAAGAATAAATAAAATTGTTAGGTAATAGTCATCCACAAAGAAAACAGAACATTAACCTTCCCCAAGCCTAATGTTGCAAACACTGTTGATTATGTGCCGAGGAGTCATCTCCCCTTTTTCCTTCCTAACAAAACCCCCGTTATTTGTTTTGTTCTGTTTTGTTGGGGAATCCACCCTTTTCTGCATAGCCCTGTGCTTCAGGAGAGGCAGGAGCTTCAGGTCAAGCCCCAAGGAGTAACACGTGATTAGTCTAACCGCTCGTGTTTCTCCCCTTCTTCTTATCAGCGTTTAGGTTACCTACATGCATGGGACACAGTCCTAGCCAATAAGGCGTGGTGTGGGGGCCAGTGTGAGCTAAGTCTGTCAGGGGCTTACGGGAAAGATCTTACTCCAAAGGAGAAGTAGTCCTCTCCCCTGCTGGGTATTGTTTTGTCTGCCTGTGATGCCTACCACTGTGGGCACCATCTTGCAACCACAAAGGAGCTAAGTGGACCCAGTGAAGAAGGATGGCATTGAGGCTGCCTGAACTGTTGGCCTCCAGACTTGTTGTTATGTGATACGATACGCTGCTTATTTTTTAATACATTTGAGTCCCTCTTTTCTTTCACTTGCAACCAAGAACATTGTAACTACTACATGCAGTCTGTACACTTAGGATGAGATCTGCCCACTTAAACTTGGCTAATGAAGTCTCTGGAGGAGATTTACGGAGAAAAATTTATTCCCTTTTTTTTCCACCAGAAAAATTGCTGTTTATCCTTCAAGAGCATTCAAGACCCACTCAAATGTCATTTCTGTCAAGCTGAGTGCTTTGTTATTGCCTGTACTCCCACAGCCCTCCCACTACTTCTCTATTACAGCACTTTACTCATATACTCTTTCAGCAAATATTTATTGAGTGCCTATTTTGGGCTTGGTAGTGTTTTAGGCACAGGGGTTACAGTAGGAAACTAAATGCATGGAGATTCCAATCTAGTAGAAGACAGACAATGAATGTAAAAATTTTAATGTGATGACTCTTATCAAAGGGAAAAAAAAAGAATTCTTGTAAAAGAGGGGGAAATAACTACCTTGAAATTTATTTTATTGTACTGTGATTCTCTGTTCATATGTCAGTTTTTTCCACTAGATTGTGTGTTCTTGTAACCTCACATCACCCACCACTTCCCTGGGGGATTGCATTTTCCAAAGATGGCTGCGAAAACCTCTCCCATCCCACAGGTTTTTCTGCAATGTGATCTTGCCATTCCCCATAGGGGAGGGATGTAGGAGGTCCTAAGTCTCCTCCTCTTGAATCTCAGTGGGCTTGTGACGGTTTTGACCCATGGACTGTGTTGGAAGTGATGCTCTAAAACTTCCATGGATAGGTCATAAAAGGCCGTGTAGTTTCTACCTGGGTCTCTTGGGACACTTGTTTTTTGGAAGTGCTTTTTCTTGGGACACTCCCTCTTGACACCTACATATAGACGCTCCACTTGACAGTCCCAGCTGAGTGAGCCTTCAAGTCATCCCAGGTTAGGTGAAGAAGCTTCCAGATGATTCCAGCCCCCAACCTCAAGTCATTCCTAGTTGTTCAAGTCTTCCCAACTGAGGCCCCAGATGTCATGAGTCAGAGACAAGCCATCCCTGCTGTGCCCTCTCCAAATTCCTGACCCACCGTATCCATGTGCATAATAAAATGCCTGTTGGTTCACACCACTACTTTGGAGTGGTTTGTTACACAGCAGCAATGACTGGAACCCCCCAGATCTGCCTTTCTGTGAAATTTTAATCCAGTCGACAACTTGTTTTCTTTTCACCTGACCCAGTTGGTGATCAGCTTACGCACTGAAGCTTGAGAACTTTCATCCATCTTACTTTCATCCCATTGAGTGTCGCTGTTGATGATATGCATGTGAAATGTCTAATCTTTTAAAACACAAATCTTCACCATTGATCTTAATATCCTGCTGCAGTGAGTTCCCCAGTTCAATTGTGTGTAGTGGGAAAAAAGTGCCTCCTTCTATCCATTTTAAACATGCTTCCTTTTCATCTCATCTTGTCCTCTTGCTCTTCCCCAAGTAAAGTGATTTCCATTTTGTGGGTACCTAGACACAGAGAACTGAGTTGAGACAATAATCTTTCTTTGGTTACCCAGAAGGCCTCGGGCGTGCTGCGACGGGGAGCAGTGGATTTTAGCTGGTGACTTAAAGGTGGTGGCACACGGTATTCTAATTAGTCACAAGTTTAGTTCCAAGCTTTCAAAAAATAGTCTAGATTCTGCAAGACACAGTAGGTGTCCTCTTGTGGTGCTGGGAAGTAGAGCACAGTAGAAAGGGAAGAGCATTGGCCAGTACATAGGCAATCCGGATTCAAGTCTCATCTTGTGAGCCAGCTGTGTGCCCTTGGGCATAACACTTAGCCTCTCTGGACCTCATTCTCCTCAACTGTAGAGTGAAGAGATTCAACCAGAGGGTTCTGGAGCACCCTTTTGCCTCTAACTTTGTATGAATTCTATGTATTTGCCAGTCATTTTGAAACATCTACTACATAAATCCACGGGAAGAAAAAGTTTGTATTCTAAACAGTTTGCCATTTTAGCTTCAAAGTGGAGTTGGAGAGAACCACCACTCGCCCCTAAAAAATTTTCTAGTTTTTAGAAAACTAATGTTATCATTTTCCAAAAACACAATCCAAATTAGGCTTCAATTACCAAAAATATATCCTGCTGTGACTGTTAAGTGACAGGTCTTGCAACCTGAGTCCTTTTAGTTTGGGGGTGCACCCCAGGACTCCCATCAGCCTTGCTTTCATGAGCCTATCAATTCTCACGGTGCCATTGCTCGATGTTTGCATGGGGACAACTCCATTCTAAGTGATGAGAGTGAATGGATGGGGTGAACTGCTGCTGCATATGGCCACCTTGGGGAGGAGAAAGAATATTGTCCCAGTGAGCAGTGCAGTAGGAACTATTCAAGTGAATCTCTAGAAATCTGAAATCTCTTCCCAATTCTTTCTCTCCCTACAGAAGAAAAAAGGCAGTTACCACGTGGGACTTGGGGAAAGCATTCAGTCTCACTCAACCTGGACTCATTTCACTAATTTTCTGGTCTGCTTAATATTTCTTCAACAGTTGTGATTCTTAGAACGTCGTGGGCTCTAACCCACTTCTTAAGCTCTGCATCCTGTTTTGTCTTACTGAATTTTCTCTTTCCAATCCCAGGTGGGTGGGGGAAATGCTTCTCATCTCTGATTTTAAAATTCATTACAGAATCTCCAGTATTGAAGTGCTACCATGCATTGAGAGGACAGATTGCTTTCACTGTTGGCTTAACAAACTCTATCAACAGCAACAAGTAGCATGACGAGGTTCTACTCAACAGAAACTTACTTGTAAGGTTAAGAAAACCCCTGCGGTCCTTAGACAAAACTTCAGGTAACAAGTAGGAGAATAACAGCAGTAAAAGTAATAAAAAATATATCTAGTGTTTAGAAGAGCTTTTTGAAAATATTCTAAAGAAGAACCCTCCCACACTTTCCTTAATAAGATATCTCATATGTGATCACACATATCCACTTCCTTATCATCAGTATCATATGCGAGGATGTTTTGACGTTTTTGTTAAGGCTTTCAAGGAAGGCTTGAAAACAACACAGCAGCATCTATAATGCATAATACTGTCAGTTGTATCAATGGGAAAACTGAAGATCATGTAGGATGAATCACTTGGTTATTATCTGCTTGTTTAAGTTATTTGGGTAAAACAAGTCAGAAGTGTCGCTTGTTTCTTAGAGCGGTGCTGCCCCTGCGAGGCTGCCTTCATGTGCTCAGTGACTCCTTGATTGTAGCTAAAAGGGGGACCCAGGGTTCCACACACCACATTCTGTTCCCCCTTCTGTCATTCCTGCTCACACTCTAGTGGGGGGATGAGTTTGAAGGCTTGTTGTCTTCAAAACCCTTCTGTCTATGTGGGCTATGCTGCATCATTGCTTGTTGCCCAAAGGCGCTCTGCAAAGATAACTTACTGCCTAAGAAAGTGGTATATACAGAACTGGTCAAGCCATGGGTTGCACTTTTTACAAAATTAATAAACAATTTTTTAAAGCAGTTTTAGGTTTACAGAAAATTGAGCAGATAGGGCTTCCCTGGTGGTGCAGTGGTTAACAATCCTCCTGCCAATGCAGGGGACACGGGTTTGATCCCTGGTCTGGGAAGATCCCACATGCTACAGAGCAACTAAGCCCATGTGCCACAACTACTGAGCTTGCGCTCTAGAGCCCGTGAGCCACAACTACTGAGCCCGCATGCCACAACTACTGAAGCCTGTGCGCCTAGAGCCTGTGCTCCACAACAAGAGAAGCCACCACAATGAGAAGCCTGTGCACCATAACAAAGAGTGGCCCCGCTCACCACAACTAGAGAAAGCCCGCGTGCAGCAACGAAGACCCAACACAGCCAAAAATAAAGAAATAAAGAAATAAAGTAAAATAAAATTAAAAAAAAGAAAATTGAGCAGATAGTACAGAGAGTTTCCATATATCCTCTCCTTTTCCCACTCACAGTTTCTCCTTAGTGCGGTTCTTAGTTCTCTCTTAGTTCTCTTGCCTTAGTGCAGTTATAATTTATTACAATTGATGAACCAATATTCATATAGCATTACTAACTAAAGTCCATAGTTTGCATTAGGACTCGCTCTTTGTGTTGTACAGTTCCGTAGGTTTTGACAAATAATGTCATGTATCCATCAATACGGTATCCTACAGAATAGTTTCACTGCCTTCAATATCTCCTGTGTTTCACCTAATCATCACTTCCTCACCCCGCCTTGACCCTTGACCCCTGACTATCACATCTTTTTACTTTCTTTCCCAGAATGTCATATAGTTGGAGTCATTCAGTATGCAGCCTTTTCAGATTGGCTTCTTTTATTTAGCAATATGCACTTAAGGTTCCTTCGTGTCTTTTCATGGCTTGATAACTCATTTCTTTTTTTTTTTTAATATCCTCTTTTTTTTAGAAGAAATTACAAATAACAAAACATTAGCAAAATGAGTAGAAAGTACAGCGACTTCTCATATACTCCCCCTGCCCTCACACATGCACAGCCTTCCCCATCATCAACATCCCACACCAGAGTGGTACATTTGTTACAATAAATGGACCTACATTGACACATCGTTATCACCAACGACCGTGGATTGTATTACGGTCCGCTGTTGGTACTGTATTCTATGGGTTGTTTTTTTTGGTAATTAATTAATTAATTAATTTATGGCTGTGTTGGGTCTTCGTTTCTGTGCGAGGGCTTTCTCTAGTTGTGGCAAGCGGGGGCCACTCTTCATCGCGGTGCGCGGGCCTCTCACTATCGCGGCCTCTCTTGTTGCGGAGCACAGGCTCCAGACGCGCAGGCTCAGTAATTGTGGCTCACGGGCCCAGTTGCTCCGCGGCATGTGGGATCTTCCCAGACCAGGGCTCAAACCCGTGTCCCCTGCATTAGCAGGCAGATTCTCAACCACTGCGCCACCAGGGAAGCCCTGGGTTTCTTTTTTGCTTCTTCTGTTTTTTTTTTTTTTTTTTTTTTTTTTTTTTTTTTTTTTACAAAACAGCAGCAGGAAAGAAAAATGCAGCAGGAGGCAGATGAGCCAGGCACCGGGGTTCAGATCAGAAGGGAGCAGGGAGACCAAGCTGTTACTGCAGGCTGGCCCCGGGACTCTGTCCCAGCATCCTGGGAGCACGGCAACAAGCCCTAGAAGGAGCAGAGAGTGGGTGAGGAGATGGCTGTCCCAGCTCGGTGGCGGCACCGCTCCTTGGGCGGCCACCCTGGCGGTCAACCAGGTTGGGAGCACTTGAGGCTCCTGTGTTTGGAGGCCTGGTCTCCAAAGCACGGACCCACAGGGGCCAGGCAGAGGGAGGAGGTAGGAAGGGCCGGCACAGAAGGGCTATGAGTTCCATCTGGGTCCCCTGGGACCACGGGGCCCAGGTGGGCAGGGGCAGTCAGGACGCTTCCCTGCTTGTCAGACAATCAGCTTCTTCAGGAAGGCCTCCAGCTGGTCCTCATCCTTGATGCCCACAAACTTGTCCACCACATCCCCATTCTTGATGGCCAGCACGGTGGGCACAGCTGATACCTCATACTCTATGGCGAGGTCTGTGTGGTCATCAATATCCGCCTTGGCCATCACCACCTTTCCATGCTGCTTGGCCACCACCTTCTCTAACCTTGGCCCCAGGATCTTGCAGCGACCACATCACTGTGCATGGAAATCCACAACCACTGGTGTCTCACTGTTGACAACTCAGTCTTGAAAGTCTGGTCCATCCTGGATGTTAAAGGTCATTGTACAGACTCTGGTGGTGTATATTGACTGGGCTTGGCTGGGTGTTACTGTCAGGTTATTAGGACTGCGCTGTGGGGTCTGCAGGGCCCTGGAGGCAAGGGGCGCCCACTGACTCTGAGAGGGCTTCCTGCAGATTATGGAGGCCAGGAACCTCCCCAGGAGAAGTCGCTAAGCCATCTCCCTGCAGCGAGAGCAGAGGGGTGCACAGCGCGGCCCTCCCCACCGGTCAAGGGCACTTCTGTTCCCTATTCATTTCTTTACTCACTGCCTGCCATCCAGCTTGCACACATCCCCAGTCACCCAGTTGCCGCAGCCAATGGTATTTGTAGCTTTCCTGCCCCATGGACAACACTGGACAATTGCGAATGGAGCATCTACTGGCCAGGTACTGTGCTAGGTGCTCTGCTCCAGAAATGAGAAGCAGATGTGATCCCTACCCTCATGGGACTCACGTGATCAGTCATTCCTAATTAATACTCAGGTCCCTTGATTGCCACTGCTCCCTTTGGCAGGTTTACTTAAATGCCACTTAAATCTCCCTATTTTTGAAGACCTCTTCTTTCCTTCCCTTCCTTCTCTTCCTTCCTTCTTGCTTTCCTTCTTCCCCTCCTTCCTTCCTTCTTTCCTTCCTTCCTTTCTTCCTTTCCTTATTATACATGTCTTCTCAAGGCAACCACTTCTATACCTACAGCTTCAATTACTTTGTGTATACTCTAATGACAACACAATTTTAAATGTTGTTTTCATTTACCAGTTTTTTTTTTTTTGGTTTATTCCTAGGTATTTTATTCTTTTTGTTGCAATGGTAAATGGGAGTGTTTCCATAATTTCTCTTTCAGATTTTTCATCATTAGTGTATAGGAATGCAAGAGATTTCTGTGCATTCATTTTGTATCCTGCAACGTTACCATATTCATTAATTAGCTCTAGCAGTTTTCTGGTGGCAGTTTTAGGATTCTCTATGTATAGCATCATGTCTTCCGCAAACAGTGACGGTTTTACTTCTTCTTTTCCAATTTGTATTCCTTTTATTTCTTTTTCTTCTCTGATTGCCGTGGCTAGGACTTTCAGAACTATGTTGAATAATAGTGGTGAGAGTGGACATCCTTGTCTCATTCCTGATCTTAGAGGAAATGCTTTCAGTTTTTCACCATTGAGAATGATGTTTGCTGTGGGTTTGTCATATATGGCCTTTATTATGTTGAGGTAGGTTCCCTCTATGCCCACTTTCTGGAGAGTTTTTATCATAAATGGGTGTTGAATTTTGTCAAAAGCTTTTTCTGCATCTATTGAGATGATCATATGGTTTTTATTCTTCAATTTGTTAATATGGTGTATCACATTGATTGATTTGCGTATATTAAAGAATCCTTGCATCCCTGGGATAAATCCCACTTGATCATGGTGTATGATCCTTTTAATGTGTTGTTGGATTCTGTTTGCTAGTATTTTGTTGAGGATTTTTGCATCTATATTCATCAGTGATATTGGTCTGTAATTTTCTTTTTTTGTAGTGTCTTTGTCTGGTTTTGGTATCAGGGTGATGGTGGCCTCATAGAACGAGTTTGGGAGTGTTCCTTCCTCTGCAATTTTTTGGAAGAGTTTGAGAAGGATGGGTGTTAGCTCTTCTCTAAATGTTTGATAGAATTCACCTGTGAAGCCATCTGGTCCTGGACTTTTGTTTGTTGGACGATTTTTAATCGCAGTTTCAATTTCATTACTTGTGATTGGTCTGTTCATATTTTCTGTTTCTTCCTGGTTCAGTCTTGGAAGGTTATACCTTTCTAAAAATTTGTCCATTTCTTCCAAGTTGTCCATTTTATTGGCATAAAGTTGCTTGTAGTAGTCTCTTAGGATGCTTTGTATTTCTGCGGTGTCTGTTGTAACTTCTCCTTTTTCATTTCTGATTTTATTGATTTGAGTCCTCTCCCTCTTTTTCTGGATGAGTCTGGCTAATGGCTTATCAATTTTGTTTATCTTCTCAAAGAACCAGCTTTTAGTTTTATTGATCTTTGCTATTGTTTTCTTTGTTTCTATTTCATTTATTTCTGCTCTGATCTTTATGATTTCTTTCCTTCTGCTAACTTTGGGTTTTGTTTGTTCTTCTTTCTCTAGTTTCTTTAGGTGTAAGCTTAGATTGTTTACTTGAGATTTTTCTTGTTTCTTTAGGTAGGCTTGCATAGCTATAAACTTCCCTCTTAGAACTGCTTTCGCTGCATCCCATAGGCTTTGGGTCGTCGTGTTTTTATTGTCATTTGTCTCTAGGTATTTTTTTATTTCCTCTTTGATTTCTTCAGTGATCTCTTGGTTATTTAGTAACGTATTGTTTAGCCTCCATGTGTTTGTCTTTTTTACGTTTTTTTCCCTGTAATTCATTTCTAATCTCATAGCGTTGTGGTCAGAAAAGATGCTTGATATGATTTCAATTTTTTTAAATTTACTGAGGCTTGATTTGTGACCCAAATTGTGATCTATCCTGGAGAATGTTCCGTGCGCACTTGAGAAGAACGTGTAATCTGCTGTTTTTGGATGGAATGTCCTATATATATCAATTAAATCTATCTGGTCTATTGTGTCATTTAAAGCTTCTGTTTCCTTATTTATTTTCATTTTGGATGATTTGTCCATTGGTGTCAGTGAGGTGTTAAAGTCCCCCACTATGATTGTGTTACTGTCAATTTCCTCTTTTATAGCTGTTAGCAGTTGCCTTATGTATTGAGGTGCTCCTATGTTGGGTGCATATATATTTATAATTGTTATATCTTCTTCTTGGATTGATCCCTTGATCATTATGCAGTGTCCTTCCTTGTCTCTTGTAACATTCTTTATTTTAAAGTCCATTTTATCTGATATGAGTATAGCTACTCCAGCTTTCTTTTGATTTCCATTTGCATGGAATATCTTTTTCCATCCCCTCACTTTCAGTCTGTATGTGTCCCTAGGTCTAAAGTGGGTCTCTTGTAGACAGCATATATATGGGTCTTGTTTTTGTATCCATTCAGCCAGTCTATGTCTTTTGGTTGGGGCATTTAATCCATTCACGTTTAAGGTAATTATCGATATGGATGTTCCTATGACCATTTTCTTAATTGTTTTGGGTTTGTTTTTGTAGGTCCTTTTCTTCTCTTGTGTTTCCCACTTAGAGAAGTTCCTTTAGCATTTGTTGTAGAGCTGGTTTGGTGGTGCTGAATTCTCTTAGCTTTTGCTTGTGTGTAAAGCTTTTGATTTCTCCATCAAATCTAAATGAGATCCTTGCCGGGTAGAATAATCTTGGTTGTAGGTTCTTCCCTTTCATCACTTTAAGTATATCATGCCACTCCCTTCTGGCTTGCAAAATTTCTGCTGAGAAATCAGCTGTTAACCTTATGGGAGTTCCCTTGTATGTTATTTGTCGTTTTTCCCTTGCTGCTTTCAATAATTTTTCTTTGTCTTTAATTTTTGCCACTTTGATTACTATGTGTCTCGGCGTGTTTCTCCTTGGGTTTATCCTGTATGGGACTCTCTGCGCTTCCTGGACTTGGGTGGCTATTTCCTTTCCCATGTTAGGGAAGTTTTCGACTATAATCTCTTCAAATATTTTCTCTGGTCCTTTCTCTCTCTCTTCTCCTTCTGGGACCCCTATAATGTGAATGTTGTTGCGTTTAATGTTGTCCCAGAGGTCTCTTAGGCTGTCTTCATTTCTTTTCATTCTTTTTTCTTTAGTCTGTTCCGCAGCAGTGAATTCCACCTTTCTGTCTTCCAGGTCACTTATCCGTTCTTCTGCCTCAGTTATTCTGCTATTGATTCCTTCTAGTGTAGTTTTCATTTCAGTTATTGTATTGGTCATCTCTGTTTGTTTGTTCTTTAATTCTTCTAGGTCTTTGTTAATCATTTCTTGCATCTTCTCAATCTTTGCCTCCATTCTTATTCCGAGGTCCTGGATCATCTTCACTCTCATTATTCTGAATTCTTTTTCTGGAAGGTTGCCTATCTCCACTTCATTTAGTTGTTTTTCTGGGTTTTTTTCTTGTTCCTTCATCTGGTACATAGCCCTCTGCCTTTTCATCTTCTCTATCTTTCTGTAACTGTGGTTTTTGGTCCACAGGCTGCAGGATTGTAGTTTTTCTTGCTTCTGCTGTCTGCCCTCTGGTGGTTGAGGTTATCTAAGAGGCTTGATGGGAGGCTCTGGTGGTGGGTAGAGCTGACTCGTTAATCATGTTTTTAAAAATGCTTTCACAGCAAAATCTAGGCTGGTGTTTGATCAAACATACGGGTATCGTAGCCTAGACAAGTTGACACATAAAATTAACCATCACAAAGGCAAATCCATTTCCCTGGGCAGGAGAAGGTCCTGATTACCACTGTAGCATATTGTATTATTAAATTGATTTACTTAGTAAAGAAGATAGTTCCTCAAATTTAAATATACGTAGGACCTTCTTTGCAGTCAAAGACTAACCCACTTTGGGTGTTATCGTCAGGTTTTTATGATGAGAGTTGTCTGAATCTAAGAAATTTTTATTCTATACAATTAAAAAAATGTTACTTAATAAACTGAACTACATTGGATGATACAAAAAGAACAATAGACAGCATGTGGACAAAGAAGTTTTTGAAGTGCCTATGACAATTAATATCTATTGCTATTATGTTTCAAAAAACACTTGGGTTTTTACAATATAAAACTATTATTAAACTTCAAAGCCCTATATTCTTGAGGCTAAAAGAAATCATTTCTATTAAGTTTATTTTTTTGAATCTTCTTCCAAACCATTGTGGTTATTCTCCAAATACATGTTATGCATTAAATTTAGGTGTCCAAAATTCTAATAAATCTCTGGTGGATAGTTGGTAAAACTTTGTATATCAGTTTGCACACATTTTCTTTGCTGACTTCAATATAGGTCTAGTATGTTTTAAATATGAGAAAATATGTTTAATTACCCTTCCTAGGAAATAACCCAGCAGGTATGTGTGTGTTTGCATGTGTGTGTGTATGTATGTATGTGTGCATGTTGGGGTATTGTCCATCAATCCCGACACTATGTGAATTAGTCTACAATACACTACAAAATTCAAAAATTCCTTTTTTTTCAATATAAGAAGTTGTGGAAACATAAAACATTTCTAGATTACCTTTGACTATGTATTATTACTGCTTCCAGAGGCTATAGCACCAGAGGCTGAAAGCACATTTACACACACACACGCATGCACACACATCCTCATACACACAGCCACATCATATAGCTGTGATGTTGGAATGATGTTATACTCTCTCTGACTTGACCTGAAATGACTTAAAAAGGCTCAGTTAGACGAAAACAAAATAAATCCAAAGTCTAATTGTCAACATTGTGACATAAATAAAATCTGGTGGTGTGTTTTAGATAAACTCTCAAAAGCCAGTGACTCCATGTATTTTCCCTTTCATTACTCTTTGCTATTAAGCCTACGAGAAAAAAATGCCTATTGTTCCCTCTCTTTCTCTCTAATAGCCAATACTGATGTTTTGATGGTCCTGGGGTTATATAGAAAATCAATTCCAAAAGGGAAGAAGCTGGAAAAGTAGCTGATAAATATAATTAAACATTATTTCCATTTTATTGTATATGTATATATTCTTGATTCATGATAATAATAATTACCACAGTGTATTCAGAAAGATTAAATTAATCAATATTTATAAAGCACTTACAACTATTGATGGCACATTGGTGTTTTAAAAGAACAAAAGGCAGGTTGTCTTTAAAGAGGGCAGCCAGCAATCCCTTCCCTCTTTGTACAGACATGCTGTTCTAACCATCTATGAGGTAGAGTCTGTTTTCCTCTTTGAAGATATGTATGTTCCTAACTGAACCACTGGGCTCTTTTACTCATTTATTGACATTAAGAAATAATTAGGAATTATTCCATTTAGTTGGATATAACATAAACAAACGATATCATTTTTCAATAAAAGAGCGTGTTACATTCTACTGCCACCGACTCTAGGTCACAATCTGTGTTGACATAGAGTAGCAAAAAAACGGGGAGGGAAGATAAATTGGATATAGCTATGTTTATGGTGGTGAAACAATAGAAGTCATTGAACTTCTGTAATTAGAATTGGAAGTACACCTCCTTCTGGCTTAGGAATGACCAGATGTTAGGATTACTCTTAGGAAACACCTAAACATTTTATTTGGGGTAAGCATCTCTTTTCTAGTGTACCCAAATAATGCACTAGATGTCTATCAATTAAGCACAGCTGGTGTCAACCTGAAGCAGAAGTAAAATCAATGGAGATACATCATTAGCACACATCCAAAACCAATGCAATTAGAATATTTCATTTCTCAATCTTGTTTGGTCTGTAGGACATTGCAAGCCCAAACAAAGCAAATTCAACTCTATGAATTGTTACGGAAAGCTGAATTTACCCATGAGGTTGCCACTCAGTTGTGAGCAAATTGACACCAAAGGAATTTTCAAAGATTGCAATGAAAGGGTATGATAAATACTGGACAGAAAGGCAGCAAAATCTTTACAGTGGTTTGATTGTGGATGATTACTTTTTCTCAATCTCTCTATTTTCCTCAGAGAATATAAAATACATATACTTTTTTTTTTTTTTAATTAAAAGAAAACCACGAGAAGAAGCTGAAAATAAAGCAATGTAACTACAGGTGCAAAATTAAAAACTGAGTGGAGTCTATGTTGATTTTATTTTTATTTTGGCTTTCTTGGACTATTACATATAGTTATATATAATTTATGTGTATATATTCATGTATGTATACATGCATTTGCTTACAGCTGTCTATTTTTGTTACTTGATATCAAATATTGTCATTACGAAAAATATTGCTAATCATAATATTATTGCTAATAATAATATTGCTAAATCATAAACTAAACTACAGTTTTTATTCATTCATTAGTCTCATATTTTTAAACATAAAAGAACTAGAGAGAGAAACAAAGGGTATCTGACTTAATTCCTCAATTTTTTAAATTTTAAAATGCTTTTCCCACTGAGACTTCAAATTTAACTTAATATTTTCTGGGATTTGCCTTTGAATATGTCTAAATGGCACAAATAAAATAAAATATAAGAAAGTAAAAAAAAAATGAAAAAGCTATCAAAAATTTTAAATGTATTCTTTCTAACAATAGCTATATAAATAGAATATATTAATGAGCTATAAATTTAAAAATCCACCATACAAACTATTGTATTGCTTTAGCAACCAATTTAAAGTTAGTGGGGAGAGGGTATGTTAAATCATGCCATATTTGACAAAAGATGATAGCATTACTAAACAAAAACTAATTTGAATTTAGAATTAAAAAGAGAAAATGTTTCTTTGATAACAAATATGCAATTATTATAGCCTTGGCAACTGGGTGGGAAAATAATTCTACTTTTCTTGAAGTATAGTTCACTTGCAATATAATATTAGTTTTAATTGCACAATATAGTGATTCAACATTTTAATATGGATTATACAGAGTTATTACAATATTATTGACTATATTCCCTGGGCTGAAAATGACTTACCTGTGACTTATTTTATAACTAGTAGTTTGTATCTCTTAATCCCCTTAACCTATTTTGACCATCCCCACAAACCACTCTCCTTTGGCAAACACTAGTTTGTTCTTAGTATCTATAAGTCTATTTCTGTTTTGTTATATTTGTTCATTGGTTGTATTTTTAGGTTACACATATAAGTGAAAACATAGTATTTGTCTTTTTTTGTATGTATTTGTCTTTATTTCACTTAGCACAATACCCTCTAGGTCCATCCATTGTTGCAAATGACAACGTTTCATGCTTTTTTATGGCTGAGTACACACACACACACACACACACACACACACACACACACCCCACTTCTTCTTTATCCATTTATTTATCAATGGATATTTAGGTGGTTTCCATATCTTGGCTGTTGTAAATAATCCTTCAATGAACGTAAGGGTGAATATATCTTTTCACATTAGTGTTTCATCTTCTTTGGATAAATACCCAGAAGTGGAATTGCTGGATCATATGGTAGTTCTATTTTGAACTTTTTGAGGAACCCCCATAGTGTTTTCCAGAAGCTGCACCCATTTACATTCCCAACAACAGGAAGTTTCCCCTTTCTCCACATCCTCACAAACACTTTTTAGTTGTTGTCTTGATGATGATAATTCTGGCAGGTGTAAGGTAATATATGATTTGCACTTCCCTGATGATTAGTGATGTTGAAGATCTTTTCATGTGTTTGTTGGCCATCTGTATATCTTCTTTGGCAAATGCCTATTCAGGTCCTCAGCCCATTTTTAAATCAGGTTATTTGTTGTTTTCATATTGAGTTATATGAGTTATTTATATATTTTGAGTATTAACCTCTTATCAAAAATATCATTTGCAAATATCTTCTCCTCTTCAGTAGAATGCCTTTTCATTTTGTTGATGGTTTCCTTTGCCATCCCAAAGCTTTTTCATTTGATGTGGTCCCATTTGTTTATTTTTGCTTTTGTTGTCTTTGCCCAAGAAGAGGGATCCAAAAAAATTTTGCTATCATCAATGTCAAACAGTGTAAAACCTGTGTTTTTTGTTTATTTCTGAAAGTTTTATGGCTTCAGGTCTTACATTGATGTATTTATCCACTTCAGGTTTATTTTTCTATATGGTGTGCGAAAATGGTCCAGTTTCATTCTTTTACATGTAGCTGTCCAGTTTTCCCAACACCACTTATTGAAGCGATGGTCTTTTCCCCACTGTATGTTCTTGCCTACTTTGTCATTGATTAATTTACCATATATGAGTGGGTTTATTTCTGGACTCTCTATTCTGTTCCATTGATTTATGTGTCTATTTTTATGTTCCAGTATCATACTGTTTTGATTACCATAGCTTTGTATGGATAGTATAGTTTGAAGTCAGGGAGCATGATAGTATTCTCTTATGATTGTTTGCATTCTGTGATATCAGTTGTAACTTCTCCTCTCTAATTTCTAACTTTATATATTTGGGTGCTCTCTCTTTTATTCTTGATGAGTCTGGCTAAATGTTTGTTAATTTTGTTTATCTTTTAAAACAAACAGCTCTTAGTGCCATTGATCTTTTCCGTTGTTTTTTGGGTCTCTATTTCATTTATTCCCTCTCTGATCTTTATTAATTCTTTCCTTCTACTAACTTTGGGCTTTGTTTGTTATTTTTCTAATTCCTTTAGGTATAAAGTTAGGCTGTTTATTTGACATTTTTTTTTGTTTCTTGAGGTAGGCCTTTATCTCTATAACCTTCCCTCTTAGAACTGCATTTGCTGCATCCCATAGATTTTAGAAAGTTGTGTTTCTATTTTCATTTGTCTCAGTATGTTTCTTTATTTCCTCTTTGATTTCTTCATTAACCCATTTTTTGGGTAGTATGTTGTTTAGTCTCCAAATGTATTGTTTCTAGTTTTCTACTTGTAGTTGATTTCTAGTTTCATACCATTGTGCTCAGAAAAGATGCTTTGATATGATTTCAATCTTCTTAAATTTACTGAGACTTGTTTTGGGGCCTAGTGTGTGATTTGTTGTGGAGAATGTTCCATGTACACTTGAAAAGAATGTATATTCTGCTCTTTTTGGATGAAATGTTTTGTAGATATCTGTTAAGTTCATTTGGTCTAATATGGTATTTAAAGCCAATGTTTCTTTATTGATTTTCTGTCTGGATGATCTATCCATTGATGTAAGTGGGGCATTAAGTCCCCTACTATTATTGTATTACTGTCAATTTCTGCCTTTATTAATATTTCCTTTATATATTTACATGCTCCTATGTTAAGTGCATATATGCTTAAGAATGTTCTATCCTCTTCCTGGTTTGACTTTTATTGTTATGTAATGCCCTTCCTTGTCTTTTGTTATAGTGTCCATTTTAAAGTCTATTTTGTCTGATATGAGTATTGCTATCTCATCTTTCTTTTTTGTTTCCATTTGCATGGAACATCATTTTGCATCCCTTCACTTTCAGTCTGTGTGTGTCTTTAGCTCTGAAGTAGGCAGCATAAAAATGGGTCTGGTTTTCTTTTTTTCCCATTCATCCACCCTATGTCTTTTGATTGAGGCATTCAGTCCATTTACATTTAAAGTTATTGTTGATATGTATGTACTCAGTGCCATTTTGTTACTTTTTATCTGGTCGTTTCTGTAGTTCTTTGGTCTTTTTTCTTCTTTTTTTAGTCTCTTCCCTTGTGGTTTGATGATTTTCTTTAGCGTTAGTTTTGAGTTCCTTTCCCTTGTTTTTCTGTGTATGTATGGTAGGTTTTTGATTTGTGGTTGTGGTTACCATGAGAAAGATAGATAGATAGATAGATAGATAGATAGATAGATAGATAGATGATAGATTTGCTTTAAGTTGATAGTCATTTACACTTAAACCTGTTCTAAAGCTCTACATTTTTTACCCTACCCTCCACATTTTGTTTTTGATGTCATATTGTGCATCTTTTTTGTGGGTCCCTTAACTACTTAAGGTAGTTATAATTGAATTTGTCACTTTTGTCTTTTTACCTTCATATTATCTTTTTAAGTGGTTGATCCAATGCCTTTACTATATATTTGCTTTTAGCAGTGAGATTTTTTTTCTTTTATATATTTTCATATTTCTAGTTGTGGTCTTTTATTTCCTCTTGGACAAGTTTCTTTAACATTTCTTGTAAGGCTGGTTTACTAGTGATAAGGTATTTTAGTTTTTGCTTGTCTGGGAAACTCTTTACAGCTCCTTCAATTCTGAATGATAAACTTGCTGAATATCCTTGAGACTTGTTCTGTGGCCTTGCACGTGATCTACATGGACAGTGTTCCATGTGTCTTTGGTTTTTCCTTCAGGACTTCAAATATATTTTGCCATTCCCTTCAGGCCAGAGTTTCTGCTGAAAAATCAGCTGATAGCCTTATGGGAGTTCCCTTGTATGTGACTTTTTGTTTTTCTCTTGCCATTTTAAAATACTCTCTTTATCCCTTACTTCTAACACTTTAAACATGATGTGTCTTTGTGTGGATCTCTTTGGTTTTATCTTGTATAGGACTCTCTGTGCTTCCTGGACTGGGGATCTGTTTTCTTCCACAGATTAGGAAAGTTTTCAACTATTATTTCATCAAATATGTTTTCTACTTTCTCTCTCTCTTGTCCTCTTGGGACCCTATAATGTGAATATTAATACATTTGATGTTTTCCCATAGGTTCCTTAAACTAGTCTCAAATTTTTTAAATTCTTTTTTCTTTTTGCTCTTCTGACTGGGTGATTTCCACTATTCTGTATTCCAAGTTGCTTATATGATCTTCTGTATCATCTAATCTGCTAATGATTCACTCTAGTGTATTTTTCATTTCAGTTATTGTATTCTTCAGCTCTGATTGGTTCTTTCTTATATTTTCTATTTGTTGTTGATGTTCTCATTCTGTTCCTTCATTCTTCTCCTGAGTTCAGTAAGCGTTTTTATGACTGTTGGTTTGAACTCTTTATCAGGTTAATTACTTACCTCCATTTCATTAAGGTTTTATTTATGGGGTTTTATCTTGTTCTTTCCTTTGGAAAAGGTTCCTCTGTTTTCTCATTTTGTTTGACTTTCTGTGTTTTTTTCTATGAATTAGGCAAAACAGCTTCAGTCTTGAAGGTGAATTCTTATGTAGGACTGTACCTATGCACCACGTGTGCTCAATGGTTTTGGTGGGAGGGCTGGAGCTGAAGCAGGTGTGGGTCAGAGCCTCTTCCAGGGTATGCTGGGGGCCATCACCTTGGGGTGGGGGCTGGATCCAGAGCTTGGTATGGGCTGGCGGTTATATTAGGGTGGTCTTTGCAGGCTAGCTAGATTATGAGGTGTTTTTCATTCTGCTTCCTCTGTGCTGGAACTCGGGATGGTAAGTTTGTGTGCAAGCCCTTTCAGAGCGCTGTCTCTGGTCCTATAGCTCTCCAGCTCTCCCAGTCATAAGCCCCACTAGTTTTCAAAACCAGTTAAGGGGGCTTATCTTTCCAGTGCCAGTCCCCAAGTCTGGGGTACTCAATGTGTGCTCAATCCCCTCACTCCTTAGGTAGGACCTCCAAATGTGTGATATCCCCTCCATTTATGGGTTATCTGCTGGAGGTGTGGGTCTTTACTCGATTGTGTTTCTGCCCCTCCTACCCATCTCAATATGTTTTTCTCTTTATATTCTTAATTGTAGAAAAGTTGTTCTGCTAGACTTCAGGTTGTTCTCAGAAAATTGTTCTGTATGTAGTTGTAGTTTTGGTGTGTCTTGGGCAGGAGGTGCAGTCAGGATCTTCCTACTCCACCATCTTTGTCCCACCTCTGGGAATGTGATTTGAAATCCTCACCAAACATAACACTGAGAGAAGATTTTTGGATAATTGCTTACTGTGAGTTGTATTTTTTTTAATAGCCAAGATTTTCCAGAGGTTCCCCACAGTCCATGCTGGTTCTTAATATTCATAAAATGTTTGTCTTATGCAATTACACTCCTAAAGTATACTTTTCTGATACTAAGTATACCTCCAATGCCCCTTGTAAACTATTCCTATATTACAGGTGTTCTTCTGAGTATAGAGAGTATCCAGATGGAAAAGACCTAGTCCTGACAGCACCACAGGATTAAGAAGAACTGGTAGGGCTAGTCATTTAGGAAAGCAATTCTGGTTACTCAGAGGAAATTTATGTAAGGGTGCAGGGTTTAAAGCAGAGAAAGCAATTAGAAGGATACTACTGGAGAAAATGTAAAGATTTGGTGATTATTTGATTGTGTTGTATAAGATGAGAGGGAGGGAAAATGGGTCAAATATAAGTAACTTTCAAGGTTTCAAGATTTGGTGTCTAAGGGTAAATGATGTTGTGATTCATGATGTCAAACACAAAAGAGAAAAGAAGTAGTTGGAGATTTAAAATGACTAGATTCAATTTGGGGTATGTTGAATTTGAAGTATCTCCAGAATATCCAGCAAATAAGACATTATGAAGAAAATAAGCATATAAGTATGTGGTCTGCCTATCAACATATAAAGAGAGATTGTGTGGGAACATGGGCCTAAGTACATTCTTGAGGTATAGAATTTTAATGAGAAATTGTAATCATTGTTTCTGAGAAACTTAGATTTTAAACATAGGCTAATATCAACCTAACTTTTTTCTATAGAATTGGTGAACTTAGCCAGTATCTACATTTACATTCATGAAAGAAGTGAATCAACTTAATGGAGGCCAGATATATATTAAGTTCACTTATACTTTGAAAAGAATACCTCATAAGGAAAGTAAGGGTCAACTGATTTTGGAAATTGTCATGCTCCATGTATGCCATTGCCAATATATTAGAATTACCTTCAGTTTTTTATATCTTTTAGCAAAATGCTCCACATATAGCATGGTGTGCTAAACAAATATTAGTTGATATCTTAAAGGGAATAGGCACTACTTAAGGGTAAAAGAATGTCGCTATTGGTTTTAACAAAAGGGGTGATATTTTATTCAGGTTTGAAAGATGAGTAGCCTTTTGCAAGCAGAAAAGAAAGCTGTAAATGGGTTGTAGTAGACATTTTAAGCAGGGGGAAGACAATGTCCAAAAACATGGAGTAGCATTTGCACATTTTGGAATGATATTATATGTATCATGTTTGCTATATAGGGTACAAAAATGAAATAATATTCTCCAGAGAGGTAATTGAATAATCATATTGTGAAGAACCTTACATTCCATGTTAAGAGATAAGCCCTTTGGCTATTTATTCTTTGGCTAATGAAGAGCCAATGGTGCTATTACATTTTCCCCAGAGGAATTAAATGATCTGATTTGATTTTCTAGAAGTTAACCCTCCTAACAGTGGGAAAAGTCAACATGTGTATAAACAGATTTGCAGCAAGAGAGCAGTTGGCATATTAGCAATGGGAAATGATAAGAAGAAGATCTCATGTAGGAATAGCGGATTGAAGAAAACAGAAGCAATAGAAGAAATATTTGTAAGGTATCAAAATTATAGAAAAATAAAGTTTGAAAACCCAAACAGTGATGTCTCTGCTATGCCAGACACTAAAAGTATTCCAATAGATTAAATATTTAATAAAAATACATATAACTAAATTAAATTTGAAGGTAGAGGACACTTTTAGTGAAAATTTAACTAAATATAGAATAAGAAATTATAAGGATTAAAAAATACTCCAAACTAAAAAATGATGGGTTAACTATGTAAAGTGAAAACATCTCTAGATTAAGCACCATATAAATGATTAAAACAGTAAATGATAAATAGTAAAGTGGCAAATGGAAAGATACATACTAGAAAAGTATCATTACTAGATACTTTCTAGAAATACTAGAAAAGTATCATTAATGATCTTAGTATTACAAGAGACATGATAAATCAATTAAATACCCTTCAATCACCCCAACAAAATAATTTTTAAAATATATAAAGACAATTCTTGAAAGAGCAATAAATAACCAATGAAAAGGAAAAAAATATTTCATCATTGCTAACTGATCAAAATTTTAAAATAAAAACAGTATTGATTTATTCTTTAAACTATTAGTCTATCATAATTTAATAAGATAATATTTCATGGTAAGACTGTAGTTTACATACCTTCAAATAAGTAGTATTAAATCACTATTTAGTAATATTCATATAAATATTATTATATTTTTTCAAACTGCATTAAAATAATTTAAACTGCAATTTCTTTTCATGTATATCAGAATGTTTAATGAGAAAGTTATTTTTAAGGCTTTTAAAGTCTATACAAATCAAAAGTTGTAATTATAATGCAAACTAATCAGAAACAACCTCTATATTTGATATATGCTGAATAAATTAACATAAATTGATAAATTGCATAGTACATATTTTCAGTCAAATGCTTTCAGATATCACTCAAGGAACTTCTTTCACAAAAAGACCATTACCCTATAAATTTGTTAGTTTAAAGAGAACTTACACTAATTACCTCTCTTGGCTTCTGCCAAATGATTTTTTAGCTTTAACAAAACAATATCTTGATTGTGTCATTCTATAGAGATACCAAAATTACCAGCCACTTAAAAAAAACTGAATCACTTTACTATACACCTGAAACCAACACAACATTGTTAATCAACTATACTCCAATATAAAATAAAAAGTTAAAAAAGTAAGTTCTTTCTCTTTGGACTTAAAAATTCACCTATTTTTCTAAGTTGTGCATCGAAAAAACAGATTCTTATTCTAATGAAGTCATCCAAATACTCAAAATAAATACTTCCTTTTCAGTCCACGTTTCCACCTAGATTTCAGGAACAGACAGAGAATTAAGTGTAACTTATCTTGCTAACTAGGATTTATAAGAGAGAGAAAATGAGTCAGGATTAATAAGAAATGCTGTCTTTATAAACTCAATATTTGCCCAGTAGTTCTTAAACATTTCCTATATTTATCAGATATTTTATTTATCAGTTGAATTCCAGGTGGAATGAGAGGTAGTGGGGGAACTTGTACGTGTGTAGCATTTCATTGAAAATTGATGCCAATTTATTTGTTAAAAAATTAGACTTACTTTCTGTTCTCCAGCAGATGTTTTTAGCTACTCATCTATTTGTGTTTATTCTTTTATGGTTCTCATCACACTGCATTATAATTATATATTAACATTTCTAATTCCTCTGGAACAGAAGCTAATACTCTTCTGTTTCCTTTAGTATATCATGATAAATTGGGTAAAATATAAAATTAAGTGAATGCATAAACACTGAACATTGAATTCATAAATGTTTTCTATAGATTCACTGACTCACAAATGAAATGCTGACAAAGAGTATCTGCAGATCCAGTTTTACATGTACTTAACTGAAGACAAGTTTGGATGAAAGTTAACATTCCAATAAATGCACTACTTCTAGATCAACTAAACCTTTTGTCTGTAGTACATCCTATTGATAAAATGGTTTATTCATACAAGATCAAATATATTCTCTTCTGGTGAAAACATGATGGAAAAAATAAATGATCAGGGAGGAGATAATTAAATCAGCTAGGATGTATTGTCTAATGAACTGTAAAACTTGTTGTATGGCACTCATTCAATTGGAAACACCGTTGGAAATGCCTCCCCTTTCACTTGTTCAGTACTCACTGTTCATAAAGGTTTCCCAGCTTTGTTCCTAGTACCTGAAACTATGCTCTGTCTTGTCTAATAGGAGAGAACACAATACGATTACCAGTTTTGCAGGCTCTGAAGGTAAATTGCCTGAATTAGAAACTTAACTCCACTACCTTCTAAAAGAGTGATCTGTGGAAAGTTTCTCAACCTGAAAGCTTCAATTTCCTCAAACTAAAACCTAAATATATATAATACATTTACTATCTCAATTATTCTTACAATAATATAAATGTCGAGTGTTTAGTACAGAGCCTAGCTACTAGTTAAGTGCTTGTTAACTGTTGTCATTTTTGTTTAGTGTGTAAGTTTTGTTTTTGTAGATTTTATTGATTTTCTTACTAAAAGCAAAGCTGACCACAACAAAACTGTTAAGATAAACTTCTTTATGGGAGGTGTGCAGGAGATATGTATGTGTATTTACTTGCATGTCCCCTGGAACTTTGCAATTGAAAAACCCTATTTTGAATATCAGATTTTCATGTTAACTAGATTCCAAATCAGTTTTGAAAACAGAGATTCCCCAAGACAAGAGACAAAGATACAGTAGAATCAAGAAGAAGGCACCTACCCCTCCTCTAGACTTAAAATGCTTTCCCCTGCCTTGAGGATCACCACATTCTATATAATCATGTGCACACACACACACACACACACACACAAACACACACATCAAGGTAGAAGGTGGCATTTCAAAATACACACAGATTTAATTTTTACAGTATTGGTTTTCTTATATGTAGTATATATCCTAGTACATGAAACCAGTATGAACAAATGTGTAATTAAAGAGATGAATCAAAGAATCAAATTCCTCTCAAATATATTCCTTAGTTCATGCAATGAAAATTGATTGACATTGAACCCCAGCTTAAGATTTTATTTATAATTATAGTTGCTATTGTTGTTATGGAGAGAAATAAAAATGGAAACAAGAAATTATAATTAATGCAGGGTTAGGGCTACTACAGGCTTCTATGGAAACATATGCTTTAAGTTAGATATGTAATAATGTTGATTCCAATTCCAATGTGTGGGTTTTTTTCCCCACACCACCAAGCAAGTCTCCATCACCAGCTGGGTGCCCTACAATTCAACTCAATTTGGACACTATCTACCTGGAAATAGCATCATATTTCAGAGGTTAAGCGCTCAGTACCACAGGACTGTCTTCCACTTCAGTTACTGTTACCCAAAAACTGGGTTTACCTCTTGGTGGGTGTTGAGCCAAAAGACATAACCAAGCCAAAGATCAGGATAAGGAAGGATGTATTACTTGAAGTAAGTAAGGAGAACACTGGGAATCTTTCCTAAAGCAGTGTCTCCCTGAACAGCAAAATTGGAGAAGTTTAAAGCTAAAGGTACATGCATATTCATGGAGGGACCTGGGCTGTGGACAGAGTCCAAGCTTTAGTTGATTGAAGTCAGGAGGGTCAGAAAAGGTCAACATCATCATCCCTTAAGTTCCAGTTGATCTGGTGGTTGAGTGCTTCAGGCTAATCTCTACCACTGAAACAGAACTGAGAGTCTTTACAACTGATATATTATCTTTGCTATTTTTACTTCTCTTGCATGACAACAGTTGTTTGTTTCTGCATTCTTTTGTTCTCTTAAGATCATTAATTACTGAGACCTGTCCAAGGACAAGCATTGTAGGCAGGCTTAGATCACAAAATGGCTTAGGCCAAAAATGGCTTCTCTTCTGTCAGGAAAGCCATACCTGGTTCTCTTTCTCTGGGGACCCCCTACCCTACCCTATCTGCTTACAATACCAGTCTCAAGTCCATGTGTTTCTGACTGGCTATAAATCAGAGGTTCCCATGACTGATGCTGAAAACTCGGCCTCTGTGCAATGGTGCCTAATCAAATCTCGGAGACAGAGTTTTGGGTGAAGTGGAAAAAAATATCTTTATTTCTTTGCCAGGCAAAGAGGGACACAGTGAGCTCATGCTCTCAAAACTGTGGGTCCCAATCCAGGAGGATGTGATGAGGAGTTTTATAGCAATGGTTCAAGGGCAGGGTTGCTTATAAGGATCAGGGTGTGGGCAGGGCCTGCACTCCTTTAATCTGGTCTCAAGTAGTCTCCTGATGAGCTTTTCTGGTTCCTTTAATCTGTCCTCAGGTCATCTCTTGATGAGCTTCTTTGATTCTTGAGGCTATCAAACTGTGACCTTTTCTCTGGAATGAAGAATGCTAACATCCTCCATTTGATAGGGGTTTTAGTTCTGCAGAAGAGCTTAAAGATATTGTTATGGGCATCACTTGAGGAGGAACCAGGACCCTGCCCCAAGGCTGCACTGTTGTTTCTTGGCTGCTCCTCTCTTGTCTCTGCATCCCTCCCTTCCCTGATTAGCAACTGTTCAAATCTGCCCTTCAGAACTCAGGGAAGTTCATGGAGGCTGGAGTCTATTCCCTACAAACAAGAAACAGAGAACACAGAAAGGCTTCCATGTCCAGGAGCCCCACAGGGTTCTGCTTGGTTTCATGACCACCTCCTTAGGCTTGATTAATCTGCTAGAGCATCTCACAAAACTCAGGAAAGCAAATTACTCACTAAATTACTGATTTATTACAACTGATATTAAAAGACACAAATCAACAGAGAGATGGAAAAGATGCACAGGACAAATTATATAGGGAGGGACGCAGAGCTTCCATGCTCTCAGAATATGCCACTCTCCCCAAATCTCCACTTGTTCACCAACCCAAAAGCTCTCAGAACCCCATTTTTTTTTGGTTTTTATGGAGGATTCATTACACAGACATGATTGACTAAGTCATTGGCCACTAGTGATTGATTCAACCTTCAGTCTCTCTCCTCTCCTCAGAAATTAGAGAGTGGAACTGAAAATTCCAATCCTCTAATCACTGTAACCAACCCCTATCCTTAGGGGCATACCAAAAGTCACCTCATTAACATAAACTCAGGTGTGGTTGAAAGGGGTTATAAATATCAAGATACCTTCATAGCTGTTATCACTTAGGAAATACAAGGGATTTAGGAGCTCTGCAAAAAATGGGGATGAAGATCAAAGATATATTTCTTATTATAAATTGCAATATATAAATTGTAACTTTAGGGAGAAATAGGAATTATAGAAATTAAGCATGATGGCAGAGAATGTAATAAGGTTAGCATTCGAAATGTATGGCAGGTGGTTGTTTATAGCAAGTTCATAGAACAATTGAAAGAATGGGAAGAAATTGATTTTGATATATATTTTGGGCAGCAAAGTTTAAGAGCATTGAAATGTCATTTTTAAAAGTTTGGCTTTAATCTTAAAATTAATGGGAGTCATTGAAGTATTTTAATACCTGAACAATATAAAGTTTTTCAGATGAGTGTGTGTAATTAATTCCTAATCCTTAAATTTACTCTTTTTGTTGTCAGTTAAACTGAGTTCAGGAGAAAATAGAAGATGTATCAGGAACAGTGAATGCAGACAACTATTTCAAAAAATATTTTTCTAAAGAGGAGCAGAAAAAGGGAGCTGTATTTGAAGGGTGGTGGGATTAAGAAAGTAAGAATAAATATGTTGAACAACTCCAGCCCTTAGACTAAGGAGTATTATTATGTGAAGGGCCAAGAATATGAAGCTACATCTCTACCAAAATTTAAACTAAAAATTTATTATATTCTGGGAGTGGGGATGGAGAGAAGCAGATTGGGAATCACAAATACTAGTGCCAGCATTAAAGATTCCAGATCATCAAGGGTGAGGACCCTTAGAGCATCCCTAGTTAAAATCCAGTTTGGATTTTGGTTTTGAGCAAAATGATACCCTCTTTGACAATATACTGCTTCACCTCTGAGGAATGTTCTTCCTCTGTTTCCAGTTAAACAACAAAGATCTGATTATGGAAATTCAGGTGACCGTATAATCCAAGTTTCTATTTATAAACTAGTGCTTTTTTATCATCAAGCCAAAAAGTAGGGCACACAAGCAGATTCCACTATCACAAAGGGCCATGCAAAAGAAGGTGCACAGACATTGGGCTTAACTATTGGTATGCTTACATCTGCTATACTGCTACTGCGTTTTCAGCATTTATCTATAGTCACATGGGATGTTCCCTCTATGAATATCTGTTAGAGAAGAAAAAAAAAAAATCAAGCCTGCTTTACAGAGAATTCTGTAAATATGCTGGCATACTCAGATGTGGAGAGGTATGTTAGTGTGTCGGTGTTATGGCTAACCTCAAGAGTGGCCTTGAGGGACAATTGAAGAGGAAAATTACTAGTACTACCTACAGCCTCCTGACAAATACATAAAAACAAGGACAGCATTATCTGAATATATTTCCTTCCAAAGTGTGTAATAAAAATATATTTATATATTTAAAATAAATTTCACTTTTCTTTCCTCCCATTTGTATACACAGTTTTATATAAAATATGTTCATGGTATATAAATTACCAATTTTGGCTTCCTATTCTGCACCCAATGCCAATGGGCGTGGGCAGGGGTAGAGAGGAAAGGGGGGGTGGTTCCAGCACATCCAGCAAGCAATTCTCTGACACCAGCTGGGTATCCTACAGTTCACTCCAGTTCTGATGTCATCTGCCAAGAGATAGCATCAGATTCCACAGGTTAAGGGCTCAATTATACAGGACTGCCACTACTCCTCCCTTCAGGTGCCAGTTGCAAGTGCAGATTGTCACCTGTGCTTCTGACCAACCCATCTTGGGTTCTATTAGTTTGCTAGAGCAGCTCACGGAGCTCAGAGCAATATTTACTTACTAGATTACCAGTTTATTATAAAAGAATATAACTCAGGAATAGCCAGATGGAAGAGATGCACAGGGCAAGGCATGGGGAAAGGACTCAGAGCTTTCATGCCCTGTCAGGGGCACCACTCTCCCCAAATCTCCATGTGTTCACCAAATCCCCAAATCTGGAAGTTTTTCAAACTCTCTTTGGGGTTTTATGAAAGCTTCATTATATTTGCATGATAGATTAAATCATCGACCATTGGAGATTGATTCAATCTCCCTGTCTTCTTCCCTCTCCTCCCCAGAGGTCGGGGGGCGGGACTGAAAGTTCCAAGTTTCTAATCATGTGCTTGGTTCTCCTAGCAACCAGCCCCCAACATTTAGTCACCTCATTAACATAACAAAAGATACCTTTGTCTCTCTCAGTGCTCAGGAAATTATAAGGGATATAGGAGCTTTGTGCCAGAAAAGGGAACAAAGACCAAATATGTATGTCTTATTATAAATCACAATATCACATGGCTACTGTTTACAGATAATCCAGTTGAAATCACGACAGAATGGGAAAAGGACTTTCCTTTACCTAAAAATCCGAGATTTGTTTCTAGATACTGAAAGCAAGGAAATTTTGAATATATTTTGTTGGGAAACATATTTTCTGTTAGATAATGAAGCGTAGACGTGAGGTTTATGGAAAAACTATTTTTTGATAAGGTGGAAAGCAGAACCTCTTTCATTTACTACTGATATTGGAAATTCCAGGTACTTCATTTTCAGTCTTGCTTGCCCTTCCTTCATGTGAACCTGACCTAGTGAAGCCTCATCCAATCAATAGCATTAATTGTAGGTTATGAATAAGGAGCCAGAAAGCCAAGGGAGTAAATTAAGCAAAGGATTCATTCTCCAAGTGATTAATTTGAGGGGCAAACTGTTAGGGCTTTAGCAGTTGTGCCAGTATCTTGGACTGGCACCAGTGATACAAGCTGTAGCTGTTTGGGTTTAGTGTTGACAGCAGCAGAATCGAATCTGTGGGCCTGCCTGCTATCTAGACTCTTCTATCCCATTCATTTCTAAGTCTTGTTCTTTTGTGCTTTAAGTAAATTCTGTGAACTCTCCCATATTTTTCAATGTATATTTTATACTTAATTCATTCATTGTTAATTTCTCATCCTTGCAAAAACAAACAAAAAAGGCAACTCTGATACATGATTATTTCTTCTTTTTTTCATTATCAGTCTTGCCAAAGATTTATTAGATTTTAAAGAAAAAATGTTTTATCACATAATCATTTTTTATTTTTTAAATTATTCTCCTATTTCATTTCTTCTTATTTATTTGAATATGATATACTCATCTTTTTAAGTTTTTTTTAATGTGCACTATTACTGCCTTTATTTTCATTCTTCCTTTTCTCATGAAAGCATTAAAATCAATTTCTCTCTCTCTCTCTCTCCCCCTCCCTTTCTCTCTCTCAGTATTCTTCAATGACCCCTTTGGATTCAGTCTGGAAATTTGGAATTTATTACTTTTAATATTTTTTGTTTTAAATATTTTATAATTTCTCTTGCTGTCCTGTATAAGCTATGAGTTATTTAAAAACATGACACTAGCATATCTATACATTAACATATATTGCAAGCTATTATGTTTCTGCTTATGAGTTCAGTTTCTTTGTAATCATTGATTATAATGATTTTGTGGGATTTATTGAGACTTTCTGTGTTTCTTATACAATGTTTTTATTTTTAATGTCAATGTTAATAATCTATGTGTCCAAGGCAGTACATAGTACATATCTTATTAAAAAAACAGTTCTTTTATTTTTATTCTTTTAGTCACATTTTTAACACCTTGATTATTCTGATCAGTTACATCTATCAGTTCTCAAGATAATTATGATGAAACCACTATTTTAGGATAATTAATGTCTGTATTTCTAACAAATTTTGTCTTACAGATATCAAGACTATGTTATAAATGTAATATATTCTTACTAAATTATTCTTTTAGCTATTTGTTTTTAATCTTCTATGATATTCTTAATCTTGAGTTATATTTTATCTGATATGAAATTGCCCTCTTGGGGTATCTGCTCCACATTTGCCTTATATCTCTGTATACATCTTTTTAAGCTTAATTTTTTTTCCTTTTGCTTTGTGTCACTTCCAAACAACACATTGTTGAGTGCTTTTTGAAATCCAATCTAAGAATTATCTTAAACTTAAATATGTGTTCTGTCAATTTAGATAAAAGTAAATCTAAATAAAATCTTTATTAATCTTGCTTCCCATATAATGTCTTCCTCCTAGATTAATTTTACTTCAGCTGAAGTACTTTTTGCAATTTTTTTCAGAGCATGTTTCTATGAGATAATGTATTTGAGTCTTGTGCACTTTAAAGAAAGTATGTATCCAGTTTAACATAAGATTTATTATAGAAACTTATGTTCAAAGTTGTTTTTCTTCAATATTTGGTTTATATAATAATCTTCTTTCATCCAGTATTTTAGATAGATGATTGATGAAGTATAATTCTTGATTTTTATAGGATATACATTTTGCCTCTAGAACAGTTATTTTCAAGTTTGAATTTTTAGAATCATCACTAGGGGACATTTTAAACATGTTTAGTTCTCATGGAATCAATGTATTTGATTTTCAGTGCATCCTTTGAAGCAGTATTTCTAAAATTCCCTAGGTGATGCTAATATAAAGCTATGCATGTAAAACAATGCATGGAAGCCATTAACATTGTGTCTCCCTCTTCCACTAGCTGTGCTTTTTTTTTTTCTCTTATGTATCCTATTGAGACCATTTTATGCTCTTTCATGTGAGGTCTTTGGACTTTCCTCCAACCCATAAAAATGTCATTATTTCTGTGTTCTTATGATATGCCAAGTACAGAGTTAATTTCTTCACCTGCAATTTTATTTTCAAAAAATTAATTGTTAAGTGCTGGCATGCCTACAAAGATATATTTGTTTGCCAACAATAAAATATTGGTATATGATCTAATATTAATGAATACATACTGTCACCAATTCTTTGCATCAATTGAGTGTCCTGCAAGTCAATTCAGTTCTGACACTAAATACCTTGGAGTTAGTGTCAGGTCCTACAAGTTAAATGGCAAAGCATCCAACAAGACTACACTTACTTTAGACTACAAATTCTTGGATTCCCATGACCCTGCTTCAGGTGATAAAATTTACTAGAAAAAATTCACTAAAAGTGCTACACTTATGACTATCGTTTTATTATAAAGGATACACTCAGGAACACCCAAATGGAAGAAATCAGTAAGGCAAGGTCTCAAGGGAGGAAGGTGGTGCAGAACTCCCATCCCCTCTGCTTGTAGCATCCAGGTATGCCACCCTCCCAGCACATCAATGTGTTCAGCAAGCCAGAACCTACTGAGCTTCAGTATTCAGAGATTTTATTTGGGTTTCATTAATTAGAAATGATTGATGAAATCATTGACCATGTGATTGAACTTAATCTCTAGTCCCACTCCCCTATTTACAGTTTGAGGAATAAAAGTGAAAGTTTCAACCCTCTAATGAAGTGCTTGGTCTTTCTGGCATGGCCAACCTTTCCCTCAAAACTATTGAAACTAAGTTTCACCATGAGTCATCTCTTAGCATAAATTCAAGTATGATCTAAAGGGGCTCATTATGAAAAACAAAAGAACTCCTATCACTTAGGAAATTCCAAGGGATTTTGAAGCTCTGTGTCAGGAACTAGGGACAAAGAACACAGTTATTATCAATATTTATTATATCACAATGAATAACATAATAACCCAAGAAATTCCGGCTTTTCTTTATACTCTGCTTTTGAATAGTGCTTGCATGAAAATATCAAATAATTGCAATTAATCAACCATTATAATGTTATTAAGTCTTTGTTCTACTGTTCTGAATACAGAACATAAAAGATATTATATGACTAGACATTCATTTCCTTCATAATCCTCCACTTTAAGGAAAATGGATTGCATAGATATAATTGAGCCTTGTTCATTTTACTTTGCCTATATATAAAAACACAAATTTGAGTAAAATGTCCCTTTTACTGAGAGCAGCTGACATAATTCATTTTTTAAAATGACATGGATTGATGGGAATGTTGTTCTATTTAAATGATTAGTAAGTTATACCTTATGAAGAATGGAGCATATCTAAGAAAGTATCTTAACTTTTTATCAAAAGGAAATTTATCATTGCATATTCAATTGGTAAAAATGTTAGATGGCAACCTGAGTCCTTTATATCTATTGATGTTGGAAGTTCTTTGGCTAAGTCAGGATATAAAAATAACTCAAAAGCTATTTTAATGTAGCCAAAGGTTTTTATTTTTAAGAACTCATTTCATGCCTTCTCTAGACTTCAATTCACAATGATGTTCTTTTAACTTGGAGTCAGTCCTGCATAATGCAAGAATTGAATATGCCCTTTAAAGACATTTCCAAACCTGAAGTTCTTTGATTTTAAAATATAAATGTGTTATTTAGTGTCAAAGATGCTTGTTTTCTTCTCCTTGCCCTATCTTACAAAGGATACCAATTTAACTCTTAAACAAAACCCTAGCTCTGCAAAAATATGGTCAAAATTCTGGCTCTTGGAAAGGAGCCTTTCTTTATACTTCACTGACTCTGAATCAACTCGACTTTGCTGTTTATCTGATCTGGCTCTTGTGTTGTAAATTATCAGAGGTTGGGTTTGTGACATTTGTAATCTCATGTATAAATTCCTAGTTCATTAACTGCATTGTCCAGATTCTATGTTTTCTAATTTCTCTTGCATGCTAAAATCACTGCCCTGCTCAGACTACAGTGAAATTACTGTTCCATCAGGACGTTTATTTTATCATCATTTAGGAACTCACCATCACACTAATAGTTTATATGTCCTCTGTATGTCAAGTTTACCTCTTTCTTTAAGTCCTCCCTATCTTCCTCTTCTACCCATGACTGGATTGAAATAATGAACTTGAGTTTTGCTTTGATCTTGGTTTATGATACTAATGTTCTACCAATTCTTTCTCTTGTGTCTCATTTCCTGTTTCATTCGGCTATTTAATATATATTAGTATGTTTTACTTCACTTTGTAATGCTGATCTGATTCTTACATATGTGAAGTGACTTGAAAATTCCCATTTTTTAATAGATGGCGTGCTTATTCCCCAATTCTGCATTTTCCTAACTTGAAGAGTATTCCATTCAGGGCATCTTTTTTAGAGGAGAAGGAACAACTTTTCTGACTGGTGAATGTGGGGGAACTCAGCCTGCATTGTCAGCCCATTTTTCCCATTCCTCTCTTTATTTGGAGGAGGGATTATCTAACTTTCTCCAGTAAGGACATTCTCTAGGCTACTTTAGTTCTTTGGGGAGAAGGTGGAGATAGTTTCCTTTGTCTAGACTTGACTATGACTAGCTATTTAATGAGCTATTCACATTTTTCACATTCAGTGTCTATACAAATTCCAGTCCTCCATTTGCTTCATGTAAAGGTTTCTCATCTCACCAATAAAATATTTTCTTTAAAACAATGACCACCTCTATACTCTCAGAAGTCTTGCATAAATAAAAACACTCTGATAAATGATTTTTTTCATTTAATCTTTACAACATGATTTTGTAAAAGGATTATATCATCTTCAATTTGTAAATAAGGTTCAAAGAGTATATATAGTTAAGTGGGTTATCTAGGATATTATACCAGATATGAAAACGCCATAGCGTGCTGTACCCACCTATGGCAAGGAATTTTTCTGCTAACCTGGGTCTATGCCAGCTTCCTGCACTTATTAGACAAGTCATTTTAGACAAGTGTTGAATTCATTTGCTGCCTTTTCCTCCCTCTGTAAATAATGAACAGCAAAACCTGTCCTATGTAAATTTCAAAGTCGTATATACTTAAGAAAATACGTAGATGCACTTTGTATATATGATCAATGTTATTAAAAAGATGAACCAGAGTCCTTTAAAAATTACCTACATAATAAAAATTGTCTTAGAGTGAGCAATGTTAAGTTCTTTAATAGTATTAAAGTTTATATCAACTCATGAGTTGGTTTGTTATGAAAATCAAATAGTTATTATACCAGGAGTTTTTAACTTAGAGTTCCACAGATGGAATTCAGTGAGTCCATGAAATTGGATGGGAGTAAAATATTTTTAGTTTTTCTTAACCTTGATCTTAAATTTAGCATTTCCTTCAATTACAAAAGTAGGTAACAAACCACAGTAGCATAAACAGCAACTGTCACATTTTTCCCTATATAATCACAAAATTTTCATATTTATATATTTGTTTTAGTGCTTATCTTTTGATTTTTTTAAGCCTAGATTCCCATCAGAAATTGGCATATAAAACAAGGGCTTCCCATGCAGGTTTGTTTTGGAAATTGATCCTAGGGAACAAGAGTGGGGGTTTGGGAAGAGTGAAACAAGGAGTGACGGGAAGAATACACACAGCAATGGGCAGTGATGCTCAGTTCCTCCAGGGTGTTCTGAAGATACATCTAGTAACACTCAAACCCTACTGGTCAAGCAGTTGCTTCCGGGTGTGCTAACTGTTAACCTCTGAACACTTCCAGATTTTCAATGAGTGAGAGTCCTGTGACTTCTCAGGAGTCCCAACCTGTTTAGAGTTTAGTTAAACTACTCTATAATATTGTTGCCTTGGCGTCCACTCTGTGTGGCCAAGAGTAATGCAGGGGCCTTGAATGGGAATGTGGGACTTTCCCACATTCCCTAGATCCCAGTTGGCAGAGCCATAAGCAAATGTAAATTCCTGATGTGAGTTCCCCAGCACACCTGGTGATAAACAGTCTCTCCTGCCTTCTGACTCCTTCCTCTTGTGCACCCCTTAAAGAAGACCCTCACTCACAAAATAGATTTGAGATAAAAAGATCTACAAGAACATCTAGTTTAAGTTTAAAACATGAATGTGAATTAAAACACAAGTAACTGTCAATGTTCCTTTCTGAACGTTCTTGAAAACACCCAACAGATACTTAAAAAAAAAAAAAAGACCCCCACTGAGCTTACCAAAACCCCACTCTTTGGGGCTTGAATTAACCAATTCACTCTTAGTCAGAAAACTCCAAATCACTCCACCTAATAGGGATCCTAATAAAGATGTGTGCCTTAGGTACAGCTGCTAGCTCTCTGTCGGCACCCTGCCTTTACCTTCTGTGTGGTCCTTTGAGGCCATGGACCTCCTCCAGGACCTGTGAGTAATAACCTTCTCTATTTTACTTTCCCTTGTATTGAAACTTGGCTCACCCTCCACCACCTCAGGGTTCTACTTAATAAATGTTAGTTTAACAAAAAATCACAACACAACTGTAGATTTCAGAGACAGTGCTGGAACAGAAAGAAAGAAATAGTTGTAAAACTGAGGAAAAGGCCCTATCTGGTTACAACGGCATTAAACTAGTTGTCATAGCAATAATTAGAGTAAAATATAGGCTCAGAAAGTGTGAGACAGGGCAAGAGAGATGTCTTCCATAACTTTAGACTTAGGATTTTATAGATCTACTTTCTTCCTTTTTATTTACAGTAGCTATCAGATCCTTGCTACAAGAAAAATAAAATTAGCTTCGTCTCCTAATTTTTGCCGCTAGTATTATATTTCTTAGAGTTTACTTCTGTATTCTTGAATAAGTTTAGATTTCTACTACTTGTTTTGTCAGCTTTGACTCAGTTATTATAAATGAGACATGCATTAAGCATTTTTATTTTTTCCTATATATTTTTCTTATTTTTCTCCCTCTTTCTTTTAGACATATCATTTCCACATTGTCAGTGTTTGTAATGTATGCATTTCATTCTTTCATCCTATCCCATTTTGGTTTTAGAACCTAAGATCTTTTTTTTTTTAATAGATCTTTATTGGAGTATAATTGCTTCACAATACTGTGTTAGTTTCTGTTGCACAACAAAGCGAATCAGCCATATGCATACACATGTCCCCATATCCCCTCCCTCTTGGACCTCTCCCTCCCATCATCCCTATCCCACCCCTCTAGGTCATCGCAAAGCACTGAGCCGATCTCCCTGTGCTATGCTGCTGCTTCCCACCAGCCAACTATTCTACATTTGGAATGGGAATTGAACTTAAAAGCTTTTGTACGGCAAAGGAAACCATAAACAAGATAAAAAGACAACCCTCAGAATGGGAGAAAATATTTACAAATGAGACAACAGATAAAGGATTAATCTCCAAAATATACAAACAGCTCATGGTACTCAATATCAAAAAAACAAACAATCCAGTTAAAAAGTGGGAGGAAGACCTAAATAGACATTTCACCAAGAAAGACATACAGATGGACAAGAGGCACATGAAAAGATGCTCAACATCAGTAATCATTAGAGAGATGCAAATCAAAACTACAATGAAGTATCACCTCACACTGATCAGAATAGCTATTATCAAAAAATCTAGAAACAATAAATGTTGGAAAGGGTGTGGTAAAAAAGGAACCCTCCTGCACTGTTGGTGGGAATGTAAATTGATACAACTACTGTGGAAAACAGTATGGAGGTTCCTTAAAAAACTAAAAGAGAACCTAGGATCTTTAATTAAATATATTAAATAACCTGTGGCATTTATTTTGCTAAAATTTCCAAAGTTTTACTTGAATGACAAGAAATACTCCTTTTGTCTTTTCTTAGAAGTCTCATATTAACAATATTCTCTTTGATATTGCATGTTCAAGTAATTTGTCTGTAGTGATTTTATGTAAAAGACAAATAGCTTGGATATTAATTTCTTTATTCCCATGAGAATGCTGTAGATGTTACTCCACTAATTTTGGTCATTAAATGTTGCTGAACTCATTAGCTTTTGCTTTATAACAAATCACCTCAAAATCTCAGTGGCATACAACATTAAATAGTCATTTTTCATGCCTCTGCTGATAGGTGGAGAGTCTACTGATCTAGTCTGAACTCAGCTGGGCAGCTCTGATGATTTTGGTTAAGATAATTTTCATACTTACAGCTGGCTTAGGTCACCTGATCTAGGGTGATCCTGGATGTCTCTTTCATCCACATGTCTCATTCCACATGTCTTTATTCCGAGGAGGATCCATCCATACCGGGAGAGATCAGGCTGCTAGCCCAGCCATGTTCTTCTCATGGTGATGGTATAAGTGCAAGAGCAAATAAGTGCGATTGTTACCAACCCTTTTGAGTCAGGCCCCAAAAAGTGTCCTCCTGCTTGGTGTCTTTAGAACCAATAGAATGAGAAAGAGTTTGGTTCAGAAGGAAAGCTTTATTCTTTGATCAAAGAGTGGAGAGGTGCAAGCCTGAGCTCTAGAGGACACACTCTCCCCGAAAGGCTGTGAGCAGGCTGCTTTACAGGGTTCTTGTCAGAGGGGAGAGGAGGGAGCAGAGTTCTCTCCTGATGGGCACCGCTGCACTGCTCACATTCCACGTGGCGGTGCCAGCACGGCGTCTCTGACGTGGCCTGCCACCGCCATCTTGAATTGCCGTGCTGTGCTCAGCACTTTTGTACAAGGTCCCGGCCTGAGCTGACGTGTCAGCATAGTCGTTTCACACTAGGAACCCTGTCTGAGGTGCCAGGTGTGAGGCCTCCGCATGTGGCCCCCTATGAGCAAGTAAAACTGGATGAAGCACAAAGGAAAAGGAAAAAAAAAAAAGGTTAGATTTTATTACCCAGATTCTATTTTTATTTCCCAGGAATTTTAATGGGCTTTGTTGGTGAAAAGTCCCTCCTGTGTCTTTTGTCCTGCTCCTCATTCTTGAGGAGCTCTGAGGGAGCGAAGTCTGTCGTCTGTATCTGCTTCTTGCTGATCTGGGGCGTCCTCATAACCTCGGGTAGAGAAGCAGAACTTCTCTCCAGCTACTTTTAGATATGTTTGATTGTCACCAGGCCTCAGCCCTAACTGTTCTTACCCCTGAGGGACTACCATTTGTCTAACCTTTTGGAGACAAAGGACACCAGACAATTTAAGACACATAGCCCAAATACTAGCAAGAGAATAATGGTCATATGTCAAATTTTTCTTAAAAATGAGGGTATCTAGATCTTTTGCCTGTAGGCAAAAGTATGCCCTGATGTTGAGGCTCACTGCCAAGGACTGAATATCTCTGGTGACACTTTTGTTGTTTTTTGGAAAAGAAGCTTCAGGCCAGAGAGAGGTTCACATGAGTAGTCAAGGGAGTCCATTGCCCCACGTTGTCACTCTGGAGTTTGGGGCTCAGGGGCCCCCTTCACTTGAGTGTGATGTGCCCATGGAATAATCCCCTGCAATTCCAGGGCAGAATGGGTGGTTAGGATCGCGAAGTGTGGTCCGTTCCACTTAGGAGTGAACTGATTGTGGGCTGCCAGTTTTCCAGGTTTTTTTGGTACACCCAGTCTCCTGGCCAGAAGGGGTGTTGGGCCAGGTCAGTGGGTGCAGGCAGCACTAAGTTACCATATTCTATGAGAGCTTTCATGGTTTCACCTACCTGGTAGGCATACTTGAGGTATAGGGGGCTCAAGGGGGCTAAGGTGTCCCTTAGGCTTGGGGAATGGGTCTACCATACATGAGTTCAAATTCACTTAGATTTAACTTATCTCTTGGGGCTAACTGCATGCAGATTAGGGCAATTGGAAGCAACTTAATCCAATTTTCTTGAAGTTCCTAACATAGCTTGGCTAAGGCCCATTTGAAGATCTCATTGCATTGCCCTACGTTCCCTGATGTTTGGGGTCTTCAGGCTGAGTGAAAGTTCCATTTTATTCCCAGGATACTCATTATCTCTTTCATCACTTGAGACACAAATGCTGGACCATTATCATTTTGTAGGGACTCTAGGAGCTCAAACCTGGAAATTATTTCTTTTAAGGCTTAGCCACTTCTTTTAATGCCTTAGCCACTTCAGCTGCCATTTCAGTTCTAGCAGGGAATGCTTCTATCCACCCAGAAAATGTGTCTACTAGCACCAAGAGATACCTGAAATTGACTGGTACTCTCAGCATGATGGTGAAATCTGTCTGCCAACCTTCTCCAGGATATGTCCCTCTGGTTTGAATGGGCCTTATCTGAGAGCTTCTGAGGGGGTGGGGGTGGGGGTCTGGTGTTGGAGTTGGTCATTATGCAGATGAAGCACGTCTCAACTATGCAACTAATTATACTTTTCATGACAGGAGTTACGATGACCTCAGCTAACCAGTTGTTAAGGGCTTGCCTCCTATACTGAGTTCCTTGATGAGCTTCCCTGATGGTTTGACAAGCTTCAGTTTGGGGGAAGAATCATGGCCCATGTTCTTAACTAGCCATCCATGGCCTTTGGGGGCTTTGTCTAATTCTTCCTTTGTGTAGATTGGGGAATAATTGAATGGATCCAGCCTTCGAGGTATGAGGGTAGTTGACAAGTTACTGACTGGTTCTAGGGCCACTTTTTTGGCAGTTGCTTCTGCCTTGTTTTTTCCCTTTAATAACTCTGCATCCCCCTTTTGAGACTCCTACAATGAATCACTGCCACCTTTTTTTTGCTGTGCTGCATCTAAGAGCTTAAACTTAAGCTTAAGCCATGCTTAAGCCATGTTATACCTGTTTATTCTCTTCAGTAAGCATACCTCTTTTCTTCCAAATAACCCAGTATATGTGTAAGGTGGCATAGGCATACCGAGAAACCTGTGTAAACCTTTAAGATTTTCTTGGTCCAGAGATGAGACCTCTGATCAGATGAGGGCTATCAGCTCTGCCTTTTGGGCAGAAGTCCCCTGGGTTAGGCTTCTTGCCTCTGTGACTTGGGTCTGGGAGGTCACTATGTATCCCACCAACCTTTTTTCCTCTCTCATAAAACTGCTCGCATCTGTGAACCATTGTTCTTTGGCATTCAGGAGAGGCTCGCTTCCTAGTTTGGGCAACTGGAATAGATCATGTCTGTGGTTTCTATACAGTCATGCTCCAGGGGCTCTGTTTCCATGGGTAGCAGGGTGGCAGGATTTATCATGTGACATATTTTTATTGTAGCCACTGGGTTGTCTATAAGCATAGTCTGAACTTGAATAGACCTTCCAGGGGATGGCCTTCTGCTCCCTTAGAACTTACTCGAACCTGGTGGGGAGTCCATATAGTGACTGGCTGACCAAACATTAACTTTTCAGCCTCCTTTAGCAGGGTTGTAGTAACAGCTACTTCTCGTAGGCAAGGAGGCCATCCCTTAGTGGTTCAAGCTAACTGTTTAGAAAAACAAACACCACCCAAGTTAAGAGGTCCCAGTTTTTGAGCTAATATTCCATGGGCGATTCCCCTTCTCTGATGAATGTAAAGGTCAAAGGGTTTAGCTAAATCTGGGAGGACCAGGGCAGGGGCCTGAAATAATTGCTTTTTGAATTCTTGAAAGGCCCCTTTGCCTTCTGAATTCCATTCAAAAGGATCATCATCCTTCCTTTTCAACTTTTCATATAGAGGCCTAGCTATTATACCATACTTAGGGATCCAGATATGGCAAAACCTGGCTATCCCCAAGAAACCTCTAAGCTGTCTTCTAGTTTTAGGAGGGGTGAGGCTACAAATGGCTTCTTCTCTTTTCTGGGGTAGGCTTCTCTGACCTTCTGTGAGAATGAAGCCTAGGTAGGTCACCCAAGTCTGTGATATTTGAGCCTTTTTCTTGGACACCTTAGATCCTTTATGGGCTAGGTGTTTCAGAGCAGTTATAGCATTTTTGTCAAAGACCTCCTTAGTAAGGCTGACGATCAGGATGCCATCTACATACTGATGGAGGGCTCCCTCTTCCAGATGTACCTCTTTTAGGTCTTTAGCTAAAGTTTCCCCAAAGATGGTAGGGGAATTTTTGAAACCTTGGGGCAGGACTGTCCAGCAGTATTGTTGTTTTTATTGCGTGTAGGGTTCTGCCACTCAAAAGCAAAAGTCTCTTTTGACTCTAGGGCTAAGGAAATACAGAAGAAGGCATCTTTTATTTTTATTTTTTAAATTTTATTGAAGTATAGTTGATTTACAATGTGTGAATTTCTGATGTACAGCAAAGTGATTCAGTTATACATATATATATTCTTTTTCATATTCTTTTCCATTATAGTTTATCACAGGATATTGGATATAGTTTCCCGTGCTATACAGTAGGACCTTGTTGTTTATCCATCCTATATATAATAGTTTGCGTCTGCTAATCCCAAACTCCCAATCCTTCCCTCCCCCACCCCTCTCCCCCTTGGTAATCACAAGTCTGTTCTCACAAGTTTGTTCCTGTTTTGTGGATATGTTCATTTGTGTCATATTTTAGATTCCACTGTCCAGTTTTCCCAGCACCACTTATTGAAGAGACTGTCTTTTCTCCATTGTATAGTCTTGCCTCCTCTGTCATAGATTAATTGACTGTAAGTGCATGGGTTTATTTGTGGGCTTTCTCTCCTGTTCCATTGATCTATATGTCTGTTTTTGTGCCAGTACCACACTGTTTTGATGACCGTAGCTTTGTAGTATAGTTGGAAGTCAGGGAGCCGGATTCTTCCAACTTCGTTCTTCTTTCTCAAGATTTTTTTGACTATTCGGGGTCTTTTGTGTTTCCATATAAATTTTCAATTTTTTTGTTTTAGTTATGTGAAAAATGCCATTGGTAATTCGATAGGGATTGCATTGTAGATTGCCTTGTAGATTGCACTGTAGGTTGCCTTGGGTACTTTGGTCATTTTAACAATATTGACTCTTCCAGTCCAAAAACATGACATATCTTTCCATCTGTTTGTGTCATCTTCAATTTCTTTCATCATTGTCTTTTAGTTTTCAGAGTACAGATCTTTTGCCTCCCTAGGTAGGTTTATTCTTAGATATTTTATTATTTTTGATGTTATGGTAAACGGGATTGTTTCCTTAATTTCTCTTTCTGATATTTTGTTATTATTGTATAGAAATGCAACAGATATCTGTATATTAATTTTGTATCCAGCAACTTTACTGAATTCATTGATGAGCTCTAGTAGTTTTCTGGTAGCATCTTTAGAATTTTCTATGTACAGCATCATGGCATCTGCAAACAGTGACAGTTTTACTTCTTTTCCAATTCAGATTCCTTTTATTTCTTCTTTTCCTCTGATTGCTGTGACTAGGTCTTCCAAAACTATGTTGAATAAAAGTGGTGAGACTGAGCAACTTTGTCTTGTTCCTGATCTTAGAGGAAATGTTTTCAGCTTTTCACCATTGAGTATGATGTTAGCTATGGGTTTGTCATATATGACCTTTATTATGTCAGGATATTTTTCCTCTATGCCCACTCTCTGAAGATTTTTTTATCATAAATGGATGTTGAATTTTTATCAAAAGCTTTTTCTGCCTCTATTGAGATCATCATATAGTTTTTATTCTTCAGTTTGTTAATGTGGTGTATCACATTGATTGATTTGTGGATATTGAAAAATCCTTGCATCCCTGGGATAAATCCCACTTGATCATAGTGTATGAGCCTTTTAATGTCTTGTTGCATTCGGTTTGCCAGTATTTTGTTGAGGATTTGTGCATCTCTGTTCATCAGTGATATTGGCCTGTAATTTTTTTTTTTGAGATATCTGTGTCTGGTTTCGGCATCAGGGTGATGGTGGCCTCATAAAATATATTCAGAAGTGTTCCTTCCTCTACAATTTTTTGGAGTAGTTTCAGAAGGATAGGTGTTAACTCTTCTTATCTTCCTTCTTCCTGCTGGTTATGCAGCCTGCAATGAGTGGTATGTGCATGAGAGCTCTCCCTTCAGGGGTTTCCTGACTCCATTTTAAATGAGGTTTTCCTTTATTTATTTTCACATTTTCCCTTTTTTATCAAGCTTTTTCCTGGAAAGCATTGCTTGTCAAGAGTTAGGTTGTACATATTTAGTGGGTTTTATCCCTTGGTGCCAGGAATGACCTTTCTTGGTTTTCATGTCTCCCATCTGAGGGAAAGCGCATTGTGATTTGAAACCATTTTAGTAACAAGGAGGGACAGGAGGGAGAACTTTCAGCTGTTTCCCATTTAAAGTCTATATCCTTTCAAGGTCATAAACATTGGAGATCATCTCAGAAGTGTGAAGCTAGCATCAATCTAATGAGTATGTCATTTCTACAAAGGATAGACAGGCAACAGGTACAGAACTTAAAAATAATTATGCAAAGCAGAATTAAAATTAACATGACTAGTCCAATTTGTATTGTGCTTGTTTCTTTATCATGTGTAATTAAATTTTTACCTCTCCAGAGGTATTTATTCGTGTGCAACTTGTGGTATTTGCTATTGTATAAATGCCTTCTTGTTCAGCAAGTAGGTAATCAAGGGCTACACAATTGTCCAAAACTACTTTAGCCAGTGAATTAAGTGATTGTTGTTGGGCTGCTACTGCTTTGGCTCTGGAATCGTCCAGCTCTCCTGCTGTCAAAAAGAGATTTCTGATCATGTGTTCACTGGCACTTATTCTGACCCAAAGGAGAAAGGCTCTCCCTGTGGAGGCAAACTCAGAGTCATATATTCCCTTAGTATTTCCCATTTAAGGGGCTGTGGAGGCTTAATGGGGTGGATCGATGGGAGGTTTCAAAAGCTTTACTTTGTAGCTGATATCAAGGGGATGCTGGGTGAAATTAGGAAGCACTTGAGACAAGTGAAAAAATTTATTACAGGGTGGACTGAAGGGTCACCACTGTTGTTAATGGATGGGAGTTTCTGGTGGCAAACCCAACAATTAGATAAGTATCCTTTTGTAATAGATTGAGAAATACAAATGAGAGCATTGTCTGTCTGAGAAAAGGAGGGAGAGAGACTAGGGTAGGAAGTAACCATGGGAAAAAAGTAAACAGGCCTGGTAAGGTCATATTGAGAGAGCTATCTCATTCAGCGGTCATGTGCTTCGATTCCCGGTAAATTTGATTTGAAGGTTCCCAGTGCACATAGGACTGTATATCAGATGGAGCCTTCTTTAGCTATATGCTGTGTATCTAAGGCTTGAGTCTCTGATGTTTGGGTGCCATCTGGGTAGTGAGGAGGACCTTGTATAGTCCCTTCCAAGGAGATATAGGGCAGCATTTTTTCTTATTGATTCCAAAACAGAAAGGTGTGAGAAAATGGGGAACTGTTTAGTTTGGGAATCTGTAGTCAGATACCTGAGGAAACCGAAAAGCTTAGGGTCTAGTTCAGCTTACAGATGTATAACAAAACCTTAAAGACAATTAACAGGACAAGAATCTAATATTTACAAACGTGCAAACAATTTTTCTCTCCATAATTATTCCTCCTTTTGTCAAAGGTAATCATAGTAGAAGTAATTTGTTTGAATTAATTTGGGCCTGATTATTGACCCAAATGCAGCAAGAATAGTAAGTGACCACATAAGCTCTTTTAAAGAATACTTTCCTGGAATCTTGTAAGCAAGATACTAGAGTGATTTTTCCAGGCAGTTTCTTAAAATTGGTCGTATCTGAGTGTATGTATAGCTTTCTCAAATATGACATTCCAGTCAAAGACTTGATAATATAGCCAATATTTCCAATTGTTTCCTGTTTCAAGGAGAACAGCTTCTTATTAAACTCATGCAAACAACTGTATTGACATTAAAAGAAAAATACTCATTGACAGTTTCTGAATATTGAAGGGATCAGGCAGAGAGAAAAAGTAAATGCTTCATCTTTGTTTACAAAGGTACATTTTATCAAATTGCTGAAAGTCATAGATAGCTTAAGAGAAAAAGCTTTCTTAAATCTGATATATCAAAACATTAAAAAAATCAGCAATTTCAAATAAAAAGTCATACAAGAAATTATAACCATCTTCCTCAGTTTATTTAGTCCCATGTAACTAATTCTTGTTGATTTCAATCTTTTGTTGGAAGTTTTATGAAGCCATCAGTTTCTCCATGAGTTCCAAAAATTTTTACCTAGTTCAGTGGTATGATTAGAAAAGTTATCAGAAAGCTCTATTCCAGAATACCTGTCAGAGCCCTTTCCATGAATTTCTCTGTAGATGAAGCACTTGTGCAAGGACACTTTTGTAAAAGCATCAGAGTAAAACAATAACTGTAAGGAACAAATAACTTTAAAATAGCCACAGTTAAAGATCTGATGAGAATTGCAATTTATGAAGAAATTTGGTTATTTCTGTGACACATAACACTTTAAGATAATAACTAGAATTACAAGTGATAATAGAACATATCAGATTTCTAGGACTTTCATACAATTCTGGAATACTTATATTAATAACATGTCCACACAAATATAATCTAATAAAGGTTTAGCATCACTTACTTGACAATGTTTCCCACATAACTTAACAAATCAATTAAGCCTAATTAGTGTAACATCTCTCCTTTTATAAGGAGAGAGAACACATCTTTTGAGATGTTCCAGAGGCCCTCTGGAACATCCCAAAGTTAGTTTGAGGTCAAAAAGACTTCATTTACAACTTGATTTTTTTTGGGGGGGAGGTATTTGTCAAATACCAAAAGGTTTCAAAACACCTAGTCAAATAGGATCATAAGTCATTGTGAAACTATCCTTAGTTATCTAGGTGACCAAAACAACAATTAAAGACTTCACAGGAAAACATAGAAGGTTGCTCCACAGAAATGTAGAGCAAAACTTAGCTCTTTTATTATCAAGATGACTAGTTTCCTTAAGTAATCAAAGACCTGTGTAAACAGTGTGAGGCACAGTTGGTAAAACATAAAATCTTTGCTTTTAAGCAGATTACTTATAAAGGTAGGGAAAAATCTTTCATAAGATTTTCTTATATCAGGAGCAGACCAATAATAGTCCAACGAAACTTTGTTCTTTAGCAGATGAAAGAAAATTAAGTTCCGGTTTTATCTAAGTACACTATTGATCTTAAAGGTTAATTTAAAAACCCTTATAACCAATTTGTTCAATCTTATTCAGCTTGATCATACATAAAATTCCCTTCCCAGGATTCTTTTTCCACAAACCTTCTACAACTTTCTATATCCATTTAGCTTTTGTCCTATCTTTTTTTCTTTTCTTATTCTGGAGCAATCATTTTATTTTAGGACAAATTTTTTTTCCCGTATCAAAAATGCATCTCCATTATTTATACCTTCTTTCACTGAAAACTCATATCCTACTTTTCATATACAGTCATTTTCTTTCATCCTTATTATTTCTAGTAGTTTTGTAAAAGCAAACA